>NW_015090922.1:27060413-27092857 GCF_001431845.1 Calidris pugnax
CCCGCGGCGGCCCGGGCCCGTGCCGGCCTGCGGAGCGCTGATAAGGCTGCGGTTGCCGGCCTCCTGCCGCTCACCGGGCCGCGCCTCGGCCCCCGGCCAGCGCCCTCTGCCGCCGCCCGGCCCGGGGAAGGAATGGGGCCGGAGCCCGCCGAAATGGCGCCCGAGCCTGCCCTGCCGGGTGGCGGCAAAACCCCACCGGGGAGGGGGACACGGACGGGGGTTCAGGCGCCCGAGCCCGGGAGAAGGAAGGGGGGACTCTGCCCAGCTCGCCCAGACCCGACCTCGGAGGGGAGTTTGGCCCCTTCCCCTGCTCCTCCCTCCCAGGTCGGTGTGGGTCACACCAGGGGAGGCCATCTTGGGCTGGCCATTGGGCCTTGGTGGCCTCATCTCCATGGGTTTGGTCTTGGTCTGGACATGAGGAAGGCTCCGGCCAGAGCAGCCCTTCAGAGGCACTGCCCGAGCCCACACTCATGGTGGATGTAGGATCCATACCAACAGTCAGTACCCACCCCTCCTCGGACTAGAGGCTGCGGGATCCCTATGAGCAGCCCTCCGTGGCTACTATTTTCCTCACATATTATTGCTCAGTAATAAAACCATTTTTCAAAGAATCTGCTGGCCCTGGTGTAAGAAAAAGGAGCTGAGTCCCCCCGGGGATGCCACTGAGGCTGTGAAGTGCTGGAAGCCAGAGCAGGGAATTGACCCTGGCATCCTGTTTTCCCTATTGGACAGCCTGGTATAGGGATACCTATATGTAAGGCATATCCTTATATATCTTATATAAGGATACCTGCAGTCGACTTTTAAATTTTGAGTCAAGCTGCTTTGTGAATTGGTTGTCAGGTCGTGGGATTTGGGTTGCAAGAGCACTGAACAACCGCATTTTAAAGTCTGCAAATGGTAAAATGGTATCAAAAGATCAGTTGAAAACACGAATGCAGTCTTTTGCTACTACAAATGCTATCTCTAGTCAAATTCCCAGTGTTTAGGGAAATTGAGGCGTTAGCACACCCAGAGAGCATGGTGAGGGATGGAGCCTCATCCTGGGAAAATCACCACCTTGCCAGAGCTGTTTCCCTTGGTATTTGCCTACATTAGCATAAACCTTTCTCGCAGCCCTCCGGTGATGGCTGAAACGTGGGGAGGCCCGCGCTGCAAGGGCAGCATCATGGCCACCTCACACAACATGTTTGGTTTTCCATACCTGCCCTCCCTGTCCTTTTATAATGCTTGTCCTTCGAGGCTGCAAGGAGTAGCTGTGTATTTCAGTGAAATCCTGGGATCGTTTCCCAGGGCGCGAGGTGCCTCCCACAGCCAAAGCCAACAAAGCCCTGGGGCAGCGGAATGCCAACGCCGGCTGTCACTGCTGCCACCGGCACCATGGCACAGGGTGACGGCTGTCAGGCCTGCACCTGTCTCCTGGATTAATTTGTCTTTTAGTAATTTTACTTTTTGGTAAGGTCTTTTCTGTTGCTTGGAAAAATCGCATTTTTAGAAGACTCTAGCGTCTGAATTGGTGAAAATATTTCCTTCATAGCCAGCTATGGTATGCGGGTTTCAAGCTCCTGTTGTTTTCAAGCTCGCCAGGTGCAGGGATGAGGAGAAGCAAGGCCCGGGCACTTGACCCAAGCTGGCCAACAGGATTATTTCATACCGTGAGCATCACATTCAATATAAATTAGAGAGTTTGCTGACGATTTTCTCTTTTCTCTGACAGCTGCGATCCTGAGAACTTCTTGCCCTGGTGCCAGACCCCTGAGGCCTTCCCTTCCTTCTGAAGCCGTAGCGCTCGCAGTGTCTGACATTTGCTGTTGGGAGTGCACAGCTTCCTGCGGATCGAATGGGCTGAGTATAATCCTGTATATTTTATATTGGTATCATCGGGATCAATATTGGTTCTTTGGTGTTATTAATGCTTATTATTTAGTAGTAGTCTATTAAATCTGTTGTATATTTCAGCTCTCGGGTTTCCTTGGTTTTTTTCCGGGTGGGGAGGGCTCATCAGGTGAGAGAATAATTGCCTAAACAACAATAAATTCCTGTGGGCACCTCAACCCCGAGCAGTGTGCCGGTGGGCCTGTAGGCCGCCATCGCAGACCCTGTGCCCACCCAAGGCCTCTGGCAGCGGTGCCCGTGTGGAAGCTCACCCCTGCGGGCTCCAGGGGCGCCGGGGGGAAGCGGCTTCACCGGCTCTCGGCGAGCAAGGCCCCGCTGCTCATTACGGCTTCGCCCGCCGTCCCCGTGAGGGCCGGGCCCGCGGCGCCTTCTTCCCCTCAGCGCCCGGCGCCCCGCCAGGGGGCAGGCCGCCGCCCGCCCGAGCGTGAAGGCGGTTTTTCACGCCGCTTCCCCCGGGGCAGAGCCGCCCGGGGGACGTTTCTGGCGCTGGCGGCTCCCCCGCGCTGCCCTCGAAAAACGGAGGCGCGACCAATCGATCCCTCGGGCGGGGAGCGAGGCGGGCGGGCCGGGGCGGAGCGGGGCGCTGGGCCGGGCTTAGCCGAGCGGGCCGCCCGCCCGCCCTGTGCCGGCCCGGCGCGGCCTTGAGGGCAGAGGCCTCGGGCGCGGCCTGGCCTGGCGCGGAGCCGCCCCGCCCGCCACCCTGTGAGAAGAATGGAGACCTGAACCGTGTCCCGTTGGCTACTATTTTCCTCACATATTATTGCTCAGTAATAAAACCATTTTTCAAAGAATCTGCTGGCCCTGGTGTAAGAAAAAGGAGCTGAGTCCCCCCGGGGATGCCACTGAGGCTGTGAAGTGCTGGAAGCCAGAGCAGGGAATTGACCCTGGCATCCTGTTTTCCCTATTGGACAGCCTGGTATAGGGATACCTATATGTAAGGCATATCCTTATATATCTTATATAAGGATACCTGCAGTCGACTTTTAAATTTTGAGTCAAGCTGCTTTGTGAATTGGTTGTCAGGTCGTGGGATTTGGGTTGCAAGAGCACTGAACAACCGCATTTTAAAGTCTGCAAATGGTAAAGTGGTATCAAAAGATCAGTTGAAAACACGAATGCAGTCTTTTGCTACTACAAATGCTATCTCTAGTCAAATTCCCAGTGTTTAGGGAAATTGAGGCGTTAGCACACCCAGAGAGCATGGTGAGGGATGGAGCCTCATCCTGGGAAAATCACCACCTTGCCAGAGCTGTTTCCCTTGGTATTTGCCTACATTAGCATAAACCTTTCTCGCAGCCCTCCGGTGATGGCTGAAACGTGGGGAGGCCCGCGCTGCAAGGGCAGCATCATGGCCACCTCACACAACATGTTTGGTTTTCCATACCTGCCCTCCCTGTCCTTTTATAATGCTTGTCCTTCGAGGCTGCAAGGAGTAGCTGTGTATTTCAGTGAAATCCTGGGATCGTTTCCCAGGGCGCGAGGTGCCTCCCACAGCCAAAGCCAACAAAGCCCTGGGGCAGCGGAATGCCAACGCCGGCTGTCACTGCTGCCACCGGCACCATGGCACAGGGTGACGGCTGTCAGGCCTGCACCTGTCTCCTGGATTAATTTGTCTTTTAGTAATTTTACTTTTTGGTAAGGTCTTTTCTGTTGCTTGGAAAAATCGCATTTTTAGAAGACTCTAGCGTCTGAATTGGTGAAAATATTTCCTTCATAGCCAGCTATGGTATGCGGGTTTCAAGCTCCTGTTGTTTTCAAGCTCGCCAGGTGCAGGGATGAGGAGAAGCAAGGCCCGGGCACTTGACCCAAGCTGGCCAACAGGATTATTTCATACCGTGAGCATCACATTCAATATAAATTAGAGAGTTTGCTGACGATTTTCTCTTTTCTCTGACAGCTGCGATCCTGAGAACTTCTTGCCCTGGTGCCAGACCCCTGAGGCCTTCCCTTCCTTCTGAAGCCGTAGCGCTCGCAGTGTCTGACATTTGCTGTTGGGAGTGCACAGCTTCCTGCGGATCGAATGGGCTGAGTATAATCCTGTATATTTTATATTGGTATCATCGGGATCAATATTGGTTCTTTGGTGTTATTAATGCTTATTATTTAGTAGTAGTCTATTAAATCTGTTGTATATTTCAGCTCTCGGGTTTCCTTGGTTTTTTTCCGGGTGGGGAGGGCTCATCAGGTGAGAGAATAATTGCCTAAACAACAATAAATTCCTGTGGGCACCTCAACCCCGAGCAGTGTGCCGGTGGGCCTGTAGGCCGCCATCGCAGACCCTGTGCCCACCCAAGGCCTCTGGCAGCGGTGCCCGTGTGGAAGCTCACCCCTGCGGGCTCCAGGGGCGCCGGGGGGAAGCGGCTTCACCGGCTCTCGGCGAGCAAGGCCCCGCTGCTCATTACGGCTTCGCCCGCCGTCCCCGTGAGGGCCGGGCCCGCGGCGCCTTCTTCCCCTCAGCGCCCGGCGCCCCGCCAGGGGGCAGGCCGCCGCCCGCCCGAGCGTGAAGGCGGTTTTTCACGCCGCTTCCCCCGGGGCAGAGCCGCCCGGGGGACGTTTCTGGCGCTGGCGGCTCCCCCGCGCTGCCCTCGAAAAACGGAGGCGCGACCAATCGATCCCTCGGGCGGGGAGCGAGGCGGGCGGGCCGGGGCGGAGCGGGGCGCTGGGCCGGGCTTAGCCGAGCGGGCCGCCCGCCCGCCCTGTGCCGGCCCGGCGCGGCCTTGAGGGCAGAGGCCTCGGGCGCGGCCTGGCCTGGCGCGGAGCCGCCCCGCCCGCCACCCTGTGAGAAGAATGTAGACCTGAACCGTGTCCCGTCTCCCCACCCCCTCCCTCTCCTCCCCGGTTTTAGGGCGGTTTCAGTGTTTCTGGTTAATTCGGTCGCCGTTTGAAAGGGCAGCGCGGCGCCTTGCCGCCACCCGCGGGCGCGCAGTGGGCCCGGTCAGCGCCCTTGGGCGGCCTTGGCCCGGCCAAACCCGCGTGTCCTGAACAAAGGGCCTTTTTGGAGCAAAACTACGTGAAGGAGTCTGTAAAAGGGGGATAGGCCCAATACATTATTATTTTTTTTTTTTAATAGGAGGGACAGTTAGTTGAGCATGTCATGGCCTGTGAGGAGCCACACACCACTGCAGGCTGTTCCCCATGGTGAGTCCCAGGGGCCAGCGCCATTCCCTGTGGCTGCCGGGACACACCACGGCCCGACACCAGCCCCAGGCTGGCCACCCCATGTGTCCAGAGACTGGGGATTAACTGGGGTGTGGGATGCAGTATGGAGAGCAAAACCTCTGGTCTGGGTACGACACTGAGGGCCGGGGCTCTTCCCAAGTTTGCCAGAGCCCAGGGCCACTTTCCTGGTTGGAAGGCACAGAGGGGAAACCCAGTGAATGCAGGGGAGGGTACGGGTGAAAGGGAGGCAAGGTGCAAGCACCGAGAGAAGGGAACACTCAGGAAAGTTTGCAGAGGTTTGGGTTTCTTTCTTCTACAAGAGCTTGAGCTGCTGCAGGCTGTCCTGCCCAAGCTGTGCTGTCCCCAGGTTATCTGATTGGGTCTGTTAACAGCTGATGGGGTTGCAAATGCTAAATTTATATTCAGTTATTGCTTGATACTGAAATAGTTTTGCAGGCTGTTCTCCATCTGCAAGGGGAAACAACCGGGCACTGCAGGACAAAAGCCTTTGCATTGAGTGAAGCAAGCAGTACAAAAGCAACACAGTGCATTGAAATCCCACAATGCACGTTCTTTGGCAGTGCTGTTTGAAGGCAACCAAAACATCTCCATCACAAAATTAAACCTGACTGAAGCATGCAGTTCCCACTGCCAGGTGCACAGAGGACCAGAGCCAGAGGAGCCCACACAGCTGGAGCAACGAGGTGTGCAGGGTCAGGCTCTGGCATCCCCGCATATAAATGACACTGAGACATGTGAGGTGATCACTTGATAAAATTTTTGCAGGTAAGCACCATGTGCTTGCAATAAAACAATCCATACAGACACAGACAGTGCTGCTGTTTGTGCAGGTGCTCTGCACTCGTGTGTTCCCTGCACTGGCCACAGCATGAAGGCTCTTGGAGAACACAAGATGGTTTTGCTTGAGAGCCTTTGGAAAAGTAATAAATAATTACAGATAAGTAATTTAAAAAAAAAAAAAAAAAAAAAAAAATAAGAGAAAGGTTTTTTTTTTTATTCCCAAGAGAGATGTGTAGGAAAAAAAATAATTGTATATGAACATGCAATGAACAACTTCCATAATACATGAGCAGATGCTGGAGAGAGCGGAGAAATAGGGTTTCACAGCTGAACTCACTGCTGTTAACGAACATTAATTAAAAAAAAAAAAAAAAAAAAAAGAAGGCCAGGCACCCTCTGCCTTTGCTCTGGTGAGGAGATCTGATTGGCGAAGGTGATTAGAAGTTTAGGTCCAAGCAGAGCTTTAAGTTCCAGTTTGTTTTAGGCTTTGCTTCTGGGAAAAAAAAATTGTGTTAAAAAACACAACAAACCCCAAACTCACAGATGGTTATAAAGTCATCCTAAGTGGTCATGAAATATTTGCACTAGTGGAGTGGAACTGCCAGGAGGGAAGAGAGCGCCAAAATTCTGACTGTTCTTTTCCAGCTTGTTTACCACATGCAGATTGCTCTGCTGTTGCCTTAAGCAAAAATGGCAAAAGCAACAGCAGTCCAGCACATAAGTCTCAAGCTAAGCTGCTCACCAACACAAAAAAAATGAGCAAAAGCTGTGCAAACATGCCTTGTTTCAACTCCAGCAATGAGCTGAAGTTGTGATGTGTTAACCTAAAATACTACAAAGTCGTGTGTGTGCTCACAACTCCAGACCTCGGGATGTCTGAGCTAATAGTTTGGGCTTGGCTGCTTTCTGGTGTTGAACTACATGCAGCTCCAGAAGGATCTGTGCTAGTTCTAAAGGGCAAATTGTCATGACATGAGTTTTGCTGTGCTTTTCTGGAGGCCAGACAAATGGCTGTCCTCCAGATGTGGTCGGCACTAGTTTGCCGGGGATCGTCTTACAGCGTGACCCCAGTTTATCACTGCAGCAAACACATGGCAGCTTCTGCCCTTATTTGCACTGTCCTTTCCCTCTCCGTGAACTATGAAGCATCACCAGCTGTTGCAAAGCCAGGTCCAGGGCTGGCCTAAGGCAGACATCAGAGTGGACAGGTACTATCACTGCTGTCCAGAGATGAAGAAGCTGTTTCTGGCAAGAGTGGTTTGTTATCTAAGCGGCCTTGTTCCCCTTAGTGTCTGCCCACCTCTCCTCTATCCATTGCTTTTAGGAACTTCCCAAGACCCATGTGCAACCCCACCTTTGGATGCTTCAGTGGGAGCATTACTGTGCCACTGAACGGGACCATTGCACTCACTGCTTCTGTCTAGTTAGCCTGCTTACTAAAGTGTAAAAGAGAGAGTTGAGTCTGATCTAGCACCTTCCAAATTAGGGGCAGTGGGTTCAGCACATCCCCCAAATATCCCCCAAAGTATTTCAAGATCAAAGGCTTCTCTCAGATGGAAACAGGTAGTTCAGTATGTTACAGCCTACCTCTGTTAAACAATTTTAAGCCACCGTGGGAGGTGGGGGGCAGGGAGCAAACACAAAAAATCCAAAACAAAACACCAAACCCAAACATGCTTGATTAAGGAAATATTTACAAGCAATTTATGAGCAAGGAAGGCAGCTTGAGTATTTCAACAAGCTGTTTGACCAGCCCTGCTGTCCTGCCAAAGCTGCTGGAGTTGCCTGATGTGTAGCAGTGTGAACAGAAGTGTCGCTACTGGCTGAGTAGAAGAAGTGGTAGCAAAGAAGTGCCGTCACAGTTGTAGTTCCCTGACACGTGTAGCTTCTGCACGACCTCCCATCGTGTTCTTCAGAGCTGGGGTAGTGATACTGTCACACCCTCTCCCTGTGATGGTGGGGTAGATAGAGTTTCTTCCTCCTGTTCTCAGGCAGTGTCAGTGTAACAATGTCCATGTGCTAAATTATATGCTCGTACAGCACCAAATACCATCAAGTCCTGTTCTTGGCTGATCCCCTGGCTGTATATGCTAAAGTACTTTTGTTATCAGGCTTGTCATAAACAGAAGATCATGATTTCACTGAATATCACAAACTTATGCAAAGAGGAGACAATCTTATCCTAAATGGAACTGCAAAGATTTGGACTGGGTAGGCAAGCAGAGCTACTGATAAAGCAAGTGCAGCTCTGAAGTCTTCTTCCTTGTCTAATCCTCAGCTTAATGCAGCCAATCCCTTCTCCTGTTTGAAAAGAGGATGTGTGTTTTAGTTACAGAATAACACCTATGATATCAAGTTAAAGAAATATCTTCCACAGCTGCCTTGTTCAAGGAACTTCACCGGCCCAGGAGAACATTTCTGCAGGATGACAGACATGATGGATGATGCCTTGACTTAAACTGGGCACTGAGAGAGAATATATCACCTTCTCTGCTCAGTGCTGTTGTATAGCAGTGTCCAGGAAACAGAAAGCCAGACACATGTTTAGAATTGTTAATAAAAAGATTATGAGTCCAGAGACAAAGTTTAGCAGTATTTTGTACTTGAAATACACTGAGCATGATGAGCATTGTTGAGCTATTTCAGTCCGTTCGGGCTCTTATCCAGTACTTTTAAAAAAATCCCATAGCTAACGTGCGGCATGACGGGATAGTCTTTGGCGGGGGACATCCAGGCAGTTAATTTAACTGTCACATCAGTGCCTTGTAATGGTACAGTTTTAGAGCCTGTCTCACCGTGAGGAACTAGACACCACTCAGGAGGAAGGCCATCTCAGGACTTCGTTGAAGAACCCACTGAGCCTGGAGGACAGTTGAAACAAGGTTAGCGAAATGGCCTGAAGTATTTTTTATTTTTCTTGGCGAACTCAAAGCATCTGTTAATGGAAACATCATTTCTGTAAAGTATTTTTAGATTTAAGACACTTGTAAGAGACAGCTTTCTCACAAAGGAATGAGAACGGGGAGGAATAGGATGAACTTTGCTGTTGGGGAAGTTAGGACATTTAGAGTGAAGAGCAGGGCAGCACGCTGCACAGGAGATGCCCGTGTTAAAAGCAGGAAAGGCAACTTTTAACACAGACCTGTGAATGGGCGTAGCAGTTTATTAGAGCAAATACCCTTTCCTTTCAAAAGTGTTCAGTGACTAAGCATGGGCTTGTACTTCAGCGTTGCCCCTATTTACTGTGGCCTGGACTACCTGACAGCTTTTGAAAGGGTGTTTTGCTGTTCGATGCCTTTATAGATTCAAGAGGTTAGGGAACCAAAGGAAATTATCAGATAAAGGATGTAAAAACCCAGAAATACTGCCCCCCCACCAAATCAAGGTGTCTTGCTTCTTACTGTGGCAAACTGTGGAAACTACAAGTATATAGCTCATTAATAAAAGAAACAAGACAAAATTAATGGAAACTAAATTCATCAGCAGCTATTGCAGATACACAACCTGCAGCTCTGGAGGCCTACTGAAAAAAAAAACACAAAAAAACCCAACAAAAAACCAAACCCCAAACCAACAAACAGGCAGCACCCAGTTACATGACCGAGAACTGCCTTACACACAGACTCACAAGCAGCAACAGTCCCTGCTGTGACACTAATATTTGAGTGCTTAACAATGTCAACTGAAATGCTTTTGCGTTTTTATGATATATATTTAAATTAGAAAAAGGTCCATGCAAATGCAGACTTATTTCTGAAACACACAGCTAATAGAGAGACGTCTCTAATAGAGACTGTCCAAATTTTGGTAGACTTAGTATTCCTTCCTCCCACTCATACTATGCTCCCAGTTCTGCCTTGAAATTCAGCCTGTCAATTGCAGACATTTCTTATAGTCTAGATTGTTTACTGCCTTCCTGCCTTCAAACATTTACATTCTGTGAGCATCAAAAACTGTCCCTGCAACACACAAAAGTTTGTAGGTTTGAAGTGCATCATCAGTGATACTATTTTTCCAACACCCCAGAAATCACTTTTACATCTTCTAGCCTATGTATGTATAATAGAATTTGCTTCTTATTTCTCTTCACTCATCACTTCTGTATGCAAAATACTTCAGGATAACCCAACAAAGCCCAATTCCACTGCAGAAGTAATATGTTAGAGAGAAACTTTGTTCTCTGCCTATGACACCTTTATTTCTGCCCCGCCTTTCGGTTGCTGTTTGCTCTACTTCAGGACCAAAAGTCCAGGTGCTCTGAATCTAAACTTTGCTCAGGACATACGGCAAGAAACAGCAAAATGAGCTCCAGTGAACAGTGGGGAGCAGTTTCAGTTCAATAGATCTGAAGGAGAAAGTGTCTCTAGAGACCTGCGTAGGATGAAGCATCAGCAATACCACCATCTCCCATACTGTTTTTTTTTTTCTCCAAAACGCCTGATCCTGGTCTGAGATTGTTGAGCTGCTTCACACTTTTGATATCCAGCTGTCAAGCAGATTAGTGGTGCCATTCAACTCCAAGTGTACAGGGGTTTCTGGTACTCACAGAGCTGAGCCACACACCATTGCTAATCTCAGAAAGGTCAAACGCTTTTCTGATTCAAGGTTTTGGTTATTTACCAATCTAAGCAGAAAAAAAAAAAAAGGCAATTGTGAGCTGTCATCTAAAGTCTTAGATTGTTTGGATGTTCTCAAGAGAACTCTCTCAGGAAAGTCCAGAAGGTCTGAGGGAAGCTGAAGGGAATTACCACGTAATACCGACAGCCTGTCTAAAAGACATTAGGATGGTGCCTTTGCTGAAGAGGCATTACAGAACATCAAACCACAGAGTAAATATCATGCAATGCTACAGAACGAGACCTTTTGGTGCAGCGTCAACCTCAAGGGGTACCTAGATGCTCAAGGTGCATTTCAGCTGACCTACAAAGCTGTGTCAGTCCCTTACTCCATGACCTGCTAAGTCAACTCGGTGGAAAGCAAGCAGGGGGACATCAAAACAGCACACACCAAGTGAGCGAGACCACCAGATTGAGCCTCCAAATGCCAAGTGGGCTCTGGCCCAAGCAGAAGGAGAGGGCAGGAGAAGCATGCTCCTGCCCTCTCCTTCCCATGCAAGTCAGAGCAAGTTTCCCAGAAAGGGACCAAACCATTTTTATTTTTTTTAAACTAAATGCTTTTAATAGAAAACAAAATACAAAATAACTCTTTCCAGAAAGCAGAAATATTTAATCTCTCCAAATGACAAACTAGAACGTGCTTTTTCCATAGATCCTTGTTGTAAATGCTGATGATTTATCTCACAAAGTGTTCGTTAAACTGATATTGCAACATTTTGAGAAAAATCCAACACTGGCAGAGCTGCCTCCGTGTACGCACAATAATTTAGTAATACTATTTTTTTTTCCATGTCACTTTGTGTGTCTCTCTTTCCCTGTTCCCCTCTCCCTCGACTGCCAACTTCCATTTACGGAAATATTTCTGTGAGGTGCAGTGGTGGATTGACATGCCCCGTTCCCATTAGGAGTCCAAACTTAGCTGCTTCAGTTCTATTGTGCCCTCCCTCCAGACAAGGCAAGTTGTTTACTACCCTTAAAGCCACCACTCTACCCCCACTGTCTTCCCATCCTCAAAACACAGTGCAACCAGACTCAGAAAGATTCCTAATTAATGGAACATAAATACAAGCATCACAGATAGTACCAGGAAGCAAACCCAAATGACAATGCAGAGATGGGCCCCAACTGAGGTCAGATTTCCATCCCCTTACTAAAAAGAAAGATGGTATTTCCTACTTAACTAGTCCAAAATATTCCAGAAGTGCTCAGGGAGCTGTAATATTTAGGACCACTATCACTGTAGAAAATACGTGATGTTCTTTTAATATAAGGGTTTTAAAATGCTGGTCCTCTGCAATACCAGGAAAAAAAAAGCAAAACAAAACAAAAAACACTGGGCCAGTAGTTCTCCACACGCTCAAGCCTCAGTTAACAGTAGGTAAGATCAATCAATCAAACCCATCAATCAATGCAGGATATTTAAGTGCAGGTCAGCAGCTTATCTGGTTGGCAGTTTCATTTGTTTGGACCAGGCTTTTGGTTTCCCCAAGCTACTGGGTTTCCTCCCCTTTCCCCCATCCTTACAAGTACAAGATTAGAATGTACATGTATTTTCATCGCTCCTCCTTATTCCGTTCAGGCCTTTTTGTGGGCAAGACATTTTAAAGCATTTCCATCGCTCTGAATGTGCCTTTCAAAGGGGCAGAGGAAGAAAAGTGTTTCACAGTCAGTAATCTCAGCTTGCAATGGACTCTGGCATTCAATACACCCACCCACTTCCCTAAGAAAAAAAAATATATATATAATTAATGTTCCTGGTTTTCTTGTGCAATTCCAGTCACTAGAAGAAGATTACAGGCCATAAACTGTACACTCAGTACATTATTCATCTGCCCGGTATATACACCAACCAGTTCACTGGAAGACCCATCTGCAGGGGCGTTGCAGTAAGTGTTCCGAATGTCCCAGACCCGGACCGAATTGTCCATCGACGCCGAAGCAATTAAACTACTGTCGGGGCTAAAAGTAAGGCTGGTTATGTTGTCCGTGTGCCCCCTCAGTTCTTTGTAAAGAGTTCCTGAGGCCAAGTCCCACAGCTTTAGCCGCTGGTCTTCACCTGCTGATGCCAGGTACTTACCGTTGGGAGAAAAGGCAAGCGCTAGCACGGGGCCGCGGTGCCCCGTGAAAAGCCGCACCGAGTTGCCTTGCTGAGTGCTCCACAGGCGCACGGTTTTGTCTGTGGAGCCCGTCGCCAAGTAGTTGGAATTGGGGTGGAACTTGACACAATCCACGTCCGCCAAATGGCCCGCGTATATTCGCAGCGGGTACGTCCGATCGAAGGACCAGAGCCTTGCAGTGCGATCGTGCGAACCACTGGCAAAGTAGAGGCTGCAGGGGCTAATATCCAAATCCCAGACGGGGTAGGCATGTCCTTGGTACAACACAGTGTTTGTGAAACTTCCGAGGTCCCAGTATCTGATGGACATGTCCTCGGAACAAGATAAGAGTCCCGAACTGTCTGAAAGGAACCTTGTGCTATACACGGGTCCACAGTGTCCTCTCAGGATCTTCATTTCTGTGCCTGCGCTGTCATCCTCTTCCTCCTGGTTGGGGGAGGAGAAAAAGAAACAAGAAAGGAAAGCGTGTTTATCTGGTCGACAAATACAGGAACTACCATGAGGAAAACAGGGGGTGTTAATGCCAAGTTATTTTGGATGTGGCACATTTTGTGCAACTCTGAGACATAAACATTACTAGTACATTTGCTACATCTAAGTTAATGCTGGAAGAGATGGGGAGATAAGACTTTATATAAAGGTTTTATCTTCATTTTGTGTAGCCTCATGCTCACTCCAGAAGGCACCTTAACCTGGGATTGTACACAAATAGGGAAATCAAAATAATTATATTATGACATTTTTCCACTTGCTAAAACATATGCTTATTCTCTATCCACTCTCTACTAAACTTTTGGCTGAGATGTTGAAACAGATTCTTGGCATCTGCTCT
Organism: Calidris pugnax; assembly: GCF_001431845.1. NCBI lineage: Eukaryota > Metazoa > Chordata > Aves > Charadriiformes > Scolopacidae > Calidris > Calidris pugnax. The sequence continues at coordinate 27,073,835 of NW_015090922.1, forward strand.
TTTGGTGTGGTCATTATTGGAAGTGAATCTCACAGTAGAGAAAAAGAAACACAGATGTTCTAAACAAAAGGCAGGAGATGGAACGACAAAGCATATTTGGCACGCTGTCTGCTGGACATTCCTTCTTAGTCCCACACGTGAACAGAAACCCAGTAAGACCATAATATCTATATCCATGCAAGCTCCATCCGGATGCTTTCACATCCTCACCCTTCAAGAACAGCAAATGTATGCAGCTTATTTAGGTCAGTGGATCTATTTTGGGGTAGGAGAAGATGAATAATCACAAAAAGGATGGCACTGGTAATCTTTTCATCCTGTAATTCTCCAATTCAAGTACCAGGGTATAGTCAACAAGTAAAGGCTTTCATGTTTGAAGACTGTTCAGTGAGCTGTGCTAAAAGGATCTTCCAGTGGAGGGTAAGAGTCTCTGAAAGACTACTCAAGTAGCATCTCTTGACAATCAGAGGCTGCAGACCACACAATTTTCAATAAATCTCAACTTAAGAGAGTGTCCTTGCCCAAGAAGCTGAGATCTCAATGACAGAGTGGCAAGATAACCATTGCTTGGGGTGCACCTGTGTGAGACCTTCAGCTTGAGACCACTCCTTCCTCAGGGCTGCCAGACAGGCACTTTTCCTCAGTACTGAATCAGCAGCACTCATCCACGGACAGTATCTGCACATCAAATTCAACACAACACTCTTCTGTTTGTGAGCAGGCCCTTTAACTTTTATCATCACAAACTGGCCCGTTTCCTGCCAAAGGAGCACTTCCTGCTCCAAGAGGAAACCAATTCCCCTGGGCTGCCAGACTGCTGACGACCAGCAGAAGTCAGTGCATCATGAGCAGCTCTCTTGGCTGACATGACACATCTCCCATCCCTCCAACCTCAGGATGCACGGACAGTTTGGCTTCAGGCTTAGCAACAGTCCTTCTATTGGAGGAGAAAGCCCTTCTCCTCCTGTGCTTTCACATCTCATGTCAGAGGTGAGCAAACCCTGGCTTAGCCAGCTTGCCACCTTCCTCCCATCTCGGTTGTGTGTTTCGTGGTAGGCAGCAAGCTGTGTTTAGCAATGCTAATTCTCTTCAGAGTAGTCAGTGCCCATGGGAGTTTTATGATGTGGCTGGCAGCCAACTTCATCCCTACTATGAAGGTGAGGCAGAGAGAAACTGCAGGCTCTAGCATGCAAAGCCCCATTCTTATTCAAATTGCTTTTTCTACCTCAGATAGAGCATTGCTTGCTGGAATCCACAGCATCTCTAGGCTATGTTGCCACATTAAAGGAGAGAGGCTGATACCTGCAGCATTTTATACTATTTAATTATGACCATAAGATGCCCGACAAGTTACCAGTGGAAGCCCATTCAAGTTACATATATTGTACTACACTTTCTGTAAATTCTGCAAGTGTAGGTACTTCATTTTATGCCTTCAAATCCATACAGGGCTTCTTGGGCTGTCTGCAAGCACATACTCTTTCCCTCTTACAAGGACCTACTCTTCTTTTCTTGTATTACAGTAGCAGCTCACTTGACAATGCCTTCTGCAGCGTTCAAAACCACACTCCTGTACGGTCACAGGTAGCAAATCTTATCTTTGACTTCTGTTTGACACCCGCTTAGCGTAACAACTGCACACTGCTGTTACAGCTCACCAAAGACTGTACACCTACAGTGCTTCTGAGTCACCAGATTTTGTTGTTTCCTCCCTATCCAAGTTAGTCTGCTGACCACATTAACAAAGCAGCTGAAAGTTCAGCCACTAAATTACTACCTTGCAGTACGAAGCTTCGTTTGTCAGATCAAGCACACTCTTCCTTGCATCCCACAGCTACTACCATGTAGGTGAGCCTTTACAGCAGCTATAGAAAGGTTATAACCTGTCTTATAAATTAGCAGGGTGGCAGGGAATCTCTCTTCATAATATTTTTTTAGGATTCCTATTTCACACACAGAATATGTTTCCTGGATATAACATACCACTGGGCACTACCCAGATATCCATTAGCTCCTTCTGAAGTGGTTGCTGCAACCACTGCACAAACAATTTCTATTTCCTTGGAATGGACGATAAATTAAGTTATATTTTAAGCAATAACCTACACACACAAAAAGCTATTTTTTATTATTTGTACTATCCATTTTGAAAAGAAGAACTATCAAAACAGATTTTAAGTAATAGGACAGAACTGGAAAACCTACCAACACTACTAAAATGAGCAAAAAAAAATTTACACTTCAACAGTGAACAGGAAATCTTCCTGAGCAAGTACAGGACTCCCCAAATTTATATTATTAAGAAACTGAAAAGAACAAAAATGTTATCATCTTTTGTTACACAGGACACCTTCCAAATGATACACCTGTGGACAGACTGCCCAACTCCTCAGCTGTTACTTAAATCAGTAATGGATTTTGCATGACAGTCATCTGGACCCAGAAAAATTTACTGCTGATGCATTTAACCTTGTGAGCAGCAAAAAATATCTAGCTGACAAAAATTATTTTGATCTTCCACCCAGCATAAACCTCAAGGGAATAAGTGAGCCTCAAAAAGCAACAATGATAACTTAAAAAAAAAATAAAAATCCCCCCCCCTTTTGTTTTTTCTAACTAGTAACAGGTTTCCTTGGCTGTTATCATGTCTCTCATCCTGCAGTGCTCTTAAGACGTCAAGAGGGAAGATCTCTTACCTGCCTACAGCAGGGATCTAGCAGGGAAAGATGAGGGAGTAGATACCGTGGCTCTCTTTGCAGGACATTTCATCAGAATTCCCTCCCATCTGCCATCCACCAAGGTGTTGGCATCATTCCTGCTCCCTACCACTTGAAGGACTGCTGCCACTCAAAAGCAGATCTTAGAAGCAGAGCTGAATGGGGTCAAGTCTTAGTTGTCATAGAATTTAAAGGTGGCCACTCTTGTGGCTTGGAACAGAGAGTATTATTTTCTGTTGTTGATTTATGTAGTACCAGCAATAAGCACAGCAAAACTGCAAAGTGACAAACAACATGTCTTTTCACCCAGCTACAGAACTGCATTTTTATACTGGACCTTAAGAGAGATTGTAAAGTGGCATTTGTGAGATGCCACTATAAAGAAAATGGAATTACTTTATCCCCAAAGAGTAAGCCTGTCCTACTTCCAAGAAGCAACACAACACTTGTCAAGTGCACTGCAGCATCACACTGAGCAAAATTCATTAAAACTACACCTAGGAGATAACTTTGACCTTACTGACACAAAAGCTTTACACAGACCAGGAAAAAGCATTGTTCTCCAACACTTTTGCCATTTATATATATATACAAAAAAGAGTTAATAACCCCAATAGACTAGTTGTAATGCCACTCTGAAAGTGACACCACTGAAACGTGCAGTTTTAGACCTCTGTATCTTCACAAACAGACGGATCTATTTGCTTGCAGCAAATCAGAAACCAATCTGAGGATTAATTATTTCAGGTACTGCTATTTAAATACAGTATCCAAAGCTAATTACACAAAACAGAAATTGACCAAAATAAATGATATGAAGAAACCTTACAAAAACCCAGTCAAGCTTGACATCCTCACAAGTTATCTGTGGCTTCTACTGCCATGGCACCCAAGCAGGTGCTGGTCTGCTCCCATTGTGACCCTGCAGGTGTCTGTGTATTTTCACTGAGGGCTCCCAGGTACTGGAATGCGTTTCCTTTGTAGTCCATAGGCTACCATTTGCATGCAGGACACATAACCAGCAGTGTATTTGGGCTGGTATCCTCCCTTAACTTTGAACTCCTGATCAGGTCACTATTTGTTTTGTCAGTGGTGGAAGTTATCCAAGGCAATGATGATTTTGATCTGGGCTGGTCTTTGAACAGCTTTTGGTTTTAGACCTGTGCATAAATACTACAGGATACACAGCCAACAACAGCTATTTGTACTCAAGCTTCCACTTCTGTTTCATAATACACGTACAATATGCAAGTAATGTGCCTACGTGACAAAAAAAAGCTAATACACACTCCTGATAACCTGGCAATATCTCACTTTTCTATAGTCTGGAGCCAAAGGAGGTGACCTGCTGATTCACCAGAGAAATTCTCCTCTGTCACAGATTATTGACTTTTGGTTTCCATGACAGGCAGTAGACACAGTCACGTGTCCTATGAACTCTTGCAGCTTAAAGTGAAAACAAGTCCACAGCTCCATCTCGGGCTGGTCTGACCCACTTGCCTGCTCACTCTGCAGAAAGGGTTAACCTGGGAAGAGGTGGGCATGCCACTCTGTTATCTCACCTGGATGCCTGCCTCTAGTTCTGGAGCTGACTAACAAAGCAATCCCTAACCATAGATCCCTTCATACAGCAAGCCTCTGCACCCTTCCAAAATAAACAGAACCCTGCCACTAGGTATTTTTTATGAGAAGAGAAAACAGTGGAAAAAAAAAAAAAAAAGATGTTTCTCCTGCTAAATGCTCAACACAAGAACAAATGAGGCCTTTTTTCCCTTCCTTCAAGAGGGGAGTGATTAAACAAAGGAAGAGTCACAAATTCTGATCTCTGACCAGATAGAAGATGCTACGTGGGCAGCTGTGGAGAGAGGAGAGGAAGGGTGTGACTAGAAGGCAAAAAAAAAAAAAAAAAAAAAAAAAAAGAGTAAACTAGAAGATGCTATCTAGCCTGGCATGTGAAGGCACACACATCCCCATCCTTGTCTCCAACACTCTAGAGTGGGAAGTCTCTGAGGTTTCTACACCGCAGATTCCTTAACAGAAACATTTTGTGTAATTTTACTATGCTAACTCTTCACCTCTGGTTAATGTGATTCCCCAAGTACAGTTTTGCACTTAGGCACCCCTTCTTCTTCCCAAGGTCTCAGACCAGTCTGCTTTGGCTTTTTCCTTATTTTGCCTATTTTCCTCTTCTTGCATCTCTCCCCTTCTCTCCACCCTTCTGACTGGTTGTTCTGAGCCAGTTTCCTTTTAGTTTGCATTCACCACAGTGTGTTTTTATTGTTCGTGTTTCCTTGTTTCATCCTCCCATCCGTAAGAAGGCTCTTCAGGGAAGGGAGCCTCCTCTAGTCACCTGTCCTGGCTGGGCTGCCCGTGTACTGTCATCTGTTCAGGGACAGCTGGAGGAGGATGATCAGCACCCGGAACTAAAAAACTATGACCCGAGCTCAAACTCATCGCACCTCAATGCAGCATTTACAACCACTGCAGGAAAGAACAAGGACAAGAGCAGGTGATAAAATTTGTGCATCAAGGCAGACAAGTTGTGGAACAGCCTCACAGTCCCTTAAGACATTACTAGATACTCCACAACGCATGCCCAAAATACCTTGGCAGAAAAAGGCAGGGGAGGAGGGGGGAGAAAAAGGGGAAAAAACAGAAAGAAAAGAGAGTATCCAGACCTCCTCATCCAGGATGTCACAAGCCAGGCGGATGCGGGACACATCAACGAGGTGGGGCTCAGATTTTAACTTCTTGGAACGCAGACTCCACAGCTTCACACACGAATTATCAAACCCAGCAGCGAGCAGCTTGCTATTTGGTGAAATCTCTGCAGTGTTCAGCAACTGCTCCGTGTTATAGAAGGCATAGAAACAGATGGTCGTTAAGGAAGGGGGCCCGTCCTTGACACGTTTAATGCTGTCCTGCAGTAAATCCAGCGCCGCCTCGTTCTGCAGAATGGAGGCCGGCACGTCGCTGGGTTCCAGGCCGTTGCTCTCGTTGCGCGAGGAGCTCCCACCGGCGTAGAGCTGGTAGTCGGTCCTCTTGGCGGGCTGCACATCCAGGTGAATGTGCAAGGTCAGGACTTTGCACAGGGCGTTGTTGTTGTCACTTTGGAGGTAGCGAAGAAGGTAGTTGTAGCTGTCCTCTTGAAGGCGGATGACATACTTGTTGTCCAGAAAAGCCCGGAGCTTCAAGTTGGACAGGATATCTTGAATAGTCATGGTAGTCTGCAACTGCTCAATGATATCCTTCTGGCTGGCGTTCTGCAAGAACATGCCGTGGAAGCGGCTGTAAAAACTGTCCACTGTGCTTTTTAGGCCATTCTGGACCATGTTCAGATGGAGGTAGACGAAGAGGGGATACAGAAGAGGCATCACTTCATGGCTGTGCTGAGAATCTGAATCTATATAAGAAACAGCAACAAACTTTGAATGATTTCTCAATCCACTTTCTAATGGGAATAAAACAGAGCAAGGACAATTACTGCAAAAGGCCTCGACAGTGGCATCAGAGAGCAAGCAAAAGGAGACTTTTGTTAGAGCATCTACATGAACCTCCTCTGTCACCTAACGGGTATACACAGTTCTTCGTACAGATGCAAAGAGAAATTTTCAAGTCAGTGAGGTATGCTGTCAAAACAAAATACAGAGATTTCAAAACCCTTTGTAGGTGTAGGCCAGCTATTAAAGTACCACCTCAAACTACACGACAGCCAAATTCTTCCCCTATGTATTTACGGGCTCTGCTTATTGCAGTAAATGGACTTAAATTTACAATAGTATGTAACGTGTTTAAGTCAAAATTATTTACCTAGCTTGTGTGTGCCTGAACTTTGGTGGCTTTTTTCCTTTCAGCTTCAATAAAACTTGCACGTGGTACTTTGCATGGAACTGATTTGTCTTCAGAGGAAAGGAATCTAGTTTCCAAAATGTACTGCAATACGCTGTGCTGCTGCTTTATTTCTGTGCCTGCTCAGGCACATGCTTTTCCTCTCTCTCTCTCTCTCCCCCTCTCTCTGCCAAGGCAAATCCCAGCAGCAATCCCTAGCACACAGTGTAACAAGCTCCTGATTAGGCTGTGCTGTACCTTGCAGAGACTAATCCGTGCAACAGCTCCACCCCTCCTGCACCAGCTTCTTGGGGCTGCTTCCCTCCCACGTTCAGCCGGCTGCAGGGAGCTGGAAGGAGCAGAGCCTTGCCACAGAGAACTACGGAGCATACAGGGCCGGAATAATGAGCTGCCAGGGACCAAATTACTGCAACAAAATAGGCATTGATGGTCCTCAAACAGTATTGCTTCTTTTCTACTACTTCTTCCCTCCTGCCACTCACCAATGCGTGTTCTTTCCCCCCCACTTTCCATTGGGCTGCTTTTCCTCTCCTGTTGAGCACTCTTCCAGACTTTCTCCGGTCCATACTCTGCCTCTCTCCCACTTCTATACGAGTAACTACAGAGTGAGAGTGTGGTGTGCTGTGTATATGTACATATTTGCATACTTAGGCATCACTCTCCTTTCTGTTCCACTGAAACTGGGCCAAAGCCAGTGAAACCAGTGGTCTGTACGTAGTAAAAGCTCTAAGCAGCCAGCAGTTGCTCCTTTCTCTGCAGGTGCTCTAGTCCAGAAATGCAACAAGGGGAAGAACCTCACTCTGCAGCGGTGGAAAAAGAGAAGAGATGGGCAGCTGGCAGAAACAGGAATGAAGAAAACATTCCCCAGGAACCCAAAAGAGGTTACGGGAGGTGGGTATGCCCAGCCTGGAGAAGAATAAGGGGTATCCAGCTGCCTTCAGCACCCAGTGGGACATTATGGAGGAAAATGAGCCAGCCTATTCTCAGATGTGCTCAGTGAAAGGACAACAGGCAAACCGCTGCAGGGGAAATTCTCACCAAATCGCTGCAGCTGGAGCCCAGAGGTGCAGAGCAATCTCCGCACGTTCTAATTTTCAAAACCTGGCCAGACAAGGCCCTGAGCAACCCAGTCAAACGCTGATCTTGCCCTGCTTTGAGCAGCTGGTTGGACTAGAGATCTCTAGAGCAATTCCTAGATTATTCAGTGGTCCTAGTCCCCTGCCCACTCCTCATGCCCCTAGGAGCTGGCATCACGGAAACGGGAAGTGTCCTGCTACACCTTGCGGCTGGCTGGCAAGTTACCTCCTTGCAGAAACAGAAGCATTTCTTACCAGGTCTGTAAGAAATCAAAACTGAGCAAGAGGGACAAAAAGATTAAAACAGTCAACCTGAACATCAAAACCATGCCTAGCATTTCTCCAAGCAATATTTAAGCCACTGAACAGTCAATCAATATTTTCAATACTTCTCAAAAATCTGCTAAACCATATGCATTTATCTCCAATATTAAAGTGCAATGGTGCTGAACTGCTCCAGATAGCAAGGCTAAGACTTCACCATTTCCTGCCTCTGCGCTTTGCCGCCTGCCTCCTTCCCTTTCCCTTCACCAACTATCAGGAATATTAATCCTAGTGTTACTCACACTGGGATCAAATCCCTACACTGGGCAAACGTAGATGTGCTGAAAGGCAGGAGGAGTGGTAACCTCACCTTACTTGGTACTTTTCTCTGAAAATCCTATCTGCTTCCATTTCCCACATTTGGTACTCATAGAAGAAATAAGAATAAGACATTTCCATATCCTTTCTTTTCAAATTATTAAAAAAATATTAAAAAAAGAAAAATCATTATTGTCATCTGCACCACATTATAGAAAGAGAATGGTTTTTTAAAATTTTTTATCATATACCTCCAGTCTCAGAGTCAGTACAGATAATTTAAGGGAACAAATTCTCCCTTAAAAATCAAGCCATCATAAAAACCAAGCCAATTATGAATAAAATTAAAAGCCTTGAACTGGAAGACAGCAGAAAAGTACACTCATTTCTAAATTACCTGCCTTTCACATAAAACATTCTCATCTTCCTTCTTGTCCTGTATATGTTTGCTGTTGTCTAGATCTACAAAGGCCAAACGCTTGAGAAAGGGCAAACAGCTATCTACAAAAGGCAAAGGTAATCAGCATGCAGAAAACAACAACAAAAAAGAAAAATATTTCTAATCGTAGTAACTGAAATCTCAAAACTAGGAAACATGAGACATGATTTTAAATTTTATTGTATTGTCCTTTACTTACTGAAATTTCGAAAAAACCCAGCTACTTTCCTCTTCCTTGCTTCCTGATACTTACCTGTGAGAAAATTGCGTAATCGTCCAAATTGTACTTCATATTGCTGTGGCTCTGCCAGGCAGGGAGCTGCAGACACAACGTTGGCACAACCAGATTCAGATTGGACTGTGAAATAAAATAAGTAAAAATTATATATGTATTTAAGGAGTTTTGCATGTGTCTGGAAACAAAGCATCTCATAAAATTCAAGGTAATGCAGCCACCAAGATGACATTTCATCTTTCAAACCATTCAAGGATGACATAGTCCGAAGCATCTAAACATGGCATTAACAATCTACACAGATAGTGAATGAGAAAGTATACTGAAAGCTTAAAAAAAACCTCAACCAAACAAACTAAAAACCTCACCTGCTCCCCCCAGAATACATTTTTAAGTTTTCAAATACAACCTGCAGTTCTCACACTGTCACAGATCACTTAACACAAGTGATAACTTATCACAAGATGCTCAGAGGTTTTACTATTTTGCACTCAGAAGAGATGAGGAAAGCGATCTACAACTTTCTCCAAAACAAAGTTTCTTTTTTCAGCCAAACCCACCAACCACCACGGACAGAAGGTCTGCAGTGACACTGCTTCACAGTCTCAAATTCCCTGTCCCGGTCATTAGTATTTACAACAAATGATGAACATTATAATTTACTAGTCTCCCAGAGGTGGTAAAAACACACTGAATCTCTAAGTAAACACTTAGTAATTTTTAATCAAAATGTGTCCTCCTCCCTGAGGATTTTAGGTTAAAGGGCAGCTGGTATCTGACCACAAACCCAGTTGTTACGGTCTCTTGAGGTGGTGTTAAACTGTTTTTCAGAACCGGTATCAACTCTGGTAAAAGTGGTTCTGAACTACTTAGCAAAAGAATTGGCTGCTTCTCTGGCAGCAAACCTTTGCTCTTCTGCTAACCTCTCAGAATCCAACACGGTACTTCGTGCAAGTTTACAGACACCCACCGATATAGTCTAAGCATATACAACTACCAGTAATTAGAAACATGTTACAAAATTATAATATGTTTATTCATCTGCCCTTCTACGAGGAGCGCGAAAGGGCATGGAGTTTGATGTTTTCCTTTCCTATCTTTTTTTTCAATTTGTAACTGTTTTCCCCTCCACAAAACCTATTTTCATTATTCTCACTTTCAACTCCTTCAACTTCTTTCAGTCTCCCCTGCCCCCCACCACTTGCCATCCTCTCTCTTTGCCTTCCTACTCCTGATTGATCGCTTTTTGTTCCAGTATTTGGCTCAGGCACAGAGGCACAACTCTAAGAGCCCTGGAAGTCTATAAACAACATCATCAAACGTTCACATGCTAAAGAGAGATAGGCCAGCCTCCAGCTTCTCTCAATGCTTCTAATTAGAAAGAGAGCAGCACATGGTGTACATACAGGCAGCCTGGCACTATTCTCCCCCTTCTCCCTCTCCGGTATGACACAGGACTATCTTCCTGGATCTTATGGAAATACAGGAGGGATGTTTACCAACTCTCCAGGGAAATCTGAACTCAGCTTTGGAAACAGCTGGGCTGTGCTCACCAACCCCTCACCAGAAAAAACAAATACAGATTCCAGCACCAATGCTTCTATCTTCTCTCAAATCAGTTCAGAAATAAACAAATATAAGCCATTGAAAGGTACGGATACACTGTGCTTTCTACTGCTTGGCTGCTTCAGAAACTCGAAGCCGGTAAGAACTCCAGGCTCACATATCTTATTACTTATATTATACCTTTATTACTTAACAGCCAAATTAAAAATTCTGCTATTCAGACTTAAAATTTAATATAATCGATATTCGGCAAGAGAAAGTAAACTGCATGCACACACCTGTAATAGCTCAAAAATGCTTAGTGACAGTTTTCAATGTCACTCATACTACTCACTGTAAAAGCTGAGAAAAACAGAAATATGTGGCCCTGTCTTTTATGCTATGTCACAGGGTTATGTACAAGGGTCAATTCTTCACAGAGTTCTGGTGGCCTCATTTCAGGAGGAATGGAACTTGCTACCTTGCTTGTGCCATGCAAACCACTTACTGTCCTTGGCTCTGCGTAGTTCTCCCTCCATGCCACCTATAAAACTTTCTCTGCACAAGTGACTGAATTCCAAAATTAAGATGTACTTCATGCTTCAGAAAGAGGAACCATCATCTTTGGCTACCTACCCTGGCACAGTATGACTAGGCAATCGTTGCACCCTCTCTCTTTCAGTAATGATGCTAGAGCTTGTTCCCGTCAAGCAAATGGTAAACAAACTGTACACACCAGACAGTTATAACAAATTCCAATTCTCATTCTTTTCCTTCCCAAAACTTTACTCCAACCAGAACTGCAAAAAAGATTATGAACTCAACTGATTTCAAAACAAGCGTAAAATTTCAGGTGTATTTTTCTCCTGGCAGAAATAAAACACTGGCCATATCCTTCCCATACATTAATATATTTACCATAGTTTCTTTTCCTTCTACCTTCTTCGGTGGTCGTAAGAACATCTATTGGAAACAAAATCTGCTCCTTGACTTCACTTCCATGACTGCAGCCAGCTATGTGACCTGATGCCAGATTTAAAGAAACTCACTCCTAACTGAGGGCTGTGGCCAGCACCCTCCTGGCTGTGTGTGTTAGCTGGGAGCAGCGTTGCTTCCAGTTCACACACGTGGGGCTACTGGAAATGCTGTTGAACAGCAACCGATTCCTCTTTTACAGGAGTGTGGTGATGTATGATTTTATTTCTATTTTTCTATTTCAGATAGTCCTATGTGTTGACAGCATGCTATAAGCAATATTAGAGAAACATATTCTTAGTCTCTCATTCTGTCCTCAAATATTCTTCTAGTTTTCTACAGAAATGCGGGATAGTCATGAGGAACCCGTGTGCTGTATTTTACGGCAGATGCGATTGGACAGGGTGCTAGATAATCTCATCTGGGCTCTACTTCCCACAAAAGGTGATGAACTTTTGAGGGCCTTTCCAACCTGGGCTGCTCTAGATTCTGCGAAAACAGACCTCTACAGATATGGCAAGTATATGAAGCAATGCAGAAGGGCTAAACTGAAGAGACTCTGGAAGAAGACAAAAATAAATGCTGAGGTAAAACTGAGAAAACTATTTAAAACCAAAACCAGAGGACGCTTTTCACTATGAAGAAGAAATCACAGAATTTAATACAGAAGTAAGCAACCCTCTCAGTTATACAAGCTGGTTAATTTAAAGTCAAAAAAATGAAAAGAGCTGAACCGAAAAAGCAAGACGAGTTTTATTAAGAACCAGCAAACCCTGGGAACTACAGACCAGTTAGTCTCACCTCTGTCCCTGGGAAGGTGATGGAGAGACTCATACTAGATGTCATCTCCAAACAAGTTGAAGAGTGGGGGGTTATTGGAAGTGGGCAACACGGGTTTACCAAGGGTAAATCATGTATGACCAATCTGATAGCCTTCTATGATGCCATAACCGGTTGGTTGGATGAGGGGAGGGCAGCAGATGTCATCTACCTTGACTTCAGCAAGGCTTTTGACACTGTCTCCCATAACATCCTCATTGGGAAACTGAGGCAGTATGGGCTGGATGAGGGGACAGTGAGGTGGATTGAGAACTGGCTGTGTGACAGGACCCAAAGGGTAATTATTAATGGAGCAGGTTCAAGTTGGAAGCCTGTAACCAGTGGAGTCCCCCAGGGGTCAATACTTGGACCCGTGCTGTTTAATATATTCATCAGTGACATGGACGAGGGGACAGAGTGTATCCTCAGCAAGTTTGCCGATGATACCAAACTGGGAGGAGTGGCTGATCTTCAGAAAAAAATATTTGATTGTTTTCCCTGAAATAAAGCAATGCAGGCTTTAGAATTTGGTCAGTTTTTGTTCAGTTTTCAAAAGTAAGATGACTGCAGCAGAAAGCATTTTCAGCCTCTGTTGTCAGAATAAGTACAAGCTGGGTTTTTCTTTTTCAACAGTCATTCATGGAACTGCAGCATACTCAGTGACAGCTTACTACCAGCATATTTGACAAGAAGAATTAGTAAGCAGCTGAATACATGAGAGCAGACCATTTTCATGAAAACTGATGACTAAGTTCTGAATCACCAGCCACAAAACCCTTGCACTGGCAAGAAGATACAGAATAGGATACTAATAAGAAGAAATTTAGTAATAACATTTGGCGTATGATTAGTAAAAAGACAAAACCCAATCACACATTCATTCACTCTTTACTGAAATGGTCTTTCTTCTGCATGATGCCGTATGTGAATGCAAGGGCTTCCAATCCAATTCATCTCTCTTACTTCAGATATTCTTGTGTCCTCCTGGTATGGATTGGTCCCAAGTTCTAATCCTGTTTCAACACTGACCTTTCTACCTATCTCTCTCGTAAAATCTCCCATTAAAAAAAATAAATCATCATTTTACTTTGGTTTCATTCTTTCCCCATGTCCCCCAGTATTATTTTAGGGAGCTGCAACAATCTTCCCATAGTTACTCTGAAAACAGTAAGAAAATGAAAAGTACTAAGAAGGTAAATCACTTCTAATAATGAAGTATTACCCAATTTTCTTTAGGCCCCTGAGAGAATCAGCCTGGACACTCACCCACAAGTCACTCATATTTGGACTGTAACTATGGCAAAATATTCTAGAGGTGGAAAGAGCTATATTGGCACCGAATCTTATCTAGCTACAAGCACAGAGTTATACAGCAACTGATGTTTTGTCAAATCAAGCTGTATCACAAGTAACTAACATCTCCACAACTCTTAAGTCACAATGTAAGCACTTTCATTACCAGAAAACATTTCCTCCTTGTATTTTCACCCAGAGGTCAGACCAGAATTTTCTATTACTTTTACGAGTAAATTTAATCTTTATAACCTCCACGTTGCTTGCATCCTTTCAATATTTGTATGTATAATAAACTGTAGCACAGTTTATTATAACAAAAATGATAGTTACAATGAAGACTGCTGCAGACAGGATTTTAAAAGCAGGTAGCATAGCAGGATTCAGAAGCCTTTAAGAACGAGGAGAAAGTTTGTTTCTTTGCATGCTCTGTCTCATTCACTGAAGGGCTGGTTTTTTTTCAAGTGACAGAGCAGAGCTTTCACAACTAGAAAGCTGATGAGGCCAGAGAAAGAAATGGCATGTTATCACTTCCATTCCACATGATACAGCTCTCCTGGAGTATAAGGGTACAACAGATTGTCCTGCTTCTACTGAATTCCTACATCCATCCCAAAGCACCACTACTCACCAAGCTTCATGCTCTTTGGGATACACCAGACACATTTTCCACTACCACAACCTGGTATTTCACCCTGATGATTCACAGACTATGAATCTCACATTTTTACACTTTCATCCGCATTTCCATTCTTCAGAAATTCATAACTCACGCTATCTTCACAGTGGGAAATGTCTTTATTTCAAAAGAAGAGCTGCCCATATGTGCAGACAAATTCATGTAGTTACCAATACACGCACTCACACTTGTCGCAATTCTGCCAAGAAGCACGCATGGAAAATATGATAGGATTACCTGTGAGATTAGCTGCCATCTCTTCAGCAGTCTGACACAGCCTCAGCCCTTGTTTTAGGGGACCTTCGGAGTCCACATACTGACGGCGCTTGAGGTAGCAGGACACTGCCATCTGAATCTGTTCTGTGCGTACGCGTTTCATGACCTCGAAAGAAAAGAAAGAGATGATGGGGCTCGTAGTGTATAGGTAAATGCTAAGACTCACAGAGTCAATAACAATTTTTTGTATTTTCAGTAATATCAGTATTTTCATTGCTGAAGTCAAACAAATTCCTTACCGAAGTACAAAACAGAATCTTTAGGCATCTGCCTCAAGGTACTAAAGGCATAACTAGGCACTTTAAATCAGATCCACTAAGATACTTTGCTGCCTAATTCTACTAATTTCACGGAGGAATCCAAAATACTTTTGAGGATTCTAGACTAAAGCTGCAGTGGTGGGCTGAAGTATTTGATTTTGTTAATTTTTAACTCACAAAAAGGGAACATTTCCCCTCCTTGATTTTTTACATGAGCAATTTGGGTATTCCTCAGTCATTTTCTGATTCCTCTGCTCGATTAAAATGATATCACAAGAGTCAAAGAATTAAGAAATTAATATACAGGAGGGAAATTTCAGAACCATAATGCTTTAAAAAGCACACCTATTTTACCTATTTAGGGAGTCTAAGAATCAATTGCTTATCATCTGAACTTAAAGGTTAAAGCCAGACTTCTGACACTTCAGTCAGCTAAGTTCCCAGAAGAAAAAAAAAAAGGAAATTAAAACAAAAGCAGAGCCTTCTGCCTTTTTTGCCTGCCCCCATCTATCTAGACCTCCCTCCTACAAATGCTTTAAAAAAATTTTTTGGAAGTTTCATTTATATAAATTTTGAAAGCCATCATCACAAACACCACTTGGTAGTATCTCAAAACCAAAAGGACCCTGATGCTAGATTTTAGCCTCTGGCTTGTAATAAAAGAACTTCAATAAGATGAATGCAATAGCTCCCTTGCTATTTGAGTAGTCCCTCTCTGCCACCAATCCTTCGACATAGCCATCAATTTTACACAGATGTTTAGACAACCTAAAAAGGTTTAAATAAAAAAAAAAAAAAAGCAGAACTAAGCAACAGTTTTATTCTACCAGAATAATAGGTATAGGCTGCCTTGAGATAGTTCTACACCTTACAGCCCCACTGCCCCAGGAGTTGCATATATTTTACAAGTGCACATGCCTTCTGGTTTGAGTAGCTAAATCCAATGAAATACAACTTTTCAGAGACAGACAAGGATGTCCATTCCTCTCCCTTGTAAGAACCATATTTCTAACAAAATGATAGCTTTAAAAATCTGATCATAAATGAGCATTTTCTAATACCCATCCACACTTCAGTGCTTATCCTACTTGTAAGCCCTCTGCAGAGTTTCAAGTGGACGGGGATGCAAAATTTAAGCAAAGTTACTTTAAACAGGTATGCAGAATTGCAAGCCCATATGCCCTAGGTCATTAAGAAGTTTTCCATTTGTTCTCACAGGTGAAATAACTGTTGAGGGTGGGGAAGTGGCATCAACAGGTGTGGAGTTTTCAAAGCACTTCCGGAAAGACCTATGAAAATCACGAGTTTCAATCACAATTTTATCCATTCCAAAAGCAATCTTTCTTTTCATCTTCCTTCCAATTAAAGAAACTATATTTGAGACTTAACAGCGTCTCAAATATAACACCTTTTCTGCTGCAGAAAACTGTAGGAAAGACAGAATTCTAATGAAGACCATGAAGAAGGGTGGACACTGGGACGGACCACCTGCATCTCAGCACCCTCCTGAACTAAGCTTCACCCTGTGTTACATTGCCATTCTTCCTCTCAGCTAGCAGCACGGACTAACGTACAAGTGACTTGCCCAGGTCCACACTAATACCTCCACACACACTCTGCCACACAGCTTAGGCTTGGGTAGCAACTTAATTATATTTGAGATGCTCTCACAGACGCTTATTTCAGGTCTAGAAACCATTTTGGAGAGTTTGTATTTGATTGTTGTACTTGGCTTATAAGCCAAAAGAAACTCAGTCCCAAAATGGCATGGAACAGATTCAACTACATGTTTCTGAAGTGGTTTAGCCAGTCAAAACTGTGCAAATCAGCCTCAGGTCTGTGGTTCAATTGCGAAGAAAGAGCATCTAGAAATATTCTTGCCCAGACTTTTTTGCTTCGGTTACAGGATGAATTTGTGCTAGCTTAGATTTGGTGAGAAAACCCTTATTCATGACAGCGCAGCATCACGTACAGATAATCGCTCATAAACACATAATGGATCAGAGAAACTGAAAACTGGTGCGTGAAAGATGCTGAACTCCAGAGGACCCTTCGAAACGACAGTGACAAACAAAAGGAACACTGAGATCAACCTTTTCAAGCTGCTGAATGAGCAGATGACCAACACAGAAAAAGGTAAATGTTAAACGATAGGCAAAAAAAAGCAGCCGGCTACCCAGTCATCTCAAATTCTAACACCAGGATCAGACATTTTAGCAGCAAGAGTGAAGGCCCTGGGAAAGGAGCAGTCGCTGGCAGCTGATTCAAGTCCAAGCTTCTTCAGAGCTTCGAGGGTAACAGGGAAGCCCTAGTTTCTTCAGCCAAGATTAGCAAGGTGGTGTCTGCAGCTGCTTTATGCAATCTGTGCAGTTTCTTGCTCCCTTCATGTACCTCGTATGCTCCTCCCGGCAGGCAGGGCAGTGGGTGTTACGAGCAGTATCTCAGGGAGATCTCTTTCCCTACTCCCAGGTGACAGAACAGGAACTACCTTACAGGAAATGCACCTTCACCAAGAAACACCCATTGGCATCAGACAAACTGTCACCCTACTTTCACTTCAGGTCTTTCCTTCTTCATTCACTTTGCCTTTATACTTCAGCACTACAAAGAGCAATGTCACAGGAGCAGGGAAAGCGTTCATGAAAAGTGGAAGAAGAGCACAACCATCATTTCTACAAATATCAATATCTTCATCAAGCCCTTAAAATTAGAGAATATCATAAAATAAACATAAGGACAGCCTGCCAAAATGCCTTTAAATGGTTTCTAACTGAGCCAAGTTCACAAAAGGTGAATGATGCAAAATTTAAGGGCAAAAAAAGGACAAGCCTGCCATTTTAACCTCCAATCAATTTTAAGACTCTAGCTCTCATTGCTGAAGAAGTCTCTGAAATATGAAACAAACTGAACACGTATAGCGTTCCCTGTGCACGCCTGCAGAAAGCCTGCAAGAATTTTTCTGAAGTCCCAGATGCCTCATTCTTCTCAAGCAGCCAGAAGGAACAATAAATACTAATGCCATTAACTATTTTTACTGATAAGCAAAATATATAAGGAAAGAAAGAAGAAAAATCAATCACATCAGGAGTCTGCACAATGCAGCATCTTCTGCAATATCACAAACTGGAGCACATACACACAAAGAAAGGATATTAGGCTAATTTTTTTTTTTGAGGAACCAAAACCACTGAAGAAACCCAGAGGAGAGGCCAATCGTACAGAAGACATCACAAGTTCCTCTTTCCTAGAAAAGCTGGAAGTTAGCTGTGTGCTAAGCATTGGGCCAAGGAAGTTAATTTCCTGCCTGTGCTACATCTCAGGTACAGGTTTAGGCAGATTCCACGGGCTTGAAATATTACCAGTACACACATATGAAAACCAGCTCGAAAACTAGCATTAGAAACGCTGCTTTTACAGATTCTGCTTTCCTGTCCTGATGCCGGGACAGCAGTCTCTTCCTTCCAACAGCCTGAGGAAAGACCTGTGAGCATCAGAGAAGAGCCAAGAACAAGCAATCTTAAAAAAAAAAAAAAATCAAACACCCACCCAACAATAAAACAATTGACAAAAGCACATTTTGAATACTCTCTATTGGGCACTGCGTCTCAGGCCTGAGTTGTGGACAGAGAGGTACCATTTTTAATCTGTTATCACTACAGATGAAATTTGGAGTCTACCAACAGTACTAAGTCACCTAGTTCTTAATTTTGTGACATTAAGTTGACCTGAGATTTACAAAACTTCAGAATAAGGAAGATAAGGATAAACGGATACAAAGATCAAAACCTAGAGCAGAGGGACCTCACACGCGCAGCGGCTGCCACTCAGGGAAGCAGGCGAGCAAACAAGTTGACATGGAAACTCGGTGTGTGTGGCGGCGGTGCAAAATAGGATAAGCAGGAACTCCGGAGCAGGCTTTTCCCGGAGCGGCGGCGGCGGTCAGGTGAAGGCGGCAGAGAGGAAACAGCGGTGATTTTTAGAAGAGCCTGCATCCGCTCGCAGGGCACCCAGACCGGGCTCACCGTCCACGGGTGAAACTTCACCCCTTCCACAACGCTGGTTTTTCAGCCACCCCCGAGCAGAGAGCCAAAGGCCGGGCTTCCCCCCGCCTCAACTCCGCTGGGCTGCCCCGGCCGGACACCCTTCCCTCCTGCCCCCAGCACCCACCGGAGCCCCCGGCTCCCTCCCTCCCCGCGGCGAAGCTGCCGGCCTCGGCCCCGGCCCCGCTCGCCTTTAGGCCCCGCCACCAGCCGCCCGGGCCCAGGCCCGGCGCCCACC
>NW_015090922.1:27092881-27093140 GCF_001431845.1 Calidris pugnax
GGGCGTAGGGGCGGGCGCTGTGTGAGGGCGAGTCTGC
The DNA here is from genome assembly GCF_001431845.1 of Calidris pugnax. Classification (NCBI taxonomy): domain Eukaryota; kingdom Metazoa; phylum Chordata; class Aves; order Charadriiformes; family Scolopacidae; genus Calidris; species Calidris pugnax. Next base: position 27,092,919 of record NW_015090922.1, read on the forward strand.
CCCCATTAAAATTAAAAAAAAAAAAAAAGGAAAAGAGAAAAGGGAAGAGAAACGGTGCGATAAGAAGCAGCTAATTAAACCCACGCACTTTTTAAGAGGGGGAAAAAAAATAATATGCTAATATAATAAGGAGAGCCCACTGCGGGCGCAGGGAAGGCGCCCGGCCCTGCCCTCACCCGGGGTTGCCCCCTGCGGGCCGCGCCCGTGCCCGAGCCCCCCCCC
>NW_015090922.1:27095173-27207950 GCF_001431845.1 Calidris pugnax
GCCGATCGGCGATCGGCTGGCGCTGCCTGGCGGGGAGCGGAAGACGGCGTGGGCCCGGCGTGAACGGTGAGGGCCTGGCGGTACCGGGGGTGCGTGTGGGGTGGGATCCCCGCGAGGGGCACTGGGGGACTTGGGGACCTGTGGGGAAGAGGAGGGCACGGGAGGTAGGCGGGGAGCGGGGCCTGGTATGTCCGCTGAGGGGAGAGGCGGAGCGGGGTCCAGCGTGCGCCGCTGAGGGGAGAGGAGGAGCCGGGCCCGGCGTTCCCCGCTGAGGGGAGAGGGGGAGCGTTAGGCCTTGAGCGGGGGCTGCGGGGCCGCCTTCCCGTCCCGCCGCTTTCCCGTCCCACCGCCTTCTCTTCGGCTTGCCTTTCAGTCGCACCTCTCCGCCCGTGGGGTCCCCCCCTGCCGTCTCCCCATGGCGGCCATCTACTCCGGCATCTACCTGAAGCTGAAAAGCGCCAAGACTCCTTGGGAAGACAAACTCAAACTAGCCCGTTTTGCCTGGGTTTCGCACCAGTGCGTCCTTCCCAATAAAGAGCAAGTGAGTACTTTTTAATGGTAAACAGCGAAATGAAAAAATAAAAATTGCAGTAATTAATTGCTGCCAAGGATTAATTTTTCCTTAAAGTCCGGATCTAGTTGCTTAAGCTTTTAACCCTGGGTAGCGGTGCACATATAGCTCTGATGGTGAATTGTGGACGGCTCTTGATTTCTGTGTGTTTTCATAGCATCATCTTTCAGATAGCTTCACCAGAAAGATCTGCATTAGGGCAGGAAGAAAGTATCTTTCTCACAGAGTGGGTAGGGTATGTGTTCTGTCTCCCGGATAGATGAGAAACCATTGCCTTAAGACCTGTCACTATCATTGTTTATTATGTCCTATACAGCTTGCTCTGAAGTCTGATGCTTCTGGTCATAGTTAAGAACAAGAAGTTCAGGGTGGGAGAACTGACTGCAGCTACGTGCGTGTTTCCCGGTGCTCTAAATTTGTGCACATGGGAAGAGTACACTCTGGATTCATGAGCATCTCCTTGGAAGATGCCTGGAACCCACCTTCCCCTCAAATCTTTTGTTTTGACCCTGTTTCCTGAAGGTCTGTTCTGTGTTACCGCAAATGATGGGTTTCTTGTGCTGCTCCTCCAGCCTAGCACTCTCGTGTAATCTAGTGTTTGCACCATCTGAGAGCAGTGTTTTGAGTTCCTGTTATTTTGGTTACTTAGAATATTAAACTTAGCCATACACCATCATTTTATTTTGAAATCAGTAATTTAAATAAATGGGTTTCAATTTGCACGTCTGAATTTCTAGGTAGTAAATGTAAACGTACCAAGAGGAGGATATGAAAGGGGTACCAGTTGTCAGAAAGTGAAATCCATCTGATTCCTTTAGTTTTGATTTAAAAGACTATGTTTGTTACTTAGTATCAATTGTTAGAATTATACCCTCATGAAAGGGCCTTAGGATATTGACTCCTGAAAGCTGTCTTGGAAGAGTACAGGGGAGCACAGGGCCAACATCGGATTTAGAATGAAATTTCTCAGGAATTTAGATCTTGGTTAAAATCTACCAGGGTGGACTTTCTGCTCATTCAGAGCCTGTTCTGCTTGCATATAGAGCAGTTCTCAAGGCACAAGTGCTGTAATTGTGAAGAGATACTACTTTTGTTCTTGTTCTTGCATAAGGGTTATTAAAGATTAATTTTTTTCCCTTTTGTTATCAGGTATTACTTGATTGGGTAAGCCATGCCTTGGTTTCATACTACAATAAGAAACTTGAACTGGAGGATGAAGTTGTTGAGAAACTCTGGGCGTATCTAGACAACGTTATCCACAGTAGAAGACTACAGAATCTCTTAAAGAGTGGGAAGACAGTTGGTCTCAGTTTTTCAATTGCACAGGTAACTAAAACTGTGGATATCAGCGTGTATCTTCTACAGTACGTGACTTCCTCACTGTGTAGGATGTTATGTGAAATACATAATAATTAATTTGATGGCTTTTAGGACCTCTAATAAAAACTTCTCTACTTCTGTGATACAGTTTGTTTTTAGCGCTAAGGCTGAAAATGGCACAGCATTCTAATAATGTCAAAGTTAATCTTCCTCCCTGTCTTTAACTTCTTCAAACTATCAGAGAGTGAACTGGTTTAAGTATTTTAATAGGTAAATAAAGGCTCAGTTCCATATGTTGCCATTTTATATTATTTACTGCTTAAATTGCCATTTTGCCTGGGAGTCTTAGGGAGAAAGGTATTTTCCCTCACTGTGGTGCTCATCAGTATGTTTGGCTTGAGTACTGTGCAGTGTGACATGCAGACCTTGCAGCTTCCTGTGATGACTCTGAATGGTGGTGGCACCAAATCATTATTGATCTTAATCGTATCATTGTTTTAGCCTCAGCTGAAGATGAATGGGGGAGACTTCAGTTACAGTTTGGAACTGAACCAGAAAGTGTAGCTTCTTATTTGGCTTCTTGGTTACAGAAATATCAGAATTAGTGAATGGCTGCAAAGGCAGTTAAAATGGCAACACAAAGGTATCGTGTGTGGGTTTTTGTTGTTCTTTTGGAACATAATTTTGGGGATCTTGCAAGAACGGAGGGAATTTACCCCAACTCCCTTTCTGCAGGATCAACTGTTAGGATGTTTGGCCTCTGCTGTTGCTGGTAGCACACATACTGAAGGAGGGCTTCCTCGCTCGTCCTGTGGTGCAAACAAACACAGAGACACTGTTCTGGTCTGGGGAGCTTCTAGTTTGAGACTCACAACATGAGAGGCCCAGCAGCAGCTGTTGGTGGGTCCCTATTACTTCCTTCTTGCAGGCAGAGCTCACAGAAGGTGTTGCTGGTTCATTATGATATGTTTGTGTACAAAATTGATTGTGAGTTTGGTTTTTTTTTATTTGTTTTTTTCAATCTTCAGGTCATAAATGAAAGATTATCAGAGGCCTGTTCTCAAAAAACACAGCAAAACGTTGGCGCAGTGCTGAGTTGCTCCAGTGGCATTCTTTCTACTCCTTCGCTCTCCATCATTTACACGGCAAAGTGTGAGCTCTTGGTTGATCTCCTCAGCAAGCTGTCCAAGCTGGCATGTCAGCAGCTGGCTTCTGACGATGCTGTGGGCTCCCAGGTGTTCAGCGTCCTCCAACTTACCTTTGCTCAGTACCTCCTGATCCAGAGGCAGCAAACCAACCCAAACCGTGTGTTCGGGCAAGTGACGAGTCACTTGCTCCAGCCATGCCTGCTCCTGAGGCACTTGCTCACTGTGAGGAGCTGGACACAAGCAGATGACAACCACGTGCGTCAGCACCTGAGCAGGGAAATCCGAAACCAAGTAGAAACTTTGCTGCAGACTGGGTTATTCCAGCCTGAGCTTTTCTCCTCCTACAAAGAAGAGCTTCTGCCAGAACAGGAGCTCCAGGTGAAGAAGAAAGGAGCTTTGAAAAGCCTTTTGCTACCAGTCAACACAGTGCAGACCAAGCTGGCTAGTGACTTTTGTGAGCCTGCCCTCCATGGAGCTGTTGTGGCTGGTTCGGTGTCCCTGCTATATAAGCTCTTTCTGGACTCATACTGTAAGGCAGAAAACCACCTTGTGTGTTTCCACATGTTCAGCAGGCTTTTCGGCTGTCTCAGGCTCCCTGGCCTACAGCAGGGCCAGGAGGATGTACTCTCCCCTGCGGACTGGAGCACAGAGCTACTTGCTTTGGAGCAGCTTCTGAACTTGGTGCTCAGCAGTGACATCTATAACGTTGCCAGTGACCGTATCCGGCACAAGGAGGTCCAGTTTGAGTTTTACCGCAAGCTAGCGCAGGTGTTGGTGAATCACTCCCAAGCTTCCATCCCTGCTTGGTTCAGGTGTCTCAAGCTCTTGATGTCATTAAACCACCTTATAGTAGAGCCAGACTTGGATGACTTAGTAGCCTCGTCTTGGATTGATGCTGAGGTCTCCGAGGCCCGTACGAGGAAGGCCCAGGAGGCTCTCATCAGCACCATGTTTCAGACTTACTCCAAGCTGCGACAGTTGTCACGGCTCTTTGAGGAGGTGCTGACAGTCATTTGCCAGCCAGCTGCTGATGAACTGAGGCTGCCTGTCTTGTCTGCTGGCCTGACAGGAAAGCTTCGAGAGTGCCTCCTTGAACTGCCACCCAACCAGATTCTGGACATTTTGTGTCTCTTTGTGGAGAAATGCCAGACCCTTATCATTCCTGCTGTTGAAGGGTCAGCTGACATGGCCTTGAAGCTGCTGTCAGTGAGCTCGGTGCTGCACGCTTTTCTGTTCAACATGAAGAGCCTAGATGATGTCACTCCTTCCCCTGTGGTTCTTCGCACTCAGACTCTGCTGGCAAAGATGCAGGAGGGAATAATCCAGCCGCTGATGGAGCTGCTGCAGGCTCCTAGAAGACAAGAAGAGAAGTCAGACCTTTGGTTAAGAAAGGCCAGTGACTCTGCTCTCCTCCTTATTTACACTTGGGTTGAGGTAGACACTTTGTTTGGTGTTAGCTGCAGTAAATATGTGTCTCCAGCAGCTGAAATGACTGATGCTGTTAGTGCATCTGCTGCAAGGCACTGGGGCATTCCAGCTTTCCTGTCTGGTGTGGAGGAGCAGTGCTGGGAGACAGTCATGGAACTTGCAAATAGTTTTGCCTCCACTAGTAAATATTGCTTAGAACTGCTCACGCTTCAGAAAATGAAGATGATTTTAATGCAGACCAAAGCTGACCCACAGGCCTTGCAGCGTGCTGCAGCTTTCATCCTGGAGTCTGGGAGATCTAGCATGAGCAGGGGAGAATCTGAACCATGGGATGGAGATATCAGCGCGATAAGTGATCTCACCTACCCCACGGCCCACTGGCACCTTGTCGTCTCCAACCTGACTATCCTGCTGCCGCACATTTCCCTGAAAAATGTAGAGTATATTGCAGATGTGCTTCTGGAGACATTAGTATTGGCCAAAGCTGAGGAAGCTGCTGCAGACCAGGAGCCTTCCATCAGCATTGGAAAGATATCTCTTGGTTTGATGCATAGCTCCTTTCTCCCAGAAATGACGCTCCTGCACTGCACTTTTCTGACCAGCCTTATTCACCGGTTCGCTCGGGTGCTGCCCTCTGCTGCCAGGGATTCAGTAGATCTGCCACTTCAACAGCTCTCTGCAGGTGCTATCCCGTGGCACGAAGAAATCCCGACGCCTTGCAGACTCACAGACCTGTTGGAAGCACCATCAGAGAACAAACTGCTGAAGGATGAGCTCAGCTTGTCTTGGAAAACACTGGAGAAAGTTGCCCAATGTATAACATTGTTAGCAAAAAACGGCTGCCCTCTCATCCTGAAAGAAAGTCAGCTAGAAAGCTGCTTGGGTTTGCTAGAAATTGCTTCCCTTCTGAAACTAGACAGTCTTCTTCCCTCTGACTGTACCCGGTGTTTTATGGTGCTGCTCTCCCTGATAGCCAATACCAGGCCTAGTGCCTCTTGCAGCAAACTCTTATTGTTAAAGTTTTTAAGTACCTGCTTCCACCTTCTGAGGTGCTTGCAAGCTGGCAGGAATGCCAACTCTGTTTTTAAAGTGTTTCATGCCAGCGATGTTCTTGAAGTTGTCATGACCTCCCAGCTTACAGCTAGCAAATTCTTCACTGATGTTTTGACTGTTCCTGTTTGGGCACAGTATCTCCAGGAAGTCCAAGCCTTTTTGGAAAACTTTCTTCAGATGATTATTGAAAGAAGGCAAAGTGTGAGGCTCAACTTAGAAAAGTTCATGTCTTTCCTGGTGAGCTGTAAGCCAGATGTTGGTGCAGACAAAAGCAAAGGCTGGAAAAACTGGAATCCCGCAGCTGAGCAGTTGCTGCTCATGGCATTCACCACGCTGTGTCACGTCGTCACACTCTACCTTCAGCAGCTGCCACAAAAGAAGCTTTGGTCTGCGGATGTACTGTCCGCTCTGTTGGAGCCTGTGGTTCTGCAGATGGTCAGAACTGTTGAACACCGTCTTCAGAATAACGCCCAAAACCAGCCTTTGCCTGTGGCATTCATACCATCTGTCACTACTCTTCTCAAAGCAGATCTGAGCCACGCTGTCAAGAACGGCTGGCAGAAGGAGCCCAGTGGGTTTTTGAAGCAACCCCGTATTAAACTGTACCAAAAGTTTTACTCTCAGATACTGAGAGAGCTGCCCTGCGTAGGAGATAACCTGCAGTTCCTTCAGTTTGCGTTGCAGTTCCTAACGGTCTTCTGCTCAGTGCCAGAGCTGTATCCTGGAAAAGAAACTGCGGTCACGGTTGTTTTTGCTATAAAAAAGCTTCTCGCTGGTATGAAAACTCCCTTTCTCCACTTCCTTTGCTAATTTTGCAGCACAGAGGCGAGTTAAAAGCCATTTAGCAAAACATACAGCTTTTTGAAAAGTCTTTCTCTACTTACTTGTATTAAAGCAGTAGGCTATACTTTCGTAAAACATATCAGGAAAGTTTCCAAGGAGGCAATGTTGTGGTACCCAGACCACTGCCATCATCTCATTTGGTAATGATCTTCTCCTGGAAGATGCAAACATCTTAATAAAGTGGAGGTCCTCAGTTACTCATCCCTGTAGAACATTTTGACAGTAACCAGAACATGGTGATACTTCTGGATGTACGGTTGAAGGTGCAGTGTCCTTGTTCTCATATAGCTGGTATGGTAGGCACCACTGAAGCAGCTGATGTGCACCAGGTCAGATCTGATATGTCTTGTCTCAGGATCTCAGAGGACCTTACAGTAAATTGTCTATTTTTGGATATGATAGGTGAGGTTATAAAACGATGGAAGTTACCTAACTGTTAAAGGTGCTGAACACCTCTAATTCTGATAAAGTCTGTGGGAGATTGGCAGATCAGTCCCTTTATCTTCATCAAATAAAGAGCCAGGACTAAAAATGACATGAAAAACCTCTTGACAGCTGGGTGACCTCATGCCTCCTTTGTATTGTCACGTTCAGAAAGCCAGGTGAACTAAACACAGCATAGACACATCTGTTCTCTTTGACTTCTCCAAAAAGTTGGAATTTGTGAAACTTACTACTAACATGGTCTAGTGCGGTGGTCTCCAAACATTTTTGATTGCACACAGCTATCAGTTAAAAAAAGATATATTGGGCATACACCCCCGGTATATTTTTATTTATAAATTACATGCATGGGCTACTGTACTAATTTACTATGTAGATTACAAAGGATACACAAGAAAAGCTTAAGAAGCATGAGATAAAGATGAAATAAACACTATTTATACATTTTATTTTATTTATTAAACATCTTTTATTTATAATTCTTACACCCCAGTGGATTGTCTTGTGCACACCCTGGGACATGTGCACCCCACTTTGGAAGCTACTGCTCAAGTGCACTATGGTCATGATCTCAGTGTTTATATTGGCAACAGGTAGTTAAGAACAGAGCACAGCTCTCCGTGGAAAATCTGGTCTTGAGGTTGAGCTAGAATTTACGTATAGATACAGGCTTAATCTGTCTCTTCTGTGTCCTGCATTTTGGTCCTTCACTTGTGGGGTTCAGTAAAGGCACTGAGAGCAGGGATTTCACACTAAAACTAGGGGCCATGAGGAAGTATAATTGCTGTATTTTCTCTGCCAACTTTTCTCTCTCATCCTGTGCCTCACTTTACACTAGTGTAAGATTAGTAAAGTGCTTTAGCCTGGAGACATAATTAATCACTGTAAAAAGCTGTAAGAATTTCTGATGAATAAGTAAAGTATTCAATAAGATGAAATATGGATTCCTGTTGAAGAAGGCTTTCAGCATTGCCACAGATCCTGTGGATACTTGCAACTATGAAACTGTATGATGACTGCTTTGTGAGCCCTAGGGTAGGAAACACCTGAGAACAGCAATTCATTGTTCTGGGTGTGGATAAAGGGAAACTGTGGGGTTCTCTTTGCATTTGAGTGTGAGAAAGGTACCCACAGAGCTGCTTTAAGGGTTGATTTGCCCTGTTTTTACCTGTGCAAGTCCCTGTCTTGGGAATTGATTAAAACATGTCTCTTGAATATGCAGGTCCTGCCATCACAACCCAGATGATCCAAAGTATGGAGGTGGAGCTGACAGATGTGCTTGTCCAGCTGCTGGGGAACTGCTCTGCTGAGGAGTTTTATACCATAATGAGGCTGGTGCTGCAGGGACTGGAAGTGAAGAACGTTTGGCAGCAGAAGGCTAAAGTAAGGAATGAACTTAGTTTGTTGTCAACGTCTTCTTTCATTTTTCTGTATCTTTAAAAAGATTTGTTAGCTGAATGACGTCTGCTAAATATTTTTCCCTCTCCCTGCTTTATGCTGAGTGCTTGGGCCAATTTAATTTACATAGTTAAGGGCTTGGTGACTGTGCTGAGATATATTTTCGACCTGAATTGAGAGAGGTGGAAAGATCATGGAATCCTCCTGAAATAAACTTTCTGTCCAGTTTAGGGACTTAGCAGTCTTAACTCCATGTGCTGTCAGCAGAAATCACACAGCTGTGATGTTACAGGCCATGCTGAAGTTTTTTTTTTTCTACTTGCTGATCAGAGCTCTTGCATGGTGAACACCAGCAATCAGTGAGTTCAAGCACTGTTTGCCTGTGGCTCTTCTTAAAAGGGTTAAAGCCACTTTTACAAATGGTGGCATTTTTAAGTAAAACCGAAGCTGCATCTGTGCTTTTGGTATTTGTCTCTATAAAGACTTTTACTCTGTAATAATCAGATACCACTCAGTAGCTTTTTAAATACTATGCCTTCCTTCAGAGCAGCTTAAGCAGCAGTGGTAGCATATGGAACACTTTTGGCAAAAAAGCCAGCTGGACCCTCCATAGAAAGCTCAGTGACATGAGAATGAAATTTGGATTAAACTTGGGGGTTTGTCTGGCTCTGTGCTGTTTCTCAGAAGTAGACACAGATACGCTGCATCAGTTCTTGAGATGTCTTTTTGAAAGTGTATCTGGGATTCCTGTGCTATGCATATAATTCCTGCCACCTGAGTATTGCTTGTAATATGTTTCTTTAAACAGTCTGTCATAACAGCCAGCAAGTAAAAAAAAACCCTACTGTCAAATCCAGATTGTTAACATATAGTTACTGGTGTCCCTGTGTCGTCCCTGCTTCCCTCTGTTATCTGGTGGTAGTTGAAGGAGATGACTTTCCTTTCTTAAAAATCACATAAGCCTTTTTGTACAGTAATTTGATTCTAAAATAAATGTAGCATGCAGTGCATTTGGGCCAGTGCTGCTCAGCCTGCTGAATTTTATTGTGCTGCTGCTTACTTCACAATTTCCAAAGAGATCTCTTGGTGGGAGGACTGTCATGTGTCAAGGCTCTGGTAATGCTCAAAACTGCCACTGCCCTTGAAAGAGCTCTTCTGTACTTGAAAGGAGCTAGTGCATCTTGTACCCCTGGCTGATCATCAATCTGCTTTCTGCAGGAAGTATTGTCAGCTGTTACGCTAACGAAGTTGTTGCTCAGCTGCCCATTAAGTGGAGACAAAGAGAAAGCTTTCTGGTTTGCCAGCCCACAGATAATCACAGCTTTAGCTGTAAGTATCTCTTTATTGTAACTTCATTACCTATCCCTTTTATTTGTTGGAGTCTGTAGTGGTTACATCTAACAGAGGCATACAGAAACAAGAAAACTGTGGCTACTAGACAAATCCATACCAGATTCACCTGCATTTTTTTTGTCTAGACCCGTTCTCTCTGCCTTCCTCAAGTGAATTTCCTCCTGTGAGTGCACTGTGTAGGTCATCCACTTCTGATATCAGAAATTTTCTGGGACTGCACCATGTAATCTGGAGCTTGGGAGAAACTTGTTAGGCTGTGGAGAAGAGAGTCTGAGTCTCCTGCCTTTCTTCCTGTCAGCCACATGTCACAGCTGAAGCTAGCAGCAGCAAAACAAAAAGAAAAAACTGCTCATAATGAAAAAATAATAATATAAATAAACTGAATTATGAATGGGAAACTTAACTGAAAGTAACCAAACCCAAGTTTCCTGTTCTTCATTTGTACAGCGATTTCTGCCCTTTTTTGGTATGTCTGCTTGCTTGTGAAGGAGAGAACTGCCCCAATGCATTTGTGTGAGGAGGTACAAAGAGGTTGTCAGGGGGCTGGGGAGCAGTTACACTCACAGCACTGCTTGCTTGAGATGCATCATATGTGCCCCCGCCAAGGGTGCAGTGGCACCAAAATGGCCAAAGTGCAGGAGTCTCCCTGCACCAGTCTAGTTCCATTGACTCAAGTCAGACCATTATGGTTCTGTGGTGTGTGAATGCTAGTGATGGGTGGCTAATGTGCTTCTCTTTATCTGTCTCCTTGTAGATGCAAACCAAAGAGGCTTGTCAGGACCAGGCACTGATTTCCACCATAGTTGTACCTATTCTAGAGACTGTAGCAGCTCTGCTAAGGCAAGGAGAAGGGGTTCTCTTGAATCCACACCATGTGGCATTGGCTTTCAGCATTGTCCTAACAGTCCCTCTGGATCATCTGAAGACAGAAGACTATCGCAGTGTCTTCCTGGGAGTCCACGAAGTGCTCTTCTCTATTGTGCAGTGTCATCCGAAGGTATATCTGTGAGAGGGTGGGAGGAGGGGAAAAAGGTAGAAAAAACCAACACAGAGGCTAGTGATGAGAAATTTTTGTTTTAATAGTGGTTTTGAAATAATTTGCCCTGATAGTATGAAAATGTTTTGTACCACTTGTCGTTTAAAAGGCTGTGAATCTCAAAATTGCATCGTTTCAGTTGCTCTCCTGCTTTGTTTTATGCCTACATTGTTGTTCTTTGGCAGCAGATTGCTTATCAACATCTGACTGGATTAGAATAAAACTTTATTTTATGATTGATTTCTAGAAGCAAAAATGATTCAGACACTAGGACCTCATTCTCACTGGAGATCACGATTCTGCTGTCCTTTGAAAACAGGGCTTAGACATAGTAGAAGTTAGTGACTTTCAAACCTTGTGGCATCCTGGTGTTCTTGTCAGTCTTCTGGCAGGGGAGTGAAGCATGCAAGGCAGTACACATTGCTTAAATGCCCTTACAAAAACCCTGTGATAGAAAGCTGCCTAACCCAGGCTGTTTTCACGCAATGATCTGTAGTGTTTACTGGACCCTGCATTCTGTGAGTCTGTCTGGCTACACAGGTTCTTTACCAGCAGGAACAAATTTCCTAGACATTAGGGTGCTAAATCAAACGCTGCTTTGGAGAGATGGAGTAATTCTAAGATGATGTTTACCTGTTATTTGCATTTGAATATGGCCAGGACTGCAGTCCTGCTCCAGGGTTCTCATGTGCTAGATACTGTATGGATGCAGAATGAAAAATAGTCTCTGCTCCTGACAGCTGTATAAGCTATATTGTTTCCTTCACAGGAATTGCTTTCCCTCAGGCTGTGGGGTGGTGTACTTCTACCCTCTCCATTCCTTCTACTACATGATCTCAGATGGTTTTTATTTTGTGTCTTTGCAGGTGCTGTTGAAAGCAGCACCATCTTTTCTGAACAGTTTCCATCGTCTGGTTGTTTCTGTCATGCATGAAGGACGTCAGAAAGGAGACAGAGGTACTATATCTTCTTCACTTTTGCACTATATATACACACTGTCATTTTGTATGTTCTGTAGGAGGAGATGCAGAACAGGGCAGTCTGGCACCAGAAGCACCGTCTTCAATACCTAATGCTTTCCACTGATGTCCTACAGCTTATTCCATGTTCAGATTTATCTCGGCTAGTATGTTGCCCACAACTGTGGGCAAATGTCGGTGTATGTATGCATCATGGAGGAATATACTAAAAAAAGCTCAGTGATAGAGGAAAAGGTACGTTAAACTGGTGCCAAACATTGAGAATTTGGTAGCTTCTGTAATATGTTTACGTAAGGCAAGGGTCACAGGAAACTTATGAGTACATGGCATTCCAAAGTTTAAAAACATGCTGTTTATCTTTGCAGGATTGTTTCATTTTTGTAACAGATAACATGAAAGTAATTTTTAGATTTCCCTTCCCCCTTGTTTGTGTTAGTTCTCTTCATTCACTGCCTACTGAAAGGGTAAATTCTCAGGTTGATCTCTACAGCCTCACTTTAAGTATCTCCAGTGCTGTGGCTCCTGCTGCTGAATCACACGTAATAAATCTCATCAGAAGGCTTTCTTACTATGCTGTTTCTAAGAGATGTCTTCTGATTTTCTGTAGGTAGAGAATTTAATTTTCCAGTCTCCTGGTTCTCCCCTCCACAGTGCTTGGGACTGAATCATGGAAGGGACTACGGCTCCTGCTTCTGGCACTTCAGCGTGTATAACAAATACTTTTTGCCTTGCAGTGCATGTGGAGTGGGAATCAGTGTGCTCTTACAAAATAACCATTGGAAGAGATACGTATGGTGTGTTGTGGGAGTCTGGGGGGCTTCTCAGCCGTGGCTTGATAAGAAGATAACATGGGCAAGCTGATGTTGACTTCATGTAGTTCAATAATCATATGGAAGACTGGGTGATTCTTTGTTTATTTCCCAGTGTTTTTAAGTCTTAAATGCCAGACTGCATCTCACTTTCTGTTTTAGGCAACACAGATGAGTTTGAAATTATACTGAAGTGTGCACACTTGGTGGAACGGATGTATACTCATATCAGTGCAGAGATGGAGGACTTTACTGTGTTTTCTGCTTTCATTGTGGCTCAGTATGTGACTGAATTGCAGAAGGTAACGTGTTCTCAACCATCTTGAAAGTGCCATAATATTGTGCTGGCTTTGGAGTTTGTATTCCAAGGGCAGCTGTGTTAAGTTTTGTACAGCCTGTGAAGTTATAAAAGTTGCTGTGCATCATGGTTTGATCCAGACTCTTTGTTATTTTGAGCAAGTGTTCCAAAGAGTCTTTCTTACCCAGCTCCTGAAAACTTTCTAAAGGTGGGGGCTGTGAGGTTTTTTTAAGGGAAAGCAAAGCAATGTCTGTTTGCAGAACTGCTTTGCTTTTCTGCCATTTTTGGTGTTGTTTTTTTCTTCATGTGGTAGTTATGTTCTTCTCCAAGCTAGTCTCAGTTGTCCAGGGTTGATAGCAGTTAGGGCAAATTAATCTGGCAAATTCATGGAGAAAAATTCTCATGGAAAATGTCTTTTAACCTGGTCTAGATGAGTAAATAAATGGAGAAAATGTTACCAAGCCAGAGAATTGATTAGCTTTTCAGTAATTCTCCTTCCATACCAAAGATATTATTCCCATACTTGTTGAAGCAGCTGCTTCTACTATTAGGAATGTCAGAGCCAGGTCAGTAGCTTCTCACATCCAGACCTAAGTTAAAATTGTCATTCTGTTCAGCCTAATGGATTTAGGTTTCACCAGAGTTTGAATGCAGCTTGCATTGCAAGTTCCTGCAAATTGATTATTTGTGGCTCTGGCCTGGGCATGGGCTGAAATATAGAAAAGAATTTTAGTCTCTGATTTTAGGCTCTCTTACCACAAAAGTACCCTAACCAGTGCTATGTTTCTGAAGGAATATGAGGTAACCAGCGTAACTAACCATGAGGGTTGTTATGTAGCTTAAACTCAGGTGCCTTCTCTATTGCCTGGCTTTTTTCCAAGATTTGGGAACAAAACAATGGGATTTCAGTTTTTAGAATCAAGAAGGTTGTAAAGATGGTTGTTGCTAACATAAGTGAAAATAATTATAAACTTATTTGAACTTAGTGAACTCTTAAGTAATGATTTAACCTTTGATTGGCTGGTGATAGGGTGGTATAGCTCGTGGGGGTGTTGGTGCAATTCTTAGATCTTCAGGAAAAATAAATAATCCTGCAAATTAACTTTTTTTTTTTTTAGCTATCTAGTGGTTTTTAGCCATGTCATTTAGTGTTACTAATAAATTGGTTATTGTTTACATGGTAAACATAGTAGTTCAGCAAATACAAGAGACAAATTACTGTTGAGACTACTTCTGCTCTGTTTAACTATCTCTGAACACTGGAATCTGTTCATTTCTGAATGTAGAGCCTTTACTCGGCCTGACTTGAATTGTCAAATGACCTTTCCAAGTTAAAAGGACACTCACTCAGTATTAGCATTGTACAAAGTCTCATGAGACTTCTAGGAAAGTTTTGTGCAATACTTATCACTGGGAAATGGAAAGTGATGGATGATAGCTGAAACCCCAGATCAGTAATGTATGCATGGAACCTTTGGGCGTGGAGAGGGGAATCGGTGTAGTGAGCCACCAGACGCTGTGACAAAGGGGTGTTTTCTGTCTGACAGAACAGATAGATCACAAGTAGGTGATGATTTATGTGCTCATTTGCTGGTGAGAACTGATGGATATCGGAGGAAGGGGGATACCTGTCTTAAGGGGGCACGTACGCATCTTTCATGTTGCTCTGCAGAGGGAGAGAAAAACTCCTTTAACCATTCATCTTTTCTGAGGCCAGATCAGTGGCTTTCAACCTGTGATCTGAAGACCCTGGGGGTCCATCAAAGGTAACTGAGAAAAACGTGTTGGTAGATTTAAATCTTTATATGGGCATCTGCACACTTACTGGAACCCTTTTAAGGGTCTGCAGACTAAAACTGATGAAAGCCACTGGCCTAAACAGTCACTTACTCCTAAAGTAGTTGTGTAGCAGTTCCCTCAGTACTTCTTCTTTATACCAAGAAGTAAAACATCCTTGTGAATTATTTTGTGTTCATCCAGAAAGACTCCTTGCTGGAGTGGGTGGCATCTATAGCCTCTTTCATACTGTTGACAGTGCTTTTCCCGTGTTGTCTGTGAGCTGTTGCTTAATTCAGCAGTAGTGAAATACCTCTTCACACATTTAATGTCTCACATCAAGAGCTCTGTAATGCTTGACAAATTGGTTGTGCTAACTATATAGACCATAAAACACTTACAGGCATAATTAACTGCCAGCCAGTAGTGGCAGCTGTTTAAATCTCTGGTTCTGCTTCCCATAGTGTCATTGGGGGGTGTTTATAGGAAACTGCACTGCGAAGCGAGAATGGCCCAAACGTGGCGTGGGTCCAGATTAATTTGTGGTGTAAGGGATGCAGTTCCATTAACTGCAGGTCTAAGCTATCTGCTTATCCCAAGCGGGGCATCTGGGCCATCTTGTCAATAGCTGTGGGTTTTCCTGTCCTCATTCTCTGAAGCCATTTCTCTGCCCGAGGAAGGGAGAGGCCAGCCCAGTGCGTACACTGGGAGTTGTGATGCTCAACTGGTGTAGGGAGAAATAACATCTGTTATAAACCAGCCGATAGATCACCTGATATAAGGGGGAAAACGACAAACTTTTGGACATGCAGACTCATCAGGATCACAGCTCCAAAATAAAGGCTCATGTGCCTTATCTGCTCTATGTTTTTCCCAGCTATGTTAGCAGGTCTAATAAAATATATTAGCTGTTTTACATTTAGGGCAGAAAGAGAGCAGGAGCCTGTCACAGTGATTAGGAGTGCACTTCATTAGTGGAAAGTTTATTAGTCGCCTCAGGAAGAAAGAAGTCTGAATTTTA
Organism: Calidris pugnax; assembly: GCF_001431845.1. NCBI lineage: Eukaryota > Metazoa > Chordata > Aves > Charadriiformes > Scolopacidae > Calidris > Calidris pugnax. Next base: position 27,110,652 of record NW_015090922.1, read on the forward strand.
ATGACAGCTTTTTATGTAATTTTCATTAGGCCTGGAGTGCAGAGGCTTAAGTCTGGAGGCATAAAGCTAATTTGGGGATTGAGTGAAGATAAGACATGGTTCTGCGGCAAAAATAATGTGATTATGCCAGAGGCCAGCACCGCCTCAGGCAGTGAAGTATTTAGCAAGTGATTGTGAGCACAGGACAAATTCCAGTTAGCCTGAAGCACCAGGGGACTCCAGAGGACTGATGTTCCTGGTTCTAGGGGTGGTTTTGCCAGTTGTGGGTTTGAGCAGGGATGATGGCAGGAGCAGGGCTCTGGGTCCTGAGTCATTCATTGTATTCCTTCGACTTCCTGCATGACTTCAGGCAAGGTACCTCATTTCTGATGTTAAAACAGATCAAGGAAATGCATGTCTCCTGAGCTTTTTGAAGGCTTCTTTTATTAAGGCTTATACATTAAAAGTCCTCAGATACAAATTGTTAGATAAATATCAAGTTGTTAAGTGATAACTTAAAATTGATTGGCTATGCAATTAAATTATAGAGTAGCTTAAAGGAAGTGCTCATTTGAAACTGACACTTAGTAGCATACAGCTAATATGAGACATATAGAATCGACTGAAATGTGTAATCCAGGGCAAATATTTTAGGGTTTTTTAATTACAGTTTTTTCTGCTGAGGAATTTTCATTTGATTCCAAGACCATCATTGTTTTTGCCTCCGCAACAACGTGTATAGTAGCACTCTTGTGCATTTTATTGCAAGGGGCATGCTTGTTCTGCAAAACACGTTTGCAAAAATCAGGAAAACATTGCACAAATCAAAATCTTGGATTTTGTCTAATGGACTGTTCCAGATAGTCTGATGCACTGGATAACATATTGTCAGCATTGAATGTATGCTGACTGTGGAAAGGGTGTTTTCTTGCCTTTTTGTCTTCATGTTTAATGCAGTTTTGCTCTTCTTGTAGGTGACTTTGCACCCGGCTGTGAAGAAGCATCTTACAGAAGGGATATATCACATCCTTGACCTTTGCATTGAACGGGACATCAAATTCTTAAATGCGTCGCTACCAGCAGGTGTAAGGGAGGTCTTTAAGGACCTGTATAATGATTACAACCACTATCACAAATCAAGAAAACAGGGGGAGGAGAAGTATACTGCATGATGGATCCTTCCTGGTGCTGCATAATCGATTATGGATTGATCTTGCAGTGCTCAGAAAATCCTCAATTGCTGTTTGGTTTGGAATGACCAGTAAGATCAAATCTGAAGAGGGTCCTCCAAACACAGGTTGCATCTGTCTCCATACAGCCAGGCTTCTTAAATGGGGAAGAGGGGAACGGGGAGGGAGGACGTGCTGTTGGGTCTGGTCCTGCTGTGTGCCACAAATGGCAGAATTGCTGCACCTTGTGCTGGCCCCCCTGAACCCACTGGGAGCCCCCGGGGAGCTCGCCGCAGTCTGGCAGCAGATGTCAGGCTTCAGGCGTTGGCACACCACGGTGCTTTTCTCTGGAAGCAATACTCTGGTGTAAAAGCCAGCGAGGGTTATAATCCTCCTCTTGCTTACATGGTAAGCAGAATTAAAGCAGTTTAAATGCTTATTTTTGTACCCTGCTATTTTACATTTTGTTACTGAAGAAATTTGTGAATGTTACAGAGCTGTGTGGTAGGCTACTGTGCAAAACTGTGGAAATACAGTAAAAAAATTGAAAGTTTGTAATCTCTTTGCCTGGTTGGTTTTGCTCTTGAGTCCAGCCCTGAGCAACCTGGTCTGACCTATTGAATTTCCTTCCCAAGTGAATTATCCTGTGATCTCATGATGATCAAAAAGTCTGACTACTTAGAGCTCTGGTCGATTTACTGTCATTAAGCAATTACCCTTAGTCATCTGAACTGTGGTCGCTCTCGGAGCACATTTTTATCTTGTGACAAATGCTAAGTACCAAGACCTATCCGGGACCTCTTTGGTCTAAGCTGAGCCTTGGTGCTTTGCATTCACTCTGGGGTAAGAGCAAGCCCTGGACTTATTGCAACTCAGCTGACAGTAATTTAATAAGTTGTGGTAAATTAATCATATTTGAGCCTCTAAGAAGCTTTATCAAATTGCTCCTTTCATTAGCTAAACTGCAAAAGTTTATTTTGTTGAAAATGATAGAGACTAAAGATCCAAACTTCTACCAGAGTGGTAAAACAATCTTCACACGTGCATACAGTTAATAATACTGTCTGACATAAAGCCCTTCCTGCTCTGCCTGCACTCATGGGCTCTTCTGGCACATCACAGACCTCCACTGGAACAGTGACTAGGGTGTGGTGTCAGATCCCTGGCCCATGGGTGGCTCCTGGAGGATGCTTGCCCCTGGCCCTGGGGCAGCTCCCTCTGCAACTCACACTGGTGCCTGCTCAACTCCTCCATCTTTGCCATGTGGAGCCTCCTCTGCTGGCTAAACTTTGTTCTTTGGACTGGAAAATGATCCCCCTCGTGTCCTGAACAAGAAGCTTGGAGAAGAAGCTTTGCTACTGTGCAAGCACTGTTCAGAAGTATCCACTACAGTGGTGTGTTATCAGTGTTGTTCTAGCCACAAATGCAAAGCACAGCACCATATGGGCTGCCCTGAAGCAAGTTAACTCCATCCAGTCTGGATCCTGTACACCACTGTGCCATTTCTGTATTTTATTGCAAAGGTGAAAAGCTGATGTGGGCCAGTGTTGGGAAGGGCAATTGCTGCTGTCCCACCAGGCTGTGCCAGACTCTGGTGCCTGGAAGGTCCCAGGAGGGAAACGTGTATGAGCTGGGTGCAACCAAATAGGCAGCAAAGGGAGGAGATGTCCAGGATGAAGACCAGTTAATATGCTGGTAAAATGAATGTTGCAAGTGTTGGGAGACAATCTGGAAAGAAGAGTGAAAAAAGGAGAGCTGGGTTTGGAGCAGGGGAGGAAGTGAGATAGCATCTCCGGTGTGCAAGTGTGAAGGCTCCCCTGATATAGCTGTGTGGTTGCAAGCCACACAGAGCTCAAAAGCTTCTGGGTGTAGACCACAGAGTAAATAACATCTTACTCATCTCTTTAAAGGAGGTAAACTACTTGAGTTGATATCAGTTTTATTTCATTAATACTTTTTTAATTTTATCAATTTTAACTCCTTGACTTGGAAATAAAAGCGCGTAGCTGACTTACATGGCCAGGAGTGAGGGAGATAACAAATTCCTACTATAAAAAGGACACAGTGCTTGAATGAATGAAAAGCTGAAACCCTGCCACAATTAAATCTTTATTTCAATCACGCTGTGCAACTGCCACTTACCCCACAGCCCTCCTTCTCAGCGGAGTTCTGAAACACAAAGCGGCGTTTCTGTGTAGAAGTTACAAAGGGGTTAAAAAGAAGGCTGCGTTTCACTTGCTAATCCTAGCTCTTTGTCCAAGAACTGCTCTGGGTATTTTTTTTTTCGCTAGAATAAATTAAGTCAGTGGCAGCAGACCACCTGCTGAGAAAGCAGGCTTTGTGTTAGTGAGCCGGTTCCCGTGGGGGCGCAGCGCTCCCCTTCTGTCACACGGTGGAGCCATCCTGCAAGGGGACAGGAGCCCGCGGAAATCACAGCTCCGGAGTCCTTCCTCCTGGCCTGGCTTGGTTGATGAGCTCTGAGCCCCGGGAAGGCAAAAGGCTTTGGGAGAAGCACCATCTCGAGGCTAAAGGACAGGATCGCGACCTTTGTTTCACTTGAGCGTTGGCTTCGTGCAAGTGAACCTAAAAGCACAATCCTTACAGTTAATCTGGGCCTGGATTTCCCACCCTTGATGCAGCACATCTCTTCCCAGGGCTCCTCTCGCTGCTGCTGGGCAAACAGAAATGCCCCCCGTGGGCAGAGCCAGCAGGCTGGGGTCTCGGGGTCCCGCTGGGGTCTCGGGGTCCCACTGGCTCTGCTGCAGGCTCAGCTGGTGGCTCTGGGTCTGGTGGTAGTTGTTCATGCCCGGGCAGTCCCCGAGTCTGCTGTGCCAAAACTAGCTCAAATATAAAGAGACAGGATGGGCAAGAAGAACAGCCATGGCTGGCAAAGATCAGGTTGTTTTTATTTATCCCTTGTTTTTGTGTAGCTGCTGGGAAAATCAGATGATTTTTCTATTTATCTCAGGGTGGGGCTTGATGCTTGATTGATCCTGCTGTTGCGGATAGAAATGCCAAAAAAGATGGTGGTGTAAGATGGTAAAAATTATTTTGCTAGTTTAGAAGTTATTTTTCCTGTTCTTACCTGCTGGAAGGAGACAAACTTATGGAGTACTCTCCTTCGAGTTTGAAATGGATCAGTAACTTCCTGTTTGTTTACTTCTTGGTGTGGGTCTGGAGCTGCTGGATAACAGAAGGCTCCTTCCAAAGCTTCCTTTGTGGGTTAAAACATAATAGCATGAATGAAGGAGTACTTTGAGAGATTCCTATATCATTATTACCAAACGATTAAATGTCTGCAGTGATAATAGTTTGCTGATGATGCCAAACTGAGTGGGGAAGTGGACGCTTCAGAAGGGAGAGCCACCGTGCAGGAAGACCTGGATGGGCTGGAAGAGTGGGCTAACAAGAACCTTATGAAGTTCAACAAAGACAAATGTAAGGAAATCGTAGTCCAGAACTGCAGCACAGGCTGGGAAGCAGCTCTGTGGAAAGGGACGTGGGGGTCCTGGTGGGCAAGAAGCTCAAAGTGAATGAACAGTGTGCTGCAGTGGCAAAGCAAGCCAACAGGATGCTGGGTTGCATCAACAAGGGCATCACCAGCAGAGATAAAGAAGTCATTCCACTCTCCTCAGTGCTTGTCAAGCCACACCTGGAATACTGTGGAAAGGTGTGGACAGGCTGGAGAGAGTCCAGAAAAAGGCTGCAAAGATGATCAAAGGACTGGGAAGCCTGCCAGAGAGAACGGGGTTTGTTCAGCCTTGAGAAAAGAAGTCTTAGGGGAGCCCTTATCACCGCGTGCCAGTATTTAAAGGACAGCTACAAAGAAGATGAAGACTCCCTTTTTACAAGGAGTCACTTGGAAAAGACAAGGGTAATGGGTACAAGGTACTTCTGGGGAGATTCCAAAAATTTCTCACAATGAGAACAATCAGCCACTGGACTAATCTCCACAGGGATGTGGTGGATTGCCCAACATTGGACACTTTGAAGATTCAGTTGGGCCATCTTGTCTAGACTGTGCTTTGGCCAAGAAAGGTTGGACCAGATCATCCTTGAGGTCGCTTCCAACCTGGTATTCTATGATTCTGTGATAGTATCTCTACTGGGATTCTGTAATCCTTGCGTGTTACAGAGTTGTAAAGACACTTGTCTCAAGGTGCAACAATTGCTTTCCTACTTGAAGCAGATTCTAGCCATTCAGGTGGAGAACGGCATTTGTGTCCTAAACAGTGTTTGCAAGCATGGAGAAATGATTTTTTTAATTTTTTTTATTTTTTCAACAACACGACTGCTTGATTTTTTTCAATAACTAACATACAAAAGTATAATTGTATCATTGTTGGTAGTGCTGATATTTGCTGCTGTATGCTCAGTGAAATATTCTGCAAAGGTTAAGTTTCCAAAAAAGAAAAAAAGTTTCCAAAAAGTTTCCAAAAAGGAAGATGCTTCTGTTACTTTATCTGCCCTGTAATAACTATGTCTCAGGCAAGTGGAAGTGAAACCTGTCTTGCTACGGAGTACAACTGATTTGTATTCACATACTTTTTTTTTTTTTTTTTTTAAATATGAAAGGTTTTCGGTGGGTTTTTTTGGTGACTTTAAAGTCTGGAAAATTTGTGAAAGTAAGTGTGTCCTTGTGACCTTCTCAGAGCTCTTAGTCTACAAGAACCTTCTAGCAAACTCCTTGACAGTTCTTCAAGAGAATTTGGGAAGAATAAATGAAGGCACTCCAAGTGGCCAAGCTGTATTGCCATCCCTTTCCTCCTGAATGACGCTAGCTTTTTTGAACCTATTTCTAAAGATGGTAACAAATGAAAAAGCATAGAGCAACAAGAGGACAAGAGGTACAGGCCTGCAATGACTTCTCAGTGGTGGCTGTTCAGTCCTGTCTAGGTAGAGTTGTGTCAGAAGAGCCTTATTCTGACACGTTGCTCTGGGGCTTTTATGATTGGTGGAGACCAACCGCTGCCCCAAAGCAGTTGGCATTGGTTTGATTACTTTTTGTAGAAGTTGGATTCAGAATTGCTTCTTGAAGGGAGAAGTTCTACAGATGATCTGCTCTGAACTAGGCATCTTCTTGCAGAGGCTGTCACAGAGCCTGGGCCCTCTTTCTCCAGCAGGGAAGTCATCTTTCAGCTCTTCCCCACAAACAGGACAGGGGTCTTTCTGCTGATGGCTGGTGGAAAGTGAGCAAAGAAAAAAAAGAGAGGGAAATCAGGACATGTCCTCTGTTAATTCATTAAGCAGCTGAGTCTTCTGCTAGGTTCACGCACCCCTACTTTTATTTCTACAGCCTCCACTTGGATTGGTTCTGCAAGCTTTCATAGAGCTGAGCTGGGGCTTCTCAGGAACGTGCACAAAGCTGAACATTGCTGTCCAAAGGATGAGGACCATGGGCTGCTTCTGCTCTAGGAAAAGAGAGAAGAAAAAGAGCAGGAATGGAGGTTGGGGACGCAGTCAGACTGTTGCCAGGGCTCTTTGGTGACGAGATGACTTTGCTAATGATCTGATTTTGAGTAGGAATCAACAGCATACAAGAAGGGAAGAAGCTCTTGGTCGCTGAAAGCAGAGCAGCTTTGAAAACCAGGCTGTTCCCCATTTTCAGTGCATCTTTGAAGTCCATTACTTTATTTGTGTACTACAAGTGCCTAGAAACCTCTCTCAGTGCCCCGTGTGTGCAGTGGTGTGAGCCGTGAGCGGGCACTCGCTGTCCTAACACGCTGCCAGGTGTGAGAGACGGTGGGTGGGAGAAGAAACAACATTGCAGGGAGAAGTGATTGATTTGTGTTTAGTTTTTCATGTCAGTTTTAGAGCAGCATGTGGGAGTTGCCTTCGGTAACCTCAGAGAGCAGTATTGTTGAGTTCGGTTTTGTTAATATCCCAGGAAAAGAAGAGTAAATGACCATGTTACAAAAAGAATAATTTTTTTATACTGGGGCACAAACAGATAAATCCATAAAAGACAATTTGATCAACTGCTGCCACCATGTTGCCCCCTGAGCACAGCTGGTCTGTCCCGGTGCGAGTGGCTGCTGCAGGGGTGTGCGGGGATTCTGAGCCCCCGCTGCTGGGAGGGAAGCTCAGGGCTTTGGTGGGGCTTTGTTCCTGCATCTGCTGCAGGTCACCTGTGTGCTTTGCTTGCCAAAGCTTTACCTTCCCTGGCCTCTGACACAGACCTGAGTCTTCCCCGGAGGGGATTCGTGAGGTTTGCAGAATGTTTAATGCTGAACTGAGATTATTTTTTTTTTAATGCTCCTGAGGTGAGCGATGCAGCATTACTCGGTTTATTCACAATATCTCAAGTGATAACCAGAAAATATGTAGACTGACAGCATAATTTCTGCCCCTTTTGTCCTCCCAGCAGGCGTATGTGAAACTTGCTATTGTTTTAGTGTGTGTTTTACTTATTTTCTAGGATTTGTTGAGACTGCTCAGTGTTTTCAGGAGACAGCTATGCAAATGTGAGCTACTAGTACCTGATTTCTTCAGACTGGCATTTTAAAGTAGGTTCATTAAAGTTTTCATAACCTAAGCCCATAATAACGAGAGCCTAGAGTGTGTGCCTCCTGGTACCACATGCAAAGGAAATGTGTGTCTAAGAAACCTGTTATTAGCAGCTCGTATTTTGGTTATGCAGTGACATCTAAGAGACTTTCTAAGCAACTTATTTTCCCTTGCTGTAAAAGCAGAATTCTTACTGCAGCAAGCAGCAGATGTGTTCTTCAGATCTCAGCCTGTGCTGGATGAGGAGAAACCTGGAGAGGAGAAATACTTTTGTTCCTGAGCCATGGAAACTTCCTCAGCTGGAAATCTCCTTTGACCCGCTGCAATAGCTAGGGATTATCATCTGCCAAGGCATTTCTGCCCTCACTTCTGCCCTAAGCTGCTCTTTCTCTAAAAGCATCACCAGGCCTCTTGCATCCCATCTATTAGCAAGGGGACTGTCCCAGCAGCTCTAGTTTTCGGGGAAACAGCGTACTCAGAGTTGGGAAAACCCAGTAGTGTGAGTGGTAAGAAATGGAAGTATTTAACTTCCAAGGTGTGAAGTTTCAGTTTGTCCTTTCTAGGTAAGGGTGATGGTATTACAGCTGGGCAGTGCATCCACCGAGCACGGCTGAACTGCACTAAATGGTTCTTGCTGGCACTCCTCCGTTCCTCTTTTTGGACCAGAGTGTGTAGCTGTGTTGTCTTATCACGGGGGGTATCTGGGAGGTGGGTTAACCACTGCCTGCCGATCTGGGGTACTGAGGAGTAGCTGTGGTACGTGCATCTTTCCCCCTGCCACGCTGTAGTAGCGGTGATGTTTAGAATTAGCTTCTGCACACGATTCCTAGGGACTTTGGAGGGCAGAAACGTGCCCTTAGAGCTCACGGCACTTTTCATCTTCAAAGTGCATTATAATCATTAATACATTAATTAGGCATTCTCCCCTTCCTTCCTGCTAACAAGGTTTATTAAGCTGAATGTATTTATCTTTGGGCAGCTTCTACAAGCAATTGAATGAATAATTTTCCTAATAACTTTAATAGCGAAGACATGAAAGAGAACAGGAATGATGAGAAGAACAAGAGACTGAGGTAAATAAAGCCGCGCTGTGAAAGGAGAGGAGCAATTTCATTCTAGGTGTAACTCCACCTACCCCTGCAACTCCCTGCTGGCAGCTGTGCTGCCTTTGTTGCTTCTGTCTCCCCTAACCTACGCGTAATTGCACTCCTATGCAACTTTTATGCTAGCACACACAAATGCAGAAAAAAGGAGGTCATGGATGACTGGGACCTGCAGGAAAGGAGAACATGAAAATAGCTTGCAATCGCAAGGTGAAGAAAGCCTATATGAAAGTTTGACTTTTACATAGGCTTACAGGGTCTCAGGTGTTTCTGTGAGAACCAGTATGATCTAGCAGAGTATTTCACAGGGGGTGAGGACCTGCAGGACCGAGGAGGTGGAAGAAGGTCATGAAAGGCAGTCATGAAAGACTATGTCAGGGGGTTTAAGGCATTGAAAACTTTATTCTAAAGCAAATGAAATCTTGCTTTCCTTCTCCATCTTTAGCCCTCGAGCGCTGTCTGTTGTGTCCTCAAAGCACGCACAAATAACACGGGCTATGATGTTACCGTATGTATGCTGTTTTACTCCTGCTCTTACAGTAAATGTTGGTGGAAAGACATAAAATGCTTGCTCAAAATAAGGACATGCCCCCGAAAAAACTCTGAGACGCAGTGACTTAGTGGCTGGGATGCTGCCCTGTGGGTTTGGTGATTTGCATCTTAGGCAGTGCTCTGCCACTTGCTAAATGATTTCACCTCTGTCTTTTTCCTGTCTTGTTTATTTAGATTCACAAGCTTAAGACCAGGAGGGACTACTAGATCATCTGACCAGACCTCTTGTGTAGCACATCACAGTCCATTGAGCTTGATATAGTTACTGCTGTAGCCAGCCCAATAACCTGTGGATGGTTGCAACATATCTTCCACAAAGCCAAATTTTTGACATTAAGCTGTTCAGGGCAGGAGTTGTGTTCTAGCCATGCTTTAAGTAGAGGTCCTCAGTAGTGTTGTTACATCAACACCAAGAAAAACAACAACAAGGGTAATACCAATAATGTTAATTATAATAAAATCCATGAATATTTTATTGGCTAAGCTTGCAAAGATTTTTTTTTTTTTAAACTGTGAAGCCAGCCACTATATATGAACTGTAGCCTTCAGAAAGGAGATTGAGAGGTGGCTTTTCAGTTCCAATATGCAAATACTTCTGCTGGGCAACAGACCAGGTATTTAATGCAGTGAAGAAGGATGTAATAAAAAAACCCCACAACTTAGCTAGGAGCTGTTCTCCAACAACACAGATTTGGGCTAAGTTGCAAATAGTTACATTATTGAGCTGCATACAACAGTAAGGGAGTAAATGTTAGAACTGATGGGATACAGGATAAATGCTATGAGTCTGAAAACTCAAAAACATTAAACATGGAGATTCAGCCCTATTCTTATATCTCTTAATTCCCAATTTAAATTTCAAGTAGTCTGCTTGTGCCACTTTTCATCAAAGTGGGTTGCCAAATGGAGGAATAGTATTGTTTCAGGTAAGAATTCTTTCAGCTAATGTGGATTTGACGCTCCCACAGCTTCGTTCAAGCTCTGTCAGACCAGGAAGATGTTTGTCAGCATCCTCTTTTACTGAAAAAGCTAACCTAGTCTGAAACATTGAAGGAAGAAAACCTTGACTTAAAATAGAAGTGCTTGTGACAGGACAGTGTCATAGGAACGGAAGGATCCTTCTTAACCACCTGCCTGGTTGTCAGAGGAGCTCATCTTTTCCCCTTGGCACCTTTGGCTGTGTACAGTTTGCCACGGACTGCCTGCAGGCTGCAAGGGGAGCGGGGAGACAAAGGTGTGCACTGAGAAGTGACCAGAGTTTATTTGCTGCAATAGAGCAGAGCCCACCACCACCACCACTGGCAGTCACTCCTCACTGCCCTCGGATGGAGGAGCTCCAGCTGGTTTAGCTCACCAACCTCACTGCGCCCTGCTGGAGGCTACCTTCCCCACAGCAGCATCAGTGGAGCAGAGCTGTGGTCTCACCTCAGAGCCTGCAACTCTGAGCTTGATCCATTACCCCAAACCACCGAGGAGGACAGTTTAAAATAGCTCGCCAAGTTGCTGAGAAGCTGACATGCTTCTGCTCTCTCTCTGGTCCTCGCTGTGGGGTGGTGGCCTTCAGCAGACAGGCAGGACAAACGCGGCTGCTGAAACTCAAGGTAGTACCTGAAAGGGAAGCAGGTAAGTCTGACAGAGTTGCCCTTGAATTCCCAGGGTACTGATGGTCCTGCACACTCAGGGTGGAACTCACCCCAACCTCCCACCCTGCCCAGCGCATGGCTGTGCTGCAGACGGAGGTGCTCACAGCACCAGTGGGCAAAACAGCTCTCAGTTGGCTTCCCACAGGGGCCAAAGCTCAAAACTCAGGCTGCTCCTTGCCTTGGGTGGGTATGCTGTCTTCCCTTTAGCCCTTACTACCCTGGCACCACAGGTACTGCCATCACAACTACCTTGCTGGCTGAAGCACAGCCAGGAGCACTGCAGTCATTTCTCTGGTGGCAAAGCAGACAATGCCTTGGCTTTCAAACCTTCAGCACAAGAATGGATTCTCTTTCTTATGGCAGCATGGGATTTGTTCAGACTCCTCAGCAAGAGACAGAAAGGGGGAGTGAAACTGGACTGAAGTTTATGGTTGCAGGGCTTGTGATGCAGTTTCCTCTCTGTAGTCAGAACTGAGCTTTCAACCCGGTTCAGTGAATGAGAAGAAGATGAGCCCCTAAGGCTTCATTACTTTCAGGTGCAATGACAACACCCTGTTGTTTAGGAACAAAAAAGGTTGGGAGTCCATCCTTTTGGGACAATCTTAGAGATGAAACATTCACAAGTTCAGATACAAGTCTGTTTCAGTGTGTTGTTTCCAAGCTAGTAGGAAACATTCAAGTGGAAAGCATGCAAGAAGACAGCAAAGTAGAAATCCCCAGTGCAACTGAGTTCAAAGCAAGGTCTGCCCTGCTGTTTCTATTTATAGTACTTCAAGAATGTATTTATTTTGTTATTACAAGAGACAGCTGGGATGGGAATTGCAGTGTGGAACAGGACAGGTTAAAGCAAAAAAGCACTGCCATGATAGCCCCTTCTTCGTTTGGAGCCAATGTAGGCTGCAGGTGAGCAATGCCACAATGAGGCTAATTTCTTGCAGCTGACAGATGTTAGCTGGAGTGGTGGATTGCCAGAGCTTTAAAAAGCAGGTCTTGAAGACTGCCTGGTGTGTGTTACAGTGTGGGTGGTTCCATTCTCCGTGCCTTGGATTCCCACAGGCTGTGCTACTCTTTCCTGTCAAGGTGTTTAGTGCTGGATGTGAGCCCTCCCCAGCTGTGGCCTGATAGAGATGGTAAGGTAAGCTGGGACATGGAAAGTGTGGGGTCCTTGCGTTGCAGCCTTTATATAAGGTAATGTCTTCCACTGCTCTTTGGCTGATCAAAGGTTGAGGTGGCTTTGTGCTCAGCTTTTGTGGATACCTAGGCTCATAAGTCTGCATCTTGCTCAGGTTCTAATCCTTGATGCTGGGCAGGGTCACCTCTGTCAAGCTGCTTATTCTCCTTGCTAAGTGCTGTATCTCAGCATCTGCAGTATTTCAGCCCTTCGTGCACTTCCTCTGTCTGCACAGTGATCACAGAAATAATTTTTGCCTGCTGTACAACATTTCTTAGGTTCCAGAAATGCAGGCTATTATTTTGATTGTTAAAGAAAAGCAAAGCTGCAGCTCAGAACTGAGTGTGACAGATTCCCTGCATGAGACGTGGTAACTATGTCCATAACTCTTGGGCTTCTGAGAATGTTAAATTGGTCTGAGAAATGAAAGTGGTGCGTAAGACCACCTGAGGGGAAGCCAGCCTCTCTAGCAGACCACTGACCAGCTTCACCTGCTCTAAACGTTTCGACTTCTTTCAACTCTCATTTTCAATGCACATCTTCTGAAATGCCTTCTCTTTCTCCGATTCTGCTGACAACAGTTTCCAGGGGTCTTCTGCAACAGCATGAAAATCATAAGCCCTGCCACTTGTCAGTCTGATTACTGCTTTTCTTTTACGTGCTGTCTGCATGAAGCCATGCTACTGTGAGGATCCTTTTGCTCCTCCTGTCTTGGGTTTGGTATTTCCACAGCTAAGAATTGATCAAACAGGCTCATCTGCATTTTGTGGGCTGAGGAAAGATTCTCAACATCTGCAAGAATACTGCCCTGCCCTTATGGGGAGGGAGGGGAACCCCAACGTTTTGTTGTCATATAGTTTTGGCTGATTTGTGGCTTTAATCATTTCCTCTTGGCAGAGGACTATCCAGCTCTCTACCAGGAACTGACTCATTGGAGTTTTCCCTCAGTGCATTGGGAGAGCAAATATCTGTGTGTTTGAGGAAACTAGTGAGCTAATGTGCAGCTGATGAAGATTTCCAAATGTGGGGGGAAAACCCATGTTTGGCTATTTTAAATAAAGCTTCTAATTTTATGTATCAGCCAATTAGAGGTTCATCTATTCTAAATCAGAGATTTGTCTGCCTCATTGGCCACAAACTGCAAAGGTGGTGACCTGAATTTTGTTGCTTTGCAGAGGTAAGTGATGGTAGTGGATAGAGCTAATGAGATTCCATGGTGATAAGCTTAATATAAAACACAAACCATAGTCTTGCTGTCAGCTCTGTGCAGATCTTTGTGCCCTGTGTTGATTTAACATCATGGCCTTAGGCATCATCATCATTATCATTTAGGCTTGAACCTGGGATTTGTGGATCTAAAAGCAGAACCTGCTCGGAGCTGGAGGCTTGGCCAGGCAAGTGCACTGTGACCAAATGTGAAGTAAAGCGTACTTGTGTAAGCTGCAGTGAAAAAGATTTAAGCAAATACCTTTTTATCTCACTTTTGTGATAGGCTAAGTGTGCATGCAGCCTGCCACTGCAGCTCAGCAGATAAGCAGTGTCTTCTTGAGCTGTGGTAGCTAATCAAGTGTCTGAACTAGGAGCTGAGGGGCCCATCTTTGTCATCACAAGACTGAATTGTCTCAGTAGTGTTTGTGATCCACCCACAAGAAGGAGGCAGAGCTGCAGTGGGCAGGGGTTCAGACTGTGTCTGGAGGAAATCTAGTTGATCGTGATGGAGCTCAGGGGGTGGGGTAGGAGTGTCCAGGGATTTGTATATTCAGGGACCTCACAGGATGGGTGCCTCTGGTATGTTAGAAGAGTCTTGGTAAACCAAGCTCATTACATTATATGGTGTGTCACCTGTACTGTCAAAAAGTTGGGATTTTTTTCATGCTGTTTATTTTCTTCTGTCATAGGATTTAGCACTCCAAACAATGGAGCTTTCTCGGTATCCTCAGGAAGTTATTTCCTACCTTTAAAGATTAATGTCATGGAAGTTTTTCTTTGATCTCAAGCCTGACTTTCGTTGTCTCAGTTTTATCCCCTTATTCTTGGAAACAAGAGACAATAGCAGGAGAAGCAGGATTTCTTGCATCAAGGTTTGGAGACATAGTATGGCTGTTGCCCCAGCTGTGTAGGAGTTGTGGATGGCTGGGCATGATGAGGTGATGCCTTTCCCTTGCGAGCAGGAACCCTGCTGCATTTTATCTGACCCACTGACTGATCTTTGATGTTTTTATTTTGAAACATGTTGCGCTGTATGAGATATATGCGTAGCGACAGTCCTAAAAAAAAATAATAAAAAAATCTGTATGCTGTTGCACGGGAGAAGGCTGTGCCCAAGGCTAAATCCTGCAGCCTCGCCAGGCATTAGCTGACAAGCAGGTGATACGCGGAGAACAAATGGGGAGCACAGAGGGTGTTTGTTAGGCTCCTGGGGCTGAAGAAATGGGAGTCTGTGCTCAGGAACAAAGACAATTTGCATTTAATTTCTCTGGCCTGCAGTACTGGCAACAATGGTAGATGTTCATCTGCAGCATTAAACCACGGCGCGCTCTGGGCTGAATGGCCGTCTTTGTTCAGGGCTGGAGCAGCCGGAGCACTGCGAGTGGGGACCAAAGCACTGCGTCGTGCAGCGTGGCCACAAGCACCAGAACAGGGAAGGAGAGAAACGGGATGTCAGCAAAGCCATCCCCATCTCTCCTCCTGTCCCAGGGGAGGGGGTCAGTGACGCTGGGAAGCCCTAAAGGGAAAATGGTGCCATCCTCAAGTGGCTCTCCCGTGGGGTTACGCTCAGTGCCTGGCTGTGCTGGTGATCACCTCTGCTCTGCACTGAGAAGAGAAGGATGGGTTGGCTGGTGCTCTTTCCAGAGGACTATTGTGGGGGACCTGCTCCTTAGCTAGCTGAGGCTCCACGCAAGAGATTGAACAGCCCTAAATCTTACCTGGCTCCTCCCTAGATAAACCCTTCAGAGGGTGGTGAGGAGGGTAGGCAGGGAGATGGAGTGTGTAGTGTGGTGCAGAGCCCTATTCCTCCAGCAGACACATGAGTTCAGGCAGGTGTTACGTGGTGGAAGGGATCCCCATCCAGACTTTGATGGGGCTGGCTTAGCACTGAATCTGTCATTCAGCTTAACACCATTTGCAGTGGGCTGAGGCTTAGGAAGCCCCTCTCCAGGGCACTCCAGGCACTCACTAGGCTACAAAAATTATGTCCCCTTAGACTGGCCACTAGCAGCCACAGAGCAAGTTGCTGTGGCCACCAGCAGCATTATCTTTGCCACAGTCCCCAACCCCCTTGCTGACTGCAGTAGTTGTACTTCTGATTACAAGTACCAAAGTGGTGGGAGTTTGACTGAGACCACCACCAGGCAGCAGGTCACTTGTGGGGTCTTCTACTGGTCTCTTACCAGGAGTGGTCTGCAGTCCGCTGTTGACCACAACAGGCGGGAGGAAAGCGTGGGAAGTACAATCCTATTCACTAGCCTCACAGAGAGATGGTGTTCAGCTCAGGGACTGACTGTGCCAAACACTGTCTTGGAAACCTGAGCTTCTTCTGCCTCACCTACCCCGTTGTACAGTGCTTGCCATGCCAGCTAAATGAGAGGTAGTGTTAATTGCACTGCGTGCTCCTAAGCTTCTTTCCATGGCTTTCTGGAGGCTGGATTAAGACAGATAAAGTAAAGTGGGGATTATTGGGATCCTGGTGGAGGCTAGGCCAGGAAAAAAAGGAAATTCCTTAGAGGGGGAAAAAAGAGGGATTTGAACAGCTGATGGCAAGCCTCTACAAACAAACTGGGAGAGTTAGGCAGCAGATGGACTAACACTCTCTGGGCTTGTGCCAATGCATCAGATTGATTTTGAAGATGAAGCACCCACTGCCTGGGAAAGCAAGCCAGTAGCCCTGCGAGTAGGAGCACTTCCTGGCAGCTGTTCAAACACTAGCTGCTTTACAGTTTGCTTTCGGTGCACCAGGAGTCAGTGAGAAGCTCTGGGGACCTGGGATATGAAATATGACCAGTAGGGACTACAGACCAATAAAGGGATTATTTTTGTAGGGAAGGTTGCATGGAAAATAATGTCCACTTGCTCAGAAACTTGTGGTGTGCAATTAAAGGACTAGAGGAGATCAAAGGGCCATCAAGTCAAACTCTGTGCCTCTTAGCATGGTGAGCGCTGAATCTTTCAAGCAAAGGTGTAGGCTTCTCTGGAGTTCAATTTCAGAGGTGAAATTTTTTTGCTGGACCTCAGCTGCAGACCTTGCTGTAGATCAGCTTATGTCCTGAGCTATGGCAGCTGTCCTGAATGACATTAGCTGTGTTACAGACATCTACCATAATGTGTTTCAACTGAACTCACAGCGTTCCTCAGTGATGGATTTAGATACATACACTGACAAATACCTCCTTCTCCCACACCATCCCTCTCCTTCTACAGAAACGATGTGAGCTGGAATGGTTTATTTTTTCCCTCCTGCACTTTTCTCGAAATGAAATGAAAAACCCCCTGTTGATGGAATAAAACTGCTGAATAATAAAACATGTGAAGACTCTTCAGTAAAATAAGCATTTTCACAGCAGTTCATTCCATCAGATTATATATATATGTATATGTAATATAGCCTGATGGTCCACCTAATTTATGGTGGCTGTTGCATGGTTCTTCCTCTTAATCTCCAATTATATATAATTGGAAATTCTTTTTTAGTATGCCGTACACTGTTTTTATGGTAGGCATGGCAAAGACACAGACTCATACCCTGAGCTGGTGCCAGCTCCTACATCTTGAATTGCCCCTTGAACATAAGCTTGTATAAAAGTTAATCAGTTTTTAGGCTGATGTACAACATGTGCAGTTGTGATTAGGGTCTATATTTAAAGACTCGGCTGCCAAAAAGACTTCAGCAATGACAGGCTTACAAGTATTCCAGCAAAAGGCTGACACAAATATGGGGTGGGCTGGGAGCACCACAGAAATTACGCTCTGCCCTGAGGAAATGCCACCCCCCCACCCTGGCACGGCACTTTCCTCTGCCTCCGCTGGCGTTGCAGTGAGGGGTGCTCGTGTTTGTCATCCTGCTTCCTCCTCCTCCTCCGTCCCGGGGTTTCTGATGCAATAGGACTAGAGTGAGAAAACAACCAGGCAGCAGGGCTTGTGAAGCACAGCCACGGTAAATGGAAAAAGTGCTGGGAGGCTGGCAGCATGTGTGGTATCGGGGGCTTCAGGGGCAGGGATGTGGAAAAGTAAAGAAGGAATGGCATCAGCTGCTTGTTCCTGTTGATGAAGAGTTCCCCATTCCCCTTGCTGTGCTGCGGGTTTTTTGCAGCCAGAGTGGTTTGGAGAAAACCAATATCCTGCTGTCACTCAGAGCTCAGACGACTTGTGTCTCGAAGTTTGCAATAGTGTGTCTTGACTTTTGAGTAGCTGGGGTCTTGCTGAAGCTAGAGAACCTGACTGGAGAGGATTTCCAGTCAGATTTTCAGCTTTAAGTTAAGACAGACTCTTATCTGCCCACTTAGCTGACAACAGCAGGTCTGGGGACTGGTGGCTTGGTCTTTCACTGCTGGGCCATTTGTTCAGCTGTACTCCACACAAAGAGCGTGACAGGCCCTGACAGGCTCTACCAGCTGCTTGGCCATTTGTGGTCTTGTGTAAATTGGACATGGTGGTTCCTAGAAAAAGCCAGCAGGAATTCAGCACAAGGACTGCTGGGCTCAGACAAATATCACTTAAATGTTCACTATGTGGGTATGAATCCAGATTTATCCAGTCCAAGGTGACATCCCTCTTCTGTTCCTCAGAAATAGCACCCCAGCACCTAAAGCTCTCTCTTGATCTGCTTTACTCAAAAGAGTTTCGTTAAAATATTAAAACAAAAGTTACTTCCCTCTGTTGTGTCCCACCGGTTTTATATCGCTGACTTCAGTGGAGCAACACAGCAGAGACAGCCTGATGATGAGTCTGGTCCTGCATTTGCTTTAGTAAACTCATATAATGGATTTCTAGAAGCAGGAATGTCATGGTAACTGATGGGAATGCATCAGGTAAGAAATGACAGGTTTCTGACTGATAGCCAGGCACGTTAAAGATATGGGTGTTTACTGGCAGGGAGAATTCCTGGAACAAAAAATTTTATGATTCATGGAAAACAAATGTAAACATAAAATTTTGTTTTACTTTTTCCTCTCCTGGTCACTGACGATACCTGATTTAAAATATTACTTACTTGCTTAGAGAACAGAAATGTTTTCTGGGCAGATTCTGAGGCTGGTAACACCAAAGTCAACCTGGAGTCCTACCCCTGTGCCGTCCATGGAGTTTCTCTGCATTTACACCAGCATTGTAGATGAGCGCCTGGCTCACGAGAGCAATCAAAGCTAATAGACGTGGCTAGAATTTGAAATTTCAAATGCTTCCGCTGAATGGTTCGTGAGCAATCTACAGGCTAGGAGTTATTTGCGGAAAGTATCCAGCAGTTAATTTTAAATCCCATATACATTTGAGATGTTCATAAGCTACTTGCAGACAATTTGCAAACAGAAAAAGAGGCTAAAATTCATCAAAATAAATGATCTACCATGAATTATTCATCTGGCTCCCATCAATCATGCCAAATGTCTCCCTTGTTGTTAGTCTCTGCAAAGAGATCAGGGATTGAATTTAGCTTAGAGACAGAAGTATGCTTTCACCCCTAGAGGTGCTTCTTCAAAGCAGACTAGCAGCATGTAGGTGATGAGAATAAGAAAGCTTCGGCGGCACAAACCGTTCCCGCTCTTGTGGATAAACAGCAGATTTTAGCCAGCAGGGCTGTCAGGCAGGCTGCTTCCACAAGGACTGTTTTTACTAAAAAAACCCCAAATCCTACCACCAAAACAAACCCTGAACTTGAAGGGGAGAGGAAAAGAGAGAATGTGGGGTGTTTGCTGTAAACAGGAAAGGTGTCTTTCAGCCCATCTGAGCATCAGTCTGAGGGTAGCTTTGCGTTTTAAGGTGGGAGGGAAGAGTACAGGTGAAGTGAAGTCTGGATCGCTGAGAAATAAAAGCAGGTATCAGGACCTGAGAGCATTTCAGGCAGCAGCGTGACTTCCCTGCCTTGCATACCTAATTCACCTCTGGTCATGGGCACACTCCTGTAACTAGCAGCAAGGGGACAGGCAGAATTAAATGACTTAGTGGTGTCCGGGCAATGTCTCGGAGAGAGGGGTTGCAGTGGGAAGGCTCTGTACCACTTGGTTTATATAGCAGCAACCATATCTACATACAGCTTTTTGGGGGAACAAACGTGGTGAATTAAAGGGAAAGGGCCTTGTTCACTGCTGGTTTGCTCAGGTTGACAGCAGAGAAATATAGCTGACACCAACTGCATTTTGATAAATGGCAGTGGCATAGCACAAATAAGAGCACTAAGAGTAAATAAGCTGTCTTACGTAGAAAAAAAAATGCTTAGCTTGATTCAGAGGCAATACATGTAGCAGCATAAGCCCTCACCACTCAACAGACCCTCATATGAGGCTCTTATAACCTGGATTTAGTTGCAGCATGGATGTATTATCCCTGTTCTTTCAATAAAGGCATCGCCATGGCTGCATGCACAGTGACAAGCCCAAGTCTCCAAAGCCTCAGCCCAGTGCCTGAGGTGCTCGGTTACAGCTTTTACTGTTCAGAAGATGGAAATAAATAGGGCATAATAGAGTTTAGGGAACTGAAATGCCACGTAGCTGAAAGAGGGGCATCTAGCAGCAAAACCGATAAGAACGTATGTTGAAGCAATCCCTTCACATGTCAATTTCCATCTTACGCTTTGCCGCGAGCCCTTTACTTGAGAACCACTCAGCAACATTTAATGGAGACGAATGGACCTGTCATCTTCGGCCTGTTGCTTCTGAGGTTGGTGTAACGCAGGCAGCCTGCTGGGGCTGACATGGGGAGCCTGTCTCCCGGGCTGGGGGGGCCGGGGCTGCTGGCAGCTGGCCACCTGCCTCCACATGGTGGTAGGCGACCAAAGGGTTCCTCATTCGAGGCCTGGTTTGGAAAGGAAGGTCTTGTACGTCTCCAGGAGAGAGCAGGCAGGTCTCTGAGAAAGGAATCAGCGTTTCTTCCACACGACCTTTTTTAATAATCTCACCTTCCTGGCAGCAGATTAGGAACAGGCTCATCAGGCAGGTAGCTGTGTTTGAGTTCGTTTTCCCCTTCTATTTTAAGCTTTATTTCACTCTATTTGACCTAAAAATTAATTCTAATTTACCATATACAAGGTAACATGCTTTGCTTTATGGTATACTATATGCACGCAGCTTCATGGTCTTAAGGAGCTGGGGGCTGTGGGGACCTACAGGGCCATTATGGGGGGAAGCGGGAGCAGGGCAAGGGTGGCTTTTCTCAGCAAGGATCGTCTGCTCTGCTCCTCAGGGCCTCCTGCATTGGGTGGCTTTGAGCTGGCGAGGAGGGACAGCCCTGCTGCCTGAGTGGTGGTCACCAGCTGCAGCCGCTGAGGGTCCCTGGTGCCGAAATTTGGGGTGGTGGTCTCACGTTGAAACTGGTGGTGAAGGGGTGGGGGACGCTGGAGGCTCCGTGCTGCTAAATTGCTTTGCCATTAGTGACACAGACTCTGTTACCTCAGTTACCTCATGTTTCATTTTAAATACATTTGCTTGTAGACAGCAGTTTTGCAGTCTTACTTACATTGCCATAGAAACAATCTTTCACATTCCTCTATTTGTTGTGCATTTTTGTTAAAGGCTCTTTCTTCTTTACTTATCCACTCCATCTTTTCATTTGCTGCCTCTTTCTTCATTATGTCCTTCCAATTCCCTCACTTTCTAGCTTGCCGTGCTACAGCTAAATGTTTTTTTCTCAGTAAAGATACCCAGCTCTCAACCTCTACCTGTATAGCTGTCAAAATCCACTGGTGATGTGCCACACTGGTAAGGTAATTGGGCTAAGAGTGTGTGAGCGCACACGTGCCTATGCCCACCAGTGCTGGGGTGAGGAGAAGGCGGTGGGAAGAAGTGTGATAATCTGGTATCAGACTGGTTGCCCTTGACAGTAATGAAACCATTTTCAACTTCTGCTTTGTGACCAGGGAATGAGGCTGCCCGTCAGATAAGGGGCTGTGGGACTCCAAAGGATTTCTCGCCCAGTTCATTTACGCTGGGAAGGAGTGATGCTGAAAACTTCTGTGCTCCATGCAATTATAAGAAGACAAAAATCTTCTTTGGCATGCTGATTAGACAGAGAGATTTTATGATGAATCACTCTCCCTGGTGGATTGCATTTGATTGTTTGCTTTATAAAAGAAAAGGAAGAAAAAATAAAAGGAAGATGTTTAGTGCTTTTCTGATTGCAAAGGGTGACTTTTGCTAACACCCAGATTGTATCTTGTTTCCCTTCTCCTCTCCACTCGTTGGCAGGAATTGCCCAGGAAGAAATAAGAGCCATTCATGGGGGGAAAAAAAAAAGCAAATATATTCAGTGACTGATCACACGTAAACAAATACATCTTTTTTCCTCCCATTTCTTATGGGAGGCTGCTCTATTGCTGGCGAAGGGACAGGCACTGATGTAACCAGGGTGACCTTGCATTGCAAGTGCTGGGCAGGGCAGGGGACAGAGTCCTCTCTCCTCAGACACAGGGCAGGGCTTGGCGTGGCAGGCTGGCCACTTCTCCTGATCTGGCCAAAGAATGTCCCAGCAGTGAGCTGGCGTTTCTGGCCGCAGGGCTTGTGGAATGTTTTGTCCAACCTCTGCTATGTTGCCCAGTGTGTGAGGGAACAGAGGATGTCACCTGGCCCTCTGTATTACCACTATTTTCCTTTTTAAAAAATAATAGTATTCAAGAGAAGCGTTAACTGTGTTGCATTAACTCTTCAGTGATACCTCTTCTCATTTAAATTCCCATTCCTCAGAGAAGGAAATATTCTGCATGTCTAGGCAGTGAAACTGTGACAGGTGACTGGAGCATATAGTAATCCTAAAGTCGTGTTTGTCTTGCGTGACAGAAAGATAAACAAAACCAGAGTTTCTTCTGTAAACAGGGCAGGAGAAGAAGAATTAGCAGCTGTAATAGTGCTTAGATTCAACATCAGGAAGCCACACGCAGCACAGATTCGGTTCCTTCCTTCCCTTGCCTTCAGCAAATCCTTTAGGGTATCAAGTGAGGCGATGTTGGGCTGGATGGAGAGGATAAAGGGGGGAAAACAGGACAGGATTGAACTTGATTCTTCCCACCCTCCAAAGTCTTGTATCAAGGGGAGTGTGCTCAGGAGAGTTTTTGATTTTTGCTTTGTACAGATACGTTGGTCTTCTCTTTTTCCCTTGGAGCAGCCATGCACTGAAATCTGTTTATAGTACATAGTTATTACGATCAAATGTAACTGTAACAGCATGTGGCACTCTTCTCTTTTCTGAATCAATTTGTACCATTTATGAGTCTTATTCCTGTCAGATGAAGTGAACTGTAACAATGTCTATCCATCCATCAAGACAAAGCAAGCTATTCATACATTTACACCGAGGACATCTTACTGCATTTAAGATCTTTTCCTGTGGCAGAGTTTCTCTGTTTTGTAAAGCCAAAAGTAAGAACTGTGGGGTCACCAGATCCTTCAGAATTGTGAGAACTGCATTGGCCATGTTTGTGTCATCTAATCACTTGTATTTCTTGTATTTGGCTTCCCTTTAGTGTTTTTTTTATTTTTCACATTTTTTTTAAACAATTTCATGTACGGATGTCATGAACAAACTCACAGCTGATCCACAGAGATACTCCAAATGCTGATAGTTAATGTCAGCTATTAGTGCTGCTGGCCTACTGGTGTGGAAGGGCATGGGGTTTTTTTAGGATAGAAATGCACACTTTTTCAGCCTGGTGCAGTGCAAGCTCATTATTAGACGTGAGCTATAGTAGCGGAAAACTGAGAGAGGCCCTAGAACTTTACTTGGAGAGTCCAAAAAGTGTGTTAGCACTAAAGCAGAGCACCTGGGAGAGCAGAGCCAACCATGGGCTACTGTATCCACTATAACCACAGCAGAAATTGTTCCTCCCTTTTATTCCACCTGAAGTGGCAGTTACCATAACCTGACTCGAGATGTTTGGGTTTGTTTTTTTTTTGTGTAAGAATGTCTTTTCTCTACTAGGGAAGCTCGTGATGCTTGTTCCAGCATCCTGAATCCATAAAACTCTTCAAAACCTCAGCTGCAGCTATTGATACTTTTCGTTTCCTAAGTTATTTTTCTCCCCTGTCCTCTCTGGAGACTTAATTACACATGAAGCATCTATACAAAGGATCAATAACTGGTGGAGGGCAAGTGATGCTTCCACATGGCAGCATGGTGGCTCTCAGTGCTTTCTGATACTCAGACCACTAGGGAAACATCCTGACCAGCTCTGACCGCCGTTTCCATTTGCACTGTACTCCTCAAGAACATGCTGTCTTGTCAACAGGTTTATGGATACAGTGAACTGCAACTTCCTCCAGCTTTTTGTGACCTTCCTTACAATAAGAGCAGTCATGCCTGGTAAGAGACTGCTGTCGCTGTAGGAGAGAGCTGTTTCCTGTTACTACATCCATCCCAAAAACTTTACTCAGTAACCAAACAGGTCTGGCTGGACAGAAGAGAGCACAATAAATCCCTTTGAGTCCCTGGATGGTGGGTGACAGGTTGTGGTTCAAGTCTTACACCAAAGTTTTGTTTTCACACTGCTTTGGCTACATTAGGGCAGCCCTAGGGAGTTGTTGCTCCTTCAGAGGTAAACAAAATTTTGGTTACAGAGTAAATGGATTGCCCTTTCGTACCTCCCTGCTGATGAAGTGGCTCTGCTGGAGAGGGAAGGGATTACCTCAGTCTTTAGCTGAACATTCGGGGTTTTTTTAGTAAAAGAGGTTCCATGGCTCACGCCAAAGATGCTACGTGACACAGCCGTGATCCCTTCACCAACACAGACACTGCTGCCCTTGAAGGGCCCAGCCCTGTAACTAGAGACTGCTGAGTGAAGCCTTTCCTTCCCTGAGCAGACTTAGTGGGGCTGTCATGGACATACTGGAAATAACGACTGTGATCTGGGTTTGTAACTGGGTACTAACACAGAGAAGATCGTGTGTGCTGTTAAGGACTGCAGTGCATATAAAGAGACTGTAGGCTCGATCTCTTACTTGCACTTACTTCAAATGTTCTCCTCTAACTAAGCAATAAGCTGTGGTAAATCACCCTTTTATACCCTGATGCTTTAGTTAAAATGTTTCATTAAACAGCTCAAATTGAATGTCTGGAAAAGTTTACACCTCCCACAAATTCTCCTCTGCTAATGGAAAAGTCATGTAAACAAGCATCACTTTATTATATCCATTGTTCCAATAATGCCCCATCCAAATGGGAAAGGCTTGAATCAAAACAATTTAGTGTCTCAGTGCAGTCTCTCTTCTGGCCAGATTTATTGTGGGGAAAAATAAAAGACACCCTGAAAATACATTCATGTGGAAAAATGGTAGCAGCTTGCATGCTGCGTGGTCTCAGGAATCCTTCTGAATGGCGCATTTAAAAACCAGTAGCAGGGGACACATCACATCCTGGGGCTGATGTGGCCACTGAACTTTCTGCCTGTTGTACCAGACAGCGGTCGGTGTGCTGGCAGCGCAGGGGTCAATCAATAACCCAACATGATGCCAGGCAACCGGAGTCTGAATTGCTTTCCTACGGTCACGACGCTGTGGCCTCCAGCAGGATTGCCACCTCCAGCATGATTGTCGCCTCCAGCAGGGTCATTCCCAATTTACCCTGACTTGCAAAGCATTTCAGGCCTGTAGTTTGGGTCCATGTATTCAGTGAGAGCCAAAGTTCACCCCTTAAGATAAAAAATTAGGGAGTTTATCTTTGCGTGAAAACTTGTAGAGAAGGTAATTTATAAT
Organism: Calidris pugnax; assembly: GCF_001431845.1. Classification (NCBI taxonomy): domain Eukaryota; kingdom Metazoa; phylum Chordata; class Aves; order Charadriiformes; family Scolopacidae; genus Calidris; species Calidris pugnax. The sequence goes on from NW_015090922.1 coordinate 27,135,663, forward strand.
AGCAAAAAATTGTGTCCCCGTTACATTCCTTCTTTCCTGTCATTTTTGGTGGACTTGGGCAGTGGTTCTTTTCTGTTCCTGCCTAGTGGGCAAGGCTGGGTGGATCTTCTTGGGACTGGGGACACACCAGTGCACTGCAGTTCACAGTTTTGATCCTAAAGAGCTCAAATCCTCTCTGATAACTGGCCTGAGCTTTTCACAGCAGAACTCTCAGGTCCCAGGTCGGGAAAGCCCTCCTGGCCAAATAGTACTATTTCTCTGACACTTTTATTCCAGCTTTGGCTTTAGGGTAGCACTTGCACCTCCAGTGGGGGATGCTTTAACACATCTCCTTTGAAGCTATGCTGGGGCAGCAGGGCCTGTGCCTTTGGTCCAGGTACAGGTCCTTTATTGTGTGTCAAGGGAGGGCAAAGCATCACTCTTCCTTCAGTTGCCTGAACCATAACAAATTGCAGGCAATCTCCTGGTAGGACCTTGCATTTGGACCTCTAGAACTCCATCAGCTCCTTGATTTGGTTTTCTCAGCAACCTTTTGTGAATCACTTGGTTACCTGCATCCTCAATTGACCTTACTGTAAGAGCAGCAACAATCTGACCCTGCAAGGATGGTGTCCTGGCACTGCACTGGGAGCCTCTGGGGTGCCCCATCCTACACACCTGCCCCTGTTTCCTACAGATCACTAGCCAAAACTTCCAAAAGATAACATGAACACTCATTTCTCATCACTGACTCGTGTCTGACACAGGGTCAGGAGAACCAGGTGCTGTATTCCATAGGATACTTTGAATAGTCTGTTTTGGGGAGGGAAGGAGGAAAATGAGATCAAGGCAGTTATTGAAGGCAAGCCAGGCTCAGGCTATAACTGTGCTATGTTTAAAATATTTAATTCTACAGTATGAGTCACTATGACTAGGCTGCTATTGACCTGGGTAACCTGAGTGAATATTGCATAAAAGGCCCTCTCGTTTTGTCACTATAAATAAAATCTGTGATTATTCATAGTGAATGCTGGGTTTCTATTACCATAAGCAGCCTTACAAGAGCGTTAGGCTCCAAGATGGGGCTGTGTTTGTAGAGCTTGTGGGTCATCTGGAGCTGCCTTCATGGGTGACCAGCTTGAAAGGGGCAGCGCTTCTGCCCTTGAGCCTTTTTATCCCTGCCTGGCAGAAGGAGAAGCTTGCACCCATCAAGAACTGAAAACGCTGAAAATATTTGACTGTGAAAAAATTGTGCAATGATTGAAAAAACAACAAAAGAAGCTAAGGGAGAGAAAGTGAAAGGAATTAAACATAGGGAAAGGAAAAAAGAAAAGGAAGAGTTAAGGTCTCTCCCTCCCTGCCTCCCCCCAGGCTAATTGTCATTATTGGCTGCTGTTTTATGGCACCGTCCCCTCCTGCTCCATGTGTTGTAATTGGGCTGCCACATGCTATACACATCCTAAAGGGACATGGTAATTATTTGTTGGATAACCAGAAAGTCTGTGTGGGGATTTCTGTTTGTGAGGAGTCCTGCGGTGCCATCTGGCCCTACCTGTGACCAGTCCTGTGCCAAACCTACCTGTGATCCCTGCCCATCTTACACAGCCTTCTCCTTCCTCTAAAGAGTATATAAATACTCAGAGGGTGACACCGGGTGCCTCTGCAGGGTCATGAGTTAGCTGAGCTGCACTTGTCATGTGTAGGGGGAGATTTCATTAAGCAGGGGCAATGATGTAGGCTGTCACCTGTGTTGATGGCGATGGGGACAAGGTTCAGGAGCTGCTCTGGACAGTGGAGGGTGAGGGTGTGTGAGGTTCTGTGTCCTAAAAGGAAGGGTGACACCTTGAACAAGGAGAGGGAATGGCAAAGGGGCTGGTGTACTGACCAGACACTGGGAGCTATTTGGATATGTCAGAGTTGTCCTTTCTAATGTTTTATTCCTGTATTTACTGATGATTAAGCACCACGGAAGGAAAAGACAATTAGATACTTAGAGTGAAGTGTGGCCTCTTGATTTTTGCCTGAGTTGTGGCGCTGAAAGGCAGTCCTTAGCTCTGTGATCATCAGGGGAGCTGCACAGACCTGCTCCCTGCCCTTACCCTGGGACACACAGGAGAGAGACATCCCTGCCTTGCAAGAGGCATCAGCTGAGAGCAGCCACACTAGAGAGATACTTATTGGTTGGATCATGGTGCTTGTGTTGCAACTTGACCAGGGAGTGTGGGATGGAGACATTTTTCGTGTTGATGTAAGCTCTAACAACGTTGAGATGGGGGGTGGCTCGTCCTTCAACACTAACTTCTGGTCTGCTTCCCTGTTGGGGGCCTTGCCCTGAATCAAGCCTTCTCCCAAACCTTAGTGCTGGTGCTGCAGAGAGGGGCAGTTCCCACCACTGCGTCCCATCCGCCTCATCCTTTTGTCCCACACAGTGCACGGACTTCCCCTTGACCCACAGTGCCTTTCAGCAGCAGCCTTCTGCCAGCAGTTGACTTAGTTGTCTGTGTAAATTGGTCTATCCAATATCTCAGCTGCTCAACTCGATCTTCACACCACGTCCCCACACAGATGGTGAACCCTGTGGCAGACAGAAAGGTCGTCTTCATTAATTACTTCGCTCTTGAAGTCCTTTACTGCAAACATCTCTATCCACAGACCAGGTAAGTAGATTTTGTTGGCTCATTTTATGGCTGGGAAAATTAGGTCCATGGAGTGATCAGCGGGGTTTAAATACAAAAAGACAGATGTTAAATGACTTTCCAAGAACATTTAGGTGTTCGCCATCCCCAGAGTCCTTGGCTTAGATTCACTAGCAGAGAACATTATTATAATAGAGTGGCAGTGAGTTGCTTTTAAAAGATTTTCATGTTTGAACTGAAAGACCCAGCTTACAAAAAGTACCTGGATATGAGTGTGTGTCATGACAACTACATGCATCCAGGAAACAGAGCATCACAGCACTGAGCTGGAAAATGCATGTTCCTATTACTTACCAGAGCTTCTGGGACTGGGAATAAAATATGGGCTAGACCATTCGCAATCCTTTTTCTCATCTATAGAAGTTTTACTGTACATATTAATTGTCACCCACCAAAGCTACTATTTTCCCATAAAGCTGGAAATAATATTAAATTTTGAGACATGAGGAGCCACTGGAAATTTGTGGGGCAATATGATACCACTTAATAGATAATCTTGCTGGGAGCTAAGATACAACTGGGATTTCTCTTTGCTGCTTGCCCAGTCCCAGCTAAGCTCTGTTGAATTAGCCTCTTCCCCTGGATTGCTCATCTGATATATTTCTAACTCACCTTTGGACTCTTAAATATTTTTACACTAAACACTCCACTGTACTCTGCAAGCATTTACAGAGTGCTCGCATGATTGATACTCCAGTGTACACAGCGGTGTAGGGGGACGCATTTTCGGAAAGTGTGTGCTGAGTATATGTTTAAAGAAAGAAGCAGTAGTATAAAATTAAGAGCAGTTTCAGGTGTGAGGTGGGCAGCGAGCCCATGGCAGTGCTTAGACTGGAGGAGGAAGGATTTGTGAGAATGGGTTACTGACCCCAGCACCAGGAGGGTCCTGCTGAGAGGCTTTATCAAGGCAGGTCTTTCCACAGTACCTACTTCCCCCAGCTTGTAAAACAGTGGTAACTCCTAGCACCTGACTTGCTGTCCTAGGGAGCTCTGAGGTCTTTCTCAAGAAGCTACAAGTGCTGACTGAGATACCATAGGCAGCTAGAAAGACTTGTGTAAAATACTGCCTACTTCAGTTGAAAACCCTCCTGCAGCCCATGTTAGTTGTAATCATTTTTTCAAAGAGCTAGAGGAGGTTTTGTGCTCTTTGCTGTGCCCTGAATCAACAGTCCTTGATGCCTATTGACATACATTTCTACCAAATTATGCTTGCGTTTGCATTAGGTGAGGTGCAGCTAACGTTTTCTTTCCTCTTTTTCCTGGCAAATTTTGTAGCAAAGAGAAGCCCTATCAATAAGCAGAAGCTTTTTGCAAATGAAAGTTAAGGTTTTTTTCCCTTTCCTTTCTGTCTTGATTTCTAGTGCTATTCTAGAAATACTCGATTTCATAGGGAGACCAAAAGCAAACTCCATCCCTGAGTAAATATAAATTCATATTTTAACTGTGTGTGTATGTATATGTGCATGTACGTATATATATATACCTAAACACACAAAAAAACAAACACATGGCATTGCTTGGAGTTATGTAGATGGTTTTGGCTGCCTATTTTATTTATTGTACTTCTATTTTGAGGGGAAAATTGGATTTGAGGCTGTGTCTGTCTCTGAGAATGCATTATTTGACTTTTAATCTACATCAGACTGTAACAAAACACATCCCATATCATGACTTCTGTTGCTTCTGATACAAATTCTTTGTTTCAAGAATATTTATGCACCCGGGATTATTCAGTTTGGTGGCAGAGGTGTTGCATTCTGCATTTTTTCTTCTGAAGGGTATTACTGGTTGTTACTCATTAAATCGACTGTTCACATAAATTCAATCTATGGAATGGGTGGATATGTATATGGGCTGGTGAATATTGAATGTCCCCAGTAAACAAAAGGTTAAATTTGCATCCCTTTTCCTTTCCTGGGAGAAGGCTGCCAGAGATGAAGACAAAATGAAGGGCTTCTCCTGTAATTTTTGAGCAGGGGATGAGCCCCAGCAGGGAGGGGATCCTGGTGGTTCACTTGCTGCAGTCGTGATGGCTCCTGTGGATTTGCCCTGGGTTACAAAATATGAGTTGCTCCTGACAAACCTTTCTAGTTTCTGCTACGACCTGACTGGGAGGAAGGACAACATTTGTTTTGCAGAAGTTAATACATCTTTATTTACTGGCATCGGACCAGTCAGGTTTCAACAAGGACTTGTCTAAAACTTCTCTATTCAACTGTGGTTGCTGTACCAATTTTTTCCACTTGTCTTGTTTCCCTAAGCCCAGCTCCTGCAAATACGTAGGCCCATCCTACGCTTAAAAAAGAAGAGCAGCAGTGCTGAGTTCTGTCAAATTCCCTTGATGGCAGCGTTTTTTCCCTTGTGCCCTAGACAGTCCTGTCAGCTGCTGTGCTCCTGTGACAAGGTGGCTGCATTTCACAGCAAATGAGATGCTTTCTTAGTGCACGGCTGTAAAATACTTTGAAACCCTGGTGGATGAATAATGTTGTATCATAAATATAAAATGAATATTGTTTTACGGTTCCTGAAATATTAATTTGTGCATGGAGCCACTCCTGGAATGTTTTTTTCCTAAATGTAAAGATCCTTTTGAGTTCTGAATGTCCTTGCTTTGGTTTTTATTATTAATATTCCCTCCAGGAGACATTGACTTTCCCTTCCCCTAGACATGCTGACTCCTGCCTGCCAGAGTGATTCAGCAGCTTGCCACTCACTTTTACAGAAGGAAAGTTTTCTGCTAGCTTCTTGCACTGGCCTGGTGTGACTGTGGCTATGATTGAGGGACATGTTCATGTGGCCAGTTGATTCTTCACACCGAGTCGCTGTCTGAGCTCTCTGTCTAGCTGGTGGCTCTGTCCTTTGTGTAGAGAAGGAGATCCCCATGGAGAGTACTGGGGCTGTCTGCTTCACAGCTTTCCCTTTTCTAGACAGGGTCACGTTAAGTAACCAAAAGTTATTTATAATTGAGGCTGGTTGCTGACTGTCTGTCATAGTCATTGGGGTCTATAGAGGAAAGTCTATAAGAAAACACTGTTCGTTTGTTTAAGTGCAACAAATGCCCATAAAAAATGCAAAGGGTGAGGAATGGTTAACACTTCCTTTTCTTTGTTTTCTGTGCGAAAAATTGAGACAGGCCATTATTTGTAATTTAAGCTGAGGAGAGGAGACTCACATTACAATATTTTAAGTGTGTTTTGGTTTTCCTAATAAAGTGTTAAATAGCTGTCAGAGCTTAAAAGCACAAAGCCTAACATAAACCAAACCAGAGACATAGATGTATATATCTGTGTGCAAACCGACCGGCTGGTATGTCTTGTTTTATTAAAGCATGGTATATGAAGCTAAACTATATGAGTTTTATGGATGCCTAAATTACATGTTTTTATCGATCTCTGGTTACTCTTAAAAATATATTATGAAGAGAAAGAATGCAGACTTTGATATTGAAAAAGAAATTCAACTGCAACACATGAAAGATCTGGGAAACTGTAATTCAATGTGTGGGGCTGACACAAATGTGAAACACTTAATCCTAGCTAATTAGTTTTAAAAACTCCTGGTCACATGCCTTTAGGGCCAGGACTGGGAAGCAGTGCTGTCGTTATTCATGGGACAACTTTCCTGATTGCCCTGAGGTGGACATTTCAAAGTGGATGCCTTTGCACTAAACTTCTGTATCCCCCAAACCACTTAATGAGCCTCTCTGCCCCTCACCTTCTCCCTGTCGTGCGAAAGAGGGACATCAGGTTTGACAGCCAGCTCTCCGCAACAGCATAATTTCTGAAAAACTGGGGAGGTTTTCCCAACCTGGAGGGATAAGACTGCGCCAGCTGCCAGATCTGCGTGTGGCCTGCCACTCTTGGATGCTGAACAATTTGGGAAGTAGAAACCTGCACCAGTGCTGTGGGAAGAGCTTGGCCACCAGGGACTGGGGTCTGACTTGTCCCCTTGCAGCATTTGCCAAGTGGGAATAAACCTCGGCAGCGCCCACGGCACATGGCAAAGCCCTGCTGGTGAGATTGCAGATACTGGGGTTTGTCTTATCTGGTGGAGAGGAGGTGGGATAGAGGAGCAGGGTGGTTTTGATGCTACTTCTCCGCGCCGGGTGTGTGTGATCTGGCTGGTGGCTGTGGCGTCCCTGTACCCTGCCACAGCTTGTTGCCTCCGTCGAGGTGTTGAGTGATTCAGAGCAATCATTCTTATATCTTAGAAATGAGACTATTCTCTAGTGGCCTCTTGCTGTTGCTGGAATTCAGCTGCTAGCCCCAAAATGGGCATCTCCTTTGATATCGTTTGATCTTGTAACACGAAATAAACCAGATGCTCACATGCGATAGACCTGAACATAACCTCAGTACTGTCTTTTCTTACAACAGAGAAATCCCTTCACTTAACCTGTCTCTGAACCTGGATTTTTGTGCTCAAATAAAGACAAATATGAAATATGTACTCATATCCCAGGACTTTCTGGTACTCAGCTACTAAAAATTCAGCCATGGCCTTCATAAGTTGTTACTAATGTTTGAAGTTGCTTTTTTACCTTATCTGCAAGGAGCACCTGCACTGCTGTATTTACCAAGAGCAAGAGTATCTCTTTTGTTTCTGCAGAGAGTTTTCAAAGAAGGGACATGGACAGTTCATATGCTAACGGAGGTACAAGCAGAATGTTAATAGTTGACATAATAAAGAAAGGAAAAATAAAAGTACTTTTGTGGATAGTTTTGAGGCTAAGGCCTGCCTATCTGGGTTTGAGGGCATTTTCACCCCAACTGCCTGACAACAGGATTTCATTCTAATTTAACTTTCAGTGGAGGAAAGGTGTGAGTTTGGCTTGAACACTAAGGCTGCTTTGAAAGTCCATTGAAATTCAAAAATCCTATTTTCCAACAACCTTCCTCTGGCACTTTACAATTCATGCCTCCAAATGAGGTTGTTTGCAGGAAACTGAACTCTGAAAGTGTAACATTTGAAGACTTTAGCAATGTTGTCGTGAGTGTTTCACAGGGGCCTTGGTATCACTTCTGCTCTCAGCAAGGGCTCTGACCTGTGAGTGAGGACAGCGTCCTGGTGACATCTGGTTCCCTCCCACCTTCCACTGCAGTTCTTTCCAAGGAGGTTCCTACTCAGTCTACACTCTGATGCCCATTTCATTTGTCTTCTGTGCTTTTGTGTGCAGACTACGGTGGTCGAGGACACACCTCAGGGCAACCTGAGATATCTGCAGTGGGGACAGGGATGCCCCAGAGAGGAGCAAAGCAACCGTCTGAGTGCAAAACCTACTGCACTGTCCTGCTTGTGAGTAAGAACCACCAGGCTCAGTCCTGCCATGTGTGGAGCCACGGAAGAGCCTTCAAGTGTCCCACTTTGAACTCTCACACCGAGTTATTTGTTCCTGAAGAGAGGAAGTGGTGTTGCACGCTGAGGGTTGCAAACCTGGGAATGTTCTGTGCTAAGGAGAGCCTGAGCCGTGGCTGGCTGACAGGGTGGAAATGTGCCTGCAAAGGGCCTGGTGACTCATCCTCGATGCAAAAGATGTGGAATTAGGCAGGACATTGCTCGCACAGCCTGGTGGGAGACGGCTTCTGAGGATATGGCACACTGGCCACGTGAATCTGGATGGGTAATTCCCTTTATTGTGTGTCTTCCCTCCTCTCACCTCAAAAGAGAAAAGAGGAAAGCACTTCAGGGTAAAGCCATGCACGCTACCTCCAAGTTTGTTCTGCACAGAGGCGCTTGGTTTACGCTTCAAGGAGAGCGAGACAACTGCTGCATTCACAAAGTTTAGCATATTACGATGCAAAAGATGTGGAATTAGGCAGGACATTGCTCGCACAGCCTGGTGGGAGACGGCTTCTGAGGATATGGCACACTGGCCACGTGAATCTGGATGGGTAATTCCCTTTATTGTGTGTCTTCCCTCCTCTCACCTCAAAAGAGAAAAGAGGAAAGCACTTCAGGGTAAAGCCATGCACGCTACCTCCAAGTTTGTTCTGCACAGAGGCGCTTGGTTTACGCTTCAAGGAGAGCGAGACAACTGCTGCATTCACAAAGTTTAGCATATTATAGCCCACGGTGACAGTCGTGCTGCTATGTACATGAAGGTTACCACTATGTGACTACAATAGGGCTGTAAATGAGCCTCAATGTATGTAATATTTCACATTTTCTTCTGGCATAAAGAGCATGAGATGTTTTTTCCAAGAGCTTTGTGGAGAGGGTAAGGCCTCTTCAAAGTCAAGAAGCTGAAATATCAGTGGTCATGCATTGCCCAAAATGGAGGGCACTCTTGGGAAACAGTGTGAGCAAGAGGATTTTGCATCCCTGGGAGAAGAGAGCAGGAAACCCACAGAGACCAGGAGTGGAGGCAGCAGAAAAGGTCTTCAACATTGCTATAGCCCACGGTGACAGTCGTGCTGCTATGTACATGAAGGTTACCACTATGTGATTACAATAGGGCTGTAAATGAGCCTCAACGTATGTAATATTTCACATTTTCTTCTGGCATAAAGAGCATGAGATGTTTTTTCCAAGAGCTTTGTGGAGAGGGTAAGGCCTCTTCAAAGTCAAGAAGCTGAAATATCAGTGGTCATGCATTGCCCAAAATGGAGGGCACTCTTGGGAAACAGTGTGAGCAAGAGGATTTTGCATCCCTGGGAGAAGAGAGCAGGAAACCCACAGAGACCAGGAGTGGAGGCAGCAGAAAAGGTCTTCAACATTGCTTGAAAAGGTAATGGGAGCCTGGCACCAAAAGAAATGCCAGATGCAGGGAACTTTCTCAGTCAAGGCTGTTGGCAGAGGACAATATCCTCTTGTTAGAGTCTTCTGGTGTCCAGGAAAACCAGATATTTCTGTGGCCTTAACTGATGAGCAGGGATCCATCAAAGACATAGAAGACTGCCATAGTTTCCCGCAAGAACAGAAAGAACTTGCAGGGCCCTTAGTTTTGGCTGGTTGCTCATGCAAGGAATAATATCAACCACACAGGACAAGCACCACAAAATTATGTTTTCTTCTTGCTCCTGCAGTAGCAATGGAGAGGGCTTTCCTTCCTCTCTCCTTTGGACAATGGCTCTTCAGAGACTGAGGCATGAGTGAGGGCTGCCTCTCTTTCCCACTGGGGAAACTGGCACCTCTGCCATACCCCTCCTGCCATGCATGCCAGGAGAAGGCCTTCCACCCATGGGGAGAAGACTGGCTAATGTTGACAGCCCAAACCTCATATAGAATCACAGAATGGGTAGAGATGGAAGGGACCTTAAAGATCATCTGGTACCAACCCCCCTGCCATTGGTAGGGACACCTTCCACTAGATCAGGTTGCTCAAAGTCCCATCCAACATGGCCTTGAGAGCTGCATTAAAATGATGAGGGATGACAGGGTGATGAGCAGAGGTTTTCTCAAGCATGTACCAGTCTCCATGTGCTGGCTTCCCCTCTGTTTCTAAGGCAGAAGGCATGGGGTGGCACCACAGGCTGATGATGTGGGACAGGTTCACAAGTTCAAGTCCAGCCAAAACAAGGGCTAGAAACAGAGTTCTGCCATGCATCTCTTTCCATCTTATGGAATGAGTGGTGGTAATGATGGTAGTAATGATAAAATCCCTAGGAGCTTTGTTCTTCGCTGAAGATCTGTAGCTGCAAAGCTGGGGTGTCTGTGAGCCAGCCTATGCCATGGATACACTGGGGTGGGAGGCAGTATCTCCATAGCCACTGAGCTCCTGCTGTGGGTGATGCTGTTGTGGAGGTCTCAGGAGCAGGCACTGAGCCTGGTTCCCACTTTCCAGGTGCAGAATTTCACCTCCAGAGGTAGTGTTCACAGTGTATTCAGGTGTAGGTTTCACTGGCTGCTGACCCTGTCTGTGACCCTGTGTCAATCTGAAACACTTGTTCTTCTGAACCTGAGGTTGGTTGGGAAAAATGCAAGTGTTTTTGTGATATCTGCTGGGTGGGAGGTCAGGAGAGTGGTGCAGAATGGATAAAAAGGATATTGAAGGGGAGTTGAAGAAGCAGCAAGCATTCAAGCAGCACTGCTCAAAGCTTACACATACTTCTAGGAGCGCTCTGCGAGTTACGTCATTATTATTGTGAACTCCGCCAACTGAAACCAGATACAAGCAAATGTTGTTCACGATGTTATAACAGAATCTGGCATCAGCATGAGTCAGCAGGGGACATTAAAATCAAAGTGGAGTTGTATTTATATTCTGGGCATGAACTAAGCCTATACCACTGGAGATAATATAAGCCCTCCCCACCACCTACCTTCGGGGACTTTAAGCCTCCCTTTCGTTGGTTTGACTCCCACTTGGGCACTGGTTACTTACAATGCTGTGGCATGAGCTGTAGGTTCCCTTTGAAATACAGCCTTTCCCAATTAAAGGCCTTTGGAGCAGTGCACTGTCTCTTTATTCTGGAATTACAGCGTTTATATTAGCAAGGCTGCTAAGGAATTCATGTACAAAAAATATGCACTCTGAAGAAATGTTTCATGGAAATTAGATTTCAAGAGGCAAAAATAGCACAGTACTCTGAGATTACAGAAGGTGGAGATCCTTTTCTTCCCCCATTCCTCCAGTAATTAATTTCTCCTCTGGCATAATTTGAGGAAAATACTTTCTTCCATTAATGCACTGTCTACCTGTTAGGGAACATTCTTTCAATGGGTTTTTTAAAGCATGCACAACTTTGATCAAGTGCTTGAAGAGAGCAGGAAACCCACAGAAACCAGGAGTGGAGGCAGCAGAAAAGGTCTTCAACATTGCTTGAAAAGGTAATGGGAGCCTGGCACCAAAAGAAATGCCAGATGCAGGGAACTTTCTCAGTCAAGGCTGTTGGCAGAGGACAATATCCTCTTGTTAGAGTCTTCTGGTGTCCAGGAAAACCAGGTATTTCTGTGGCCTTAGCTGATGAGCAGGGATCCATCAAAGACAGAAGACTGCCATAGTTTCCCCTAAGAACAGAAAGAACTTGCAGGGCCCTTAGTTTTGGCTGGTTGCTCATGCAAGGAATAATATCAACCGCACAGGACAAGCACAATGAAATTCTGTTTTCTTTTTGCTCCTGCAGTAGCAATGGAGAGGGCTTTCCTTCCTCTCTCCTTTGGACAATGGCTCTTCAGAGACTGAGGCATGAGTGAGGGCTGCCTCTCTTTCCCACTGGGGAAACTGGCACCTCTGCCATACCCCTCCTGCCATGCATGCCAGGAGAAGGCCTTCCACCCATGGGGAGAAGACTGGCTAATGTTGACAGCCCAAACCTCATATAGAATCACAGAATGGGTAGAGATGGAAGGGACCTTAAAGATCATCTGGTACCAACCCCCCTGCCATTGGTAGGGACACCTTCCACTAGATCAGGTTGCTCAGTAGGGACACCTTCCACTAGATCAGGTTGCTCAAAGTCCCATCCAACATGGCCTTGAGAGCTGCATTAAAATGATGAGGGATGACAGGGTGATGAGCAGAGGTTTTCTCAAGCATGTACCAGTCTCCATGTGCTGGCTTCCCCTCTGTTTCTAAGGCAGAAGGCATGGGGTGGCACCACAGGCTGATGATGTGGGACAGGTTCACAAGTTCAAGTCCAGCCAAAACAAGGGCTAGAAACAGCGTTCTGCCATGCATCTCTTTCCATCTTATGGAATGAGTGGTGATAATGATGGTAGTAATGATAAAATCCCTAGGAGCTTTGTTCTTCGCTGAAGATCTGTAGCTGCAAAGCTGGGGTGTCTGTGAGCCAGCCTATGCCATGGATACACTGGGGTGGGAGGCAGTATCTCCATAGCCACTGAGCTCCTGCTGTGGGTGATGCTGTTGTGGAGGTCTCAGGAGCAGGCACTGAGCCTGGTTCCCACTTTCCAGGTGCAGAATTTCACCTCCAGAGGTAGTGTTCACAGTGTATTCAGGTGTAGGTTTCACTGGCTGCTGACCCTGTCTGTGACCCTGTGTCAATCTGAAACACTTGTTCTTCTGAACCTGAGGTTGGTTGGGAAAAATGCAAGTGTTTTTGTGATATCTGCTGGGTGGGAGGTCAGGAGAGTGGTGCAGAATGGATAAAAAGGATATTGAAGGGGAGTTGAAGAAGCAGCAAGCATTCAAGCAGCACTGCTCAAAGCTTACACATACTTCTAGGAGCGCTCTGCGAGTTACGTCATTATTATTGTGAACTCCGCCAACTGAAACCAGATACAAGCAAATGTTGTTCACGATGTTATAACAGAATCTGGCATCAGCATGAGTCAGCAGGGGACATTAAAATCAAAGTGGAGTTGTATTTATATTCTGGGCATGAACTAAGCCTATACCACTGGAGATAATATACGCCCTCCCCACCACCTACCTTCGGGGACTTTAAGCCTCCCTTTCGTTGGTTTGACTCCCACTTGGGCACTGGTTACTTACAATGCTGTGGCATGAGCTGTAGGTTCCCTTTGAAATACAGCCTTTCCCAATTAAAGGCCTTTGGAGCAGTGCACTGTCTCTTTATTCTGGAATTACAGCGTTTATATTAGCAAGGCTGCTAAGGAATTCATGTACAAAAAATATGCACTCTGAAGAAATGTTTCATGGAAATTAGATTTCAAGAGGCAAAAATAGCACAGTACTCTGAGATTACAGAAGGTGGAGATCCTTTTCTTCCCCCATTCCTCCAGTAATTAATTTCTCCTCTGGCATAATTTGAGGAAAATACTTTCTTCCATTAATGCACTGTCTACCTGTTAGGGAACATTCTTTCAATGGGTTTTTTAAAGCATGCACAACTTTGATCAAGTGCTTATCATAGATCTGACAGAACAATTTAATACTCCTGGGCATTTTCTTTGCAGGACACTCATCAATGTTTCGTGCACTTAGTAAAATCCAAGTCTAGGTTAGGTAGGTTTCACCTCAGTGAAGCCATTGGAATTGCATCCACTTCTACAAGACCTCCACTTGGCCATTTGTTTGCACAATGGAAGTGGCAGTGACTCACTCATAAAGTCAGATTGTATCTGACTAAACAATAATGTCTGTGGAAACACAATCCAGTGTGTTCCAGTCCTGTTTGTTTATAGTAATTTTCTTATCAGACTTTTATTTCAGAGGCTAGTGAATCTCTGCTGATTTAGGCCATGGGTGTTTCTCCCAACCTTTTCCCTCCAGAAAACTGGAAAGGAAGAAATTCACCTTTTATCTGACCTGTCCAGATAGTTCCTTCATGTCAAAAGTCAACTGAAGCCTTACCTGGACACAGCCTACACTGTCAGACGTACGTGGTCAGGCTCAGCAGAGGGGAACTGGCCAGAATCCATAGCTCACAATGTGCAGGAGGTTCAGCTGGAAGAGTCCTTTCAAACCTTAAACTGTAGGAGCTGATGGAAAACCCCTTTCTCCCTTTCCATAAGTAAAACATTCCCTTGCCTTGAATCAACATCCTCCACTGTTTGGGGTTCAGATCCATCAAAAATGAGGCATTTCTACTCAAAACTCCTCTCTATTCCCAGAGAAAACCCATTACCACAAAGTCTATTCCCTAGGGAACAGTCACTTGCAGAAGTGTCCTTTATTGTTAAAGATTGATGCAGGGTCTCACGGGCCCCTCCTCAACTTGGTGTAATAATAATTGAACTGAGATAGATGACTCACCTCAACTAGAGGGTTACATGGTGAAGCCACACTCATACATGTTCCACAGCTTTGTCTTGACCTAAAATAGCAGCTCTTCTTTTTGAAGCTTTTGAAGGAAATCACATTTTCCTTGTCTGTAGGTTGGTGTTGTCCTTGAAGCTCAGCAATCGTGATTCTTGGACAAACTCTGACTTTCATTGCATCCCCACATTGTCCAATGCACAGCGTACTCAGCCAGCAGCTTCCAGAACTGCTGTTCACAACCTTTTCTCCTCACAGAACTGCATTTAGGGCCACAGTCTTCTTTCAATTGGCACTTGTAGGCTCAAAGACCTAGGAGGAGTCACAGTTTATTGTCAGAAACCTTTTGTCAGGGGCTAGGCTGAGTCTTCTCCATCAGCGGAGGGTAAGCAATGGATACTGCAGCCAGTCAAATGGATTCTTTGGGCATCTACAGCTTTTGTGTGGGTTTTTTCCTTAATGTGAAAAAATAAATAAAACCACTTGAGTCCAAATGGTCCACGTGAGTCATGAAGAACCCGTTCTTCCTCCCCCTGAGACAGTTAGTCACCCTTTCACTACCAGAAGGCAGAAGGATTGTTCTGACTGCATGGGAGGCATTTAGGAAAGTTCATGATAACCTACGTGGAGTCTTCATAGCATGCTTATACTTGGAGTATAGGAATCCTGTCCAAGTCCTGCCTTGTGATTGACTGTTGCTTTGAAGAAGGTATTAGAGACCTGTGCCTCAGCTTCCCAGCTGTGAAATGGGAATTGCAAGGGGAATCACAGCTGTCCTGTGCCACTGTGTTATTCTGTGGCTGAATTAGTCAGTGCCTGGAAATCACTTTCAGGCAGAAAAGTGCTATATTCTTAATAGTGAAGTTGCCCTTTTCCCTGGGAGTCCTATTCAGAACCTCTCAACCTTGACAATAAATTGAAATGGAAATCTTTTGAGTACTGTAATGAATACATTATCTTAGTTTTGGAGGAATTTTTGAAGGGGTGAGATTTTGTGCAGAAGGTGATTTTGAATATTTAGCAACACAACCTTAGCTAAAGCTTTTTGCTTCCATAATTATGTTTTTTAATTCTCTTAGTATTTTAGATTCAAAATGAGAAAATATCCTTTGGCTCAAGGACAAAGTTTCCTCTGGATTTTTTTATAATCTTTCAAAAGATAAGGGTCTAATTTTCCCTTCCCTGGTGCACTTTATAGTAATTTACACATGTGAAATGCTATTAGTCTCTCTTAGAAATGTATACCAAAATGCAAATTACTCTACAAGATGAGCAAGCACCAAACCCAAGAACCCAGAGGATAAGGGCAAATGAGCATCCTACCAGGAACAAGCTGGAGAGTCTACTTAAAGCCTGCCAGCTACTTTATGGTCATAATCCATATTCATGCCATTACTCTGTGGGGAGAGGAAGGTGAGGTAAATACCTCACACTCGCCACAGTCTGAAAGCACACATGTGACTGCAACGTCACTTCTGATCTTATGGGTTGGCATCTTCTCTGGGGGTCCATGCCCTCAGACTAACCCACTGCGAATGCTGTTGAAATATAAAACTGTAGCTCACAGTATGCATTCATAGTGTATGTAGCCTTGTCTATATTATCAATGAAAGGGTGGCTGAGAATGGCTGGCAGTTGGTGTAGCAGGGCTGGTGACCGAGCACGCTCCAGCTGTAAGCATAGCCAAGGGCACGTTCAGAGCAGCCCCGAGCAGTGCGTCCTTCTGTCCACTTGCTGTCTGTCTCTGGGCAGGCCTGAGGAGCAGGGCTGAGGGAACCACTTGCTGCCCAACCTAACCCCAGCCCAACTGAGTGGTTTGAGGCTGGCCTGAGATTTTGCAGCTCCTTCCCTCTGGCATTGCTCTGGTTAAGCCTGTACATTCAAGGGAAGTGGCAGGCTGCTGCCGGATCCACTTCTGCTCTGCCCCATCCTTTGGGCAGGTGGCCTCTTGAGGCAGGGCTTTTGGTTGAAAGGTGGCCTGGCTGGGCTTTATTTTCCTTTGAAAGCAGTCAGTAAGCCCCCAGCCCTATGCTGTGTAGTGCTGTCAGAAAACATCAGCCTGATGGTCTCCTCCACATACTCCTTTCTCAGTCTGGGGGAGGGGATGGACCTGAAGAAGCAATTTGGCATGAAAACGAGAAACAGGCCAAGCTGCTTGCAAACCTGGCCTCTGGAAAAGAGATAGGGAGAGAGAACAGAAAAGCAATTACTTCAGAGAGCCAGGTTACTCCTTACTCCAAATTAGTATAGCTGCTTGCAAAAAAACCTGACAAACGTTTTTGTAGCTCAGCTGATAGGTTTGCTAAAGGTGTTCTGTCACCACTGAAGCAGCAATTTCCAAACCTGGAGGATTTCCACTTACTGAAATCCTCCCTGAAGTGGAACGACCCTGCTCTGATCAGCTGCTTGAGACCCTCATCTGAACAAAGCTTGATGCTAGAGATATGGAGAAGAGGTCTAGGTTTATAAAGGTGCCCAGGTTGTCAAAATTCCCAGGTTACACTGACCATCTAAATTTCTTCCTGATGTTTTTTGAAGTTATTGGTAGGTACTCAAAAGCTTTCAGGGTCAGGCTTGTGATCCTCACTTAAGCGGTGCCTGCGGTATCTAGGAAGAATTAATATATGTATCATAAACGCACTTGGTCTCTTCTTAATCCATGTGCAAAGAAGTATTTTTGTGATATGGCTCATTGCCAGTGTTCCTGAGAAAGTCACATATGTAATTTTTCCTCTATAAGTTGATAAAATACTATAATTAGTTTTGAAATATTTCTAAACCTCTTTTTGCAGTATTTAACCCTTGTTTATTATGAAAGGAAAAAGCCAACATTTCCCTTGCTCCCCTGAAGTCCCAAACAAATAGCTTCTCTTGCTGTTGCAATGGCAGCAATAAGTTACCAGGCACCAAAAGCTAGGTGCCTCCTCGTCTCAGGGCACTCATCTGAAAAGTTAGCTGAAGGGACTTGGTCAGTGAATTTCTTGACTTGCTTTGTTGTCTTCATTCCTGATTTAAATTCTATGTTAGAATAAATGTTTCTCATTTAATGTTAAAGTGTCTGGATGATTTCTGATCCCACTAGATTAATTCCAACTTCCTGTCCTTTGACAGCTGATTTGTACCAAATTATGTTCTGTCCATTCTGGCAGCTGCCCAAGTTAGCCAGTAATCCTAAATTGCTGCTAGATATGTCCATCTCTCAAAGAACAAATTAAAACGTAACTCTCATATGTCTACTAAGACCTTATATCTTTCCATTCCCCACCACCTTGATTGATAGGATTTTTTCCCCCTTTCCTTGTTGTGCTCCCTAAAGCCACTAGATTTACAACTCTTAAAGTCAAAGTCCTTTACTTACACATCAAGCACAGCAAAGAGAGCAGCAGTTTCCAGGTTATCCTGCCCATCCATCTCAGTCCTGGAGGAGGCCAATTTATGAAATGAGAATTGGACATTCTCTGTGTCTGCTTCATTTTCTGCTGAAACTGGGGACAGGGAACAAATCACTGGCTATTTCAGGATCTAAGGGTGCCAGAATGAAGACCTGGACTTAGAAAAAAGCAGATTTCAGCAAATTCGGGAAGCAGTTAGGCAGAGTCTCTTGGGAAAAAGTTCTAAGTGAAGAAGTGCAGAAAGCTGGTGGCTATATTACAAGCAAATCAGCAACTTGTCTCAGTACAGACAAGCAATAGAGTTTACAGTAAACCCTATATAGCTGCACCAGGAGCACTTCATTACTTGAAATCCAAAAAAGGAGTCTTGCAAAGAGTAAAAACAAGGCAACAAGGCAACATAAATAGTTCTTCTGAATGCCTGATGAGCAAGAGTAAAGCAAAGGGAGTTGCAACTCCACTACTTAATGAACACAGAGAGCAAATAAACATGACGAAGAGGTGTTTTGAAGTATCAATGCTTTTTTGGGGTGAATCTTCATTAGAAAAGAAATTGTCATGAAGTTGCATTCATGTAGTTGAAAAAATGTAGTGGCTGGTTTGCAGTGGTCTCTTGTCAAAATAAGAAGGCATTTCAAGTTGGGTTCTACAGGGGAATTTTTTCCTTGGGACTATTTCTGTTCACTGTCTTCATTATCAGGGTGGATGATGGAAAGGACTTCGTGTGCAGCAGACATCAAGCTGAGAAGGAGCTATAATGAGTTTGGAGGACATAATCAGAAAAAGAGTGATCTCGATGAGCTGGAGAAATGATCTGGACCCAGTGAGATGGAATTATTTTGAGACAAATTGGAAGTATTACATTTAGACATCAAATGCATAAAAACAGATTGCACAATAAGTGCTGAGACAGCAGTACCGAAGAACAGGAGCTGGGGTATTGGCGTACTGCAAACTGAGCAAGCCAATAATATGTTGGTGTTTTGAAAAAGGTGAATCTTTGGGTAGGAGGTGTTAGCAGGCAGACAGCATGAGAGCTACTTATGCCACTCCACCCAGCGCTGCTGAGATCCCACCTGGTGCAATGTGTCCAGATTTGGATATCATGTCAGAGACAATCTGGGCAAAGCAGCAAAAATAGGAAAAGTTTCAGAAAGCACGAGATAAGTGGGACTTTGGTTTTGTCTAGAAAGCAGATGACTAAGGGGAATCATAAACCTTTCAATATGAAGAGAACTGGTTTTTACTTTCCTCTTTGTCTCCTACAGGTAGGATGAGAAATAATTGCCTTAATATATAGCAGTGTACCCTTAGATCAGGTGTAACCCTGGACTGGGGCAGGGTGTGTGTGGAGGATATTGCAGCATGGCCTCCACTGAAAGCTTTCCAGAGCCAGTCGGAGGGTGTAGGGGATGGGGTCAAACACCTCACTCTATACAGCTGATCTCCTTCTCAAGCCAGGCTATGGGACTGGGGAGAGATTTTGGGAGACTATATAGTCCATTCCTCCTCCCCAAAGCACAGTTACAAAGCATTAGTGTATTTCAGGAACCAAGGTAATGGTGCTTAAAATAACCCCAGAAAACAGGAAGTAATACTTTTCATTTCTGCTGTACCACAGCAGAGTCCCAAGCTCTGTCTGTCCCTGGCAGAGGTGGCAGAGGCAGCCTGGTGCTGTGAGGGGGTCTGTCCTTCAGTCTGGGCATGGATGTTGTCGGGTTATGTGCAATATATTTTATGGTGGACGAGAAGCTCAACATGAGCCAGCAATGTGCTCTGGCAGCCCGGAAAACCAACCGCATCCTGGGCTGCATCAAAAGAAGTGTGGCCAGCAAGTCAAGGGATATGATTCTGCCCCTCTACTCCACTCTAGTGAGACTCAACCTGGAGTACTGTGTCCAGCTCTGGAGTCTTCGGCACAAGAAGGACATGGACCTGTTGGAATAGGTCCAGCGGGGGGCCACGAAGATGATCAGAGGGCTGGAGCACCTCTCCTGTGAAGACAAGCTGAGAGAGTTGGGGTTGTTCATCCTGGAGAAGAGAAGGCTCCATGGAGACCTTATGGCAGCCTTCCAGTACCTCAAGGGAGCCTACAGGAGAGATGGGGAGGGACTCTTTACGGGGCACAGGGAGGCTGAGGGGGATGGCTTGAATTCCTCTTCCCATGCAGAGGACAGGAAACTGCCCCCAGCCCTACCTCTCAGTTGCGCCTTTTTCTCATGGTCATTTAAAAGAAAAATAGGCTTTGTCTGTCCTAAAGTACTGGGATGTATGTCACCCCAGAATCAAGTATTCACATAGGACTGGAGCATCAGAGCTGCTTTCACTTTGTTTTGAGCTCTGGAGGAGAAAGGAGTCCCAAGGAAACTTGAGTATGAGTTTGGAGCTTGAAAAAACGAGTTTCTCAATCTCTCCCCACCTTACTGGAGTTATTGCCATAAATTAATCATCACTTTTGAAGCCAGTCCTACTTTACTCCCATGCTTGAAAAGCTGCTCCCCCCAGCTCTGTGTACAGGCACCAACTGGCTCTTCTCCAAGTAATACTCAGTAAAGAAAGACCTACTCGTGTACCTGCTGCAAACTATTTACATTTTGCTCTCTTTGGCAATAAATTAGCTCCGCAGAGGAGGTCTGAGCAACAGTTGTTCCGATCAGGAAGGGAGTCTGGATTCTGCGACAGCATTTAAACAGCCAGCCCTTATCATCATGAATATAAGAGAGCAGAGAGCTTGTTGACGCAAACTAACTGTGAACTGTGGTTGCCAGCAGAGCAGCTTCCCATGTGAAAACCCTGATTTCCTTCTTCTTGACGAGGCCATGGCAAAGCCAAGTAAAGGACAGAGACTCTTCTTTTTTTCCAAACCAACTGTTAATGGAATAAGTAATTCTGCAGACCTGTCTTTCAGATCTCACTCACTTTATATGCAGCCTAATTAATTCTGTCGGGGAAAATAATTGGCTCAGATCAGGTTGATCCAACTGAAGTTCTAAATAACTTCGGTTGAGTGGTATTTATATTTCAGCAACTAGTCTTGGGTGAAGCACTCAAACGCGCAGAATACTAAGCCTGTGTTAACTTGGCACAAAAATAGCGCTGTGGTCCATCAAGTGACATTAAGTCCCATCTATAAAAAGACGTACAGCTGCTTCTGAAACCCAGCTATTTTGGGAGAGGGGGAAGGAAGCAAACCGACCTGTGTTGGTGCTGAACAGTGCGCAGCATGGACACATTACCTGTTGGTGGGAGGGTGGGGTGAAATGCTTATCAGCCAGGGAGGAGTGATTGGAATGACCCTGTGGGGACACAGGAGGACACAGGAGGTGGTAAGGAAAGATTTTGTGTCTCCACTCGTGTCAGTAGGGTGCAGAGGCAAGGAGCAGTCAGTGGTAGGGAAGGACAAGGGTTTCACACAGGGCTGGAAGATCTGGTGTATTGGAGGAGATAGTGATGGGGAGAAAGGGACATCACAGGCAAATAAAAGGCTGGTGTAGCTGTAAGCTGCGACTTTCCTTGTCTGAGGAACAGATATGGTCAGAGAAGATGGTCCTGGGTGCTGGCAAGGAGATATTCTGACAGCTGGACACCCATGGTCAATAAGTGAATGATGTGGGGTGGGGTGTTCGTGTCCGTGGTTTTTTTGGGCACGAGCATGGTTTAAGAGACACACAGAAGGAAGGCAGGTGTTACTGTGCTGAAGGGCAGAACTACCTTTAGTTTTCTTCATCCTACAGTTTCTTCGTGAACATTTGGGCCAGTGCTTCTCTCCCCCTCCACCCAACAAATTTTAGATCTGCAGCCAGATCCTCACTCTCCAACTCAGCCTTCATCTCCGCTTGCAACAGCATCAGCCCACTCTCTTGGATCCTAGAAAAGGAAATTCATCTTTCCATCTGGTCCTCTTCATCTCCTTGTTGAATAGGTAGCATTTGCCTGAGATAGCTCGCCCCTCTTGTACTGAAGAACAACATGTTTCATGCTGCACTGAGTGCCACAAAAGGCCGCCTTTCCACAAGCAAATTGTGCAAACTGGATCTCCTACTTCAATCCTTCTTTACTAGCCTGTGTTGGCTGCTGGTCTCTCTGGGGGAAGCCTGAACAAGTGTGAAGAACAGTGTCACAGTGCACTGTGTCTGCACTTCCTTTCTCCCAAGTGCTAAAAATAACATCTCATTTGTAAATAAACTACCTCCCAGCCTATTTTTATGGTGCTTTTGAGACATGCTGGATTAACAAGTGCACATCCTGACTTCCTTTTCAACCACAGCTCACATCCAGCCTGGACAGTGGTTGTGCCTGCTGTGTCAAATCACAGCATGCGGTGTATTTCCACCCTGCTCTGGAGGATCCATCCCTCGCAGAGGAGAATAGTTTTCATTCCAGCTGAGTTTCTGATTTCTCTCCCAGGATTATGAACATGACTTGCACACCAGCAGCTTCTGATCCTTGTCATGAGGACACCAGTCTGCAAGAACTACCAGCTCATTTGCAGGTGGTAACTACAAGGTGCAGAGCACTCAAGAGAGCGTCGCTGTTACACTCGCTCTCCTCCTCTGTTCAGGGCCAAAAGCTGCCTGCTGACAGGCAGGGTTTGCCAACAGTCACCATACTCACTATCGCTGAAGAGTCTTTCTTCTTTCCCAGCCCTACGCAGGAGCACACCGATGGGAATGTTTCTTTCAACCAAGCTCTTGTGTTGACCCTGAAGTTAAATCCCCACAGAACTGAATAGCCCTGAAATGAATTGGCAAACAGAAATATGGGTGTGTGGGGCTGCTTAACATCCAGCCCATAAACTGCACCCTGGGCTGCTGTTCACCAGTTCTCCTTAACGTACTTGAATGAGGTCAGGCTGTGAGACAGCATGGAGAAAGGCTACTCAGAGCAGGTATCTACTCCCTCTCATTGCTAACCTAAAGGAGCAAAAGGGGTAATTGCAAAGCTACTCAAGATACTGGACTGTGATTGCGGCCACCACAGGTAGAGTGGAGATATTCTAAATGCAGCTAATTTGTACAAAAATGTGCCATGTGGAAACCCTGCCACCTGCCCCAGGGTTCTCCTCATACCACTGTTCTGGACCACTGGAGCAAAGCTTGCCTGTGATCAGCTCACCACTCTCAGGTGTGGTCCTAAAGCAGGACCAGCTGGATGAAATACTATGACCTATGTTATGAATGAGAACAAGCACCTTCTGTCTTTAAGTCTGTGAGTCCAGGAAAACAACCCAGCATTAAATAATACTCTGCCTCAGGAAATTTCCGTGAGAATGTTACCTATTTCTCACTTTACCTTGAAGTATTTTCCCCTATCCCTCCCTGCCCCCACTTAAAGATTTATTTGGTTTCCTCTCTCTCCAGGCTAAACCAATTAAACAAAAAAAAAAATGCTTTATTCATGTGAGTGTTCTGTGAACTTTACTCAGGAAAAGTGCTGAATATACCAAAAGTAAAGAACAGTTTTTATGTGACTAGGTTTTTTCCTGGGATTTTTTTTCTTTCTTGCTCAGCAAAGCTCTTTTTCTCTTACGTGAAGAAATAGCTGAAACCCCACACTTCAATATACAGACAAGCCAAACTTCAATAAAAAGACAAAAACATGAAATGCTATTTTGTTGGTCACTGAATTCCTTTTTCATGCTGGGACCATTTCCATATAAGCGATTAACAAAATAAGGCCTTGATCCTCTGAGTGTAAGAGGGTTTTAAAACGCCAAAATTAAGCTCTTGGAACATAAGAATGGTTAGACTTAGGATTGTCTGGGCAATATTCATTTGATTCCCATTTCCATATGTATTATGATACCATCTTTCATCTTGAACCTACGTACTTGCATACTAATTTTTCCCTGGGAACCTCTCCTACATTCACAATCCAAAATAAATTGTGATCTCATGATCAGCTATTTCATACTTTTCGTCATTTCTCCTCATTATTCAGAGCGCGTCTCATGCCTTATTTACAATCCGTGATTCAAACTGTGCTGTGGAGGAAATAGAAGGCAATTTCCTGATTAACTTTCCTGCCTAACCTTTCATGATGGCATCCAAGTGCTTCCCAAGACTTCATGAATTTGTCTAGACAGCTCCTGTGTGAGGTCTACAGGGCTGCTGGAGGCAGGGGTGTCAGCAAAACACCTGGGAAACGGGAATGGTAAGAACAAGCATTGGCAAGGCAGCGTGGTAAAGAAGGAGAAATGAGACACAGATTAGTCATGGTGCTGTGAACAGAAGGACAACCAGGAGCCTGAGGGAGAGCAAAAGTGTCTGTCAGCAAACGGGGGCGCTGGGTGAGGGAGTCCTACGAGGTGCTTGGCCAGCTGTGCCAGCAGCTTGGCTGCACAGGGACACTGAGAGCTCTGTGGGACAGCAGATCACCCTGCTGCACCTGTACCCTTGGCCCTGCGCCGCCTCGGCTGGTCTGTCAATGCAGTCATGGATCATGGTGGCACTGCGTCGCCCACCTCTCCCCCTTCCTATTTTTTCACTTCTGCTGATGGGAAGATAATGTCACCAGTGAGTGGTGTTCTTTGGATCATCAGGGGCTCAGGATGCTGCTAGGGCAGGATGTGCTGGACATGAGGAGCCATCTGATGGAGTGGAAAGCCCCACAGGGAGGTTTCAATTCACACAAGGTAAAAACAACCACAGCAAGATTACTAATGAGACATTGCATCAAATCCACCCCCAGCCCATCACAGTCTGGCTCAGTGGCAGTCACAGCCCAGGCCAGGAGGCAGGGGCTGGATCCAACAGAAGAAAAATCTTCTCAGGTGTGGGTTCACCAGAACGAGGGGCTTCTCACTGGGACTAATTGCTGAGGGGAATATGAAGAGCAGGAGTCACTTGCTGGTAATTTCTGATGCGTGGCTGAAAAGGGCAAGTGGGGATTTTCCCCATGAGGGAGAGCAAGTACCTGGCCCCTTTAGTTCTTCTCCTGAAGTGTCCCTCCCTTCCCTCTCCAAACCTGACTGCGTTTTTTCTGATATATTCATATTTGCTCTGCTCAAGGGTGCTTCAGCTGGGAGGTGCATGTGGGTACACCTACCTGCTCAGAAAAGCAGGGATTAGCGAGGAGGTTTCTCAACATTTGCACTGCTGGTGGTTGTATTGCCTGCTTTGAAATCTCTGGGGATGTAACTCTGGTTTTGCCAGTCCCCAGTGAGACTGTTTCTGAATTAAAAAGTAATCACATTTTCTTAAGAGGAAAGAAAAATGGCTCTAAGAACTAATATTAGTAGAGCCACACAGGTGGATTACAGATACACATTGAATGTAATTGCATGTTCTGTATGGGAGGAAACTTCTGATATGAATTTATGGATCAGGTGGTTTGGTTTGTGTACTGGGCAAGGGAGGGGTGTGTGTATATATATATATATACACACATATGTCTGTATTTTAGGTGTGGTGCAAGTAGTTAACTCTTTAAGTGGTAACAGAATGTGATTACTCCTCCTTTTCTGGCCTTATTACTCTACCTCTATTCTGGACCCCGAGCCTGCAAATAATGTTCAACATTGAACCTTAGTCAGTAAGCTGTCAAACAACTGTATTTCAGCAAAACTTAGTGTCATGCCTGGATGACTGTGTCCCAAAGCTAAGCTCCATGCCATTGAAATAGCGTGGCAGAAAATAGCATATTGAACCACGCAAAGGTATGGATCAATGAAGTCATTAACAAAGTGACCTTATGGATAGGGGAGACAATGCAGAGGCCCTGGGCGATGATGCCCAAGAGTCTTCTTTAAGAGCAGGCTATACAGTAATGACTGGTAATGCAGAGAGCGGCAACACATTAAAGAGGCCCTTTACGGCAACCCCCCTATAATTGAATTTCCAGGAACAAAAGAACTTTTCTCTCTCTCTTGCCAAGGCTTGTTTGACCTGACACATTGGCAATGTCAGGAGGCTGATTTGGAGAAGGGATCCCTGTTGCTGTCACCTTCAGTGCTGGTCTTTTTTTGCCTCTCATCCTGGGCATGGCTGCCCCTGCCCTTGCCTCCCTCCAGGCTTGGGGAAGGCGTGGGGTGAGCCCTCATTGGAGGCCAGGCAGAGAAAGGCAAACCACGAGATTCCAGAGAGGACCTGGCACTATGAAACTATAAGTGAGGCTTTATTGTCAAGCTGTAAACTGCCCCCACAACATCACTTGGCTGGCTGGTATCACACAATAAATTGAATGAGCACAGAAAGATTTACCGACTCGAGCATCTCTTTCCCTATTATGAATTCATCAAATGGAGTGAGGTAGGAGCCAAGTCTCCACGAGGCAAAGTAAATAAAATAAAATTAAAACCTAATTTTCGCTAGATTTCTACAAGCCTTTGGGAGGACAAGAGGATCACAAAGTGTATTTGTTTTTCTATAGATTTCCAATCATACTTCTGTTGCCTCATATTACCTAGGCATATACAACGCCTGTTTATTTCTTCCCCATTCCATAAAAAAGGGAAAATAAATTGGGGGGAGTCCAATTACTGAAACTTAATTAAAACAATTTAAAAATGACTTAAGCAATTATCTAACAAGTGATCTTTTTAGTAACAGCTGTACACAGGCAATTATTAGTTAGTGAAGCCAATCCTGTTTTTTAATATAAACAGACTAATTAATCAGTGGTTAACTCTTGTAATGACCAGCTCTGGCGTTTAATTATTAGTGCTGTCATGAAGCATAATAGCTTATTTCCCAGGGTTATTATGCAAATTGCCAACAGTGACCACTCTGTGTGAAGTTTAAGGCACTTTCCGTGATTATCTCTCATTTCCACATTCTCATGACATTTTGGAGCACATGCTTTTCCTAGTGTGAAAAGTTTCATGAGGCTTTTCAGCTCAGCAGCAAATTTCTGGGAATGCCGGAGCAAAACATCACAGTTCTTCCAGGTTTTAATTGCTGGAGGGGAAAGAAGAAGCAAAATATGTTTATTTCCCACATTAGAAACCTGCTGCTCTGCACACACCTTTTTGAACGCGGCTGTGGAAAAAAAGGACCAAGATCTGCAACAAGCAGATGTTGGAAATATTTGTTTAAGTGTTTAACTCAGTTAGGCAGTGAGGTCCCGTGCATCCAGCAAAGCGAGGCAGACCCCTGCAGAGGAGAGCTGAGAGCTCTCCACAGCTCAGCAGAAGGAAAAAGTCTAAGTACAGGCAGACAAGAAAAAAAGCTCAATGTGAGGCTAACAGGAGAAGGCAAGAAATGTCCTGGAGTCCTCAGAGCTCAGGAACAGGGCACTAAGAGTTGTTTGTGGTTAGAAGAGAAGGGAGAAGGAAAAAACACAGAGATGACCTAGTCCTCACCTTAACCTTGGTCTTTCAAAAGCTTTGGGACAACGACTAAGATAAGAGCAGTACTTTGAATGATAACACTTAAAAGGAGGCATGGGCATTAAGTAAGACATAAAAATCTCTGAGGTGAGCATTCATATCTGGAGCGTGCATCCGTGGACATGGCAAGTACACGTGGGCAGGAAGGTGGATGGATGCATGTGGGTGTACAGCCCAAAAATCCCCTCCCTGCACCTCCTCCCGCTCACCCCCCCAGGAATAGCCCCCCCTGCCCCTGTGCCGAGTACTGAACCAGCGTAAACTCTGCCTGCACAGGGACCCCAGGGCTGCCCCTTCTGCTTCCCCGACATCACCCAGCACCGCTCACATTACAGAGTTAAAGATTTTTCAATGGATTTAATAAACCTGAAGCGTCCAGCAACAGATGCCAAATTTGATCATCTCACTGCAGCTGACAATAACGAGGTTCACATAAACGCGGTGGGAAGGAAAGCAGAGAGAGCAGAGGAGCCGTTAGGGAAGAGGCTGGTGTGAAGCAATTGCAGGCAGCCGTCAGTAGGGCAGTAAAAGCTAATAAAACCTGGATGTACAAACCACACTAATCAAAGAACAGGTCTTGCATTCATATCTCCCATTTCCTTGGCCTTCACACAGCAGCTGGTGGGAAGAGCTTGATTGGATTTGTAGGTAAACAGATCCCAAGTAAACTGTACCTGAGCATCTTTGTCAGCCCACTGAGGTGCAACAAGCCTTCAAAATCCCTAAAACGAAACCATGAACTTCCACGAGTTTTCAAACCATCAGCTCTCCCCAGGCTTCTGGTAGAGAAAAGGCTGAGGCTGGTTTTGAAGGTCTGAGTCAGCACAGGGGAAGGGAGGGCAGGCTTTTTCCGGAGCCTGTTTTTGGCCTGTGAGACAGCCCACATTAACCTCATGAATGCAAAGGGAGAACAGGTGGGAGCTGCTGTAATGGACCTACGCTAGGCACGAATCTGAATTTCTGCCTGCCCTAACCACCCCTGCCCAATTCTGAGGATGAATACACCCAGTCCTCCCTCCCTATCACACAAATTCCTCTGCATCTGCAGCCTCCTGTGAGGTTAGCTCACAGCTGGGGAAAAGTGAGACCGTTTTGTAGAGGTTTCATTACATAGATTCGTCCCAGTCATGACTAGGACTGAGCCCAGTTTAAGAAATCCAGCACTGTTCCACCGCGGGTGATGGCAGAACAGGCGGTTTTGAAGCGCTTTAAACCCTGACCATTATTCTTGGCAAGGAAGCAGTTTTTTAGTGGCTCAGCATCCAGAGCTGGGATTAACCCAGCTTCCGCTTAATTCAAACACCAAACCCAGAAGGAAGCAGAAGAGCAGCTTTGCTGGCTGGAAACGCACCATGGAGGCACTTGTTTTTGTCCAGGCTGCTCAGACCACAATAAAGCGACGTATGGCCTGACAGCCTGGGCATTTACTAGCCAGGGCTGCAAGCGTGCCTGGGTTGTAAACAGGCTAAACACGTGCCAGTAAGTGCTCTCCTTGCTGGGGAAGTATTGAAAGCCAGACCTTTCGCTGGGGTCCACATCTGCCCTCACAGTGTTACCAGAGACCACAGGAGGGACTTCATTGGCGTCAGTGGCTTTCTGTGGGAGTAAAAGCAGCCTCCTTCTGCAAGGGCAGAAACAGGCTCCTGCAGTGAAGGGCCAGACACCTGAATGCTGCATCTCCTGAACACCAAGAAGTAGTTGAGATATGTGGCCTGTGTGCCACTGTCCCTAGGGAGAGGAGAAGACAGCCTGCCTGCCTGCCTGCAAGGTAGGGCAGGAGAAGGTGTGTGCTCGACTGGTGAGCTGGGCACTGCCCTCCGCCTGTATTTCTCAGTTATCTCAAAGGTTTGATGACTCAGAAGTTTGTTTTCATGGGTGGGGAAAATGGAAGTTATTGCATTATTTCTTATTTGCGTACCATGGTGTGTCTCCAGGAGCACAGATGCTCTTGCAGCTCTTGATACGGAGGGAGCAGAGATAAAGCTGGTCCAAAATATCATATTTTTACTGAGCATTGGAGGGTACCCCAGGTGCTGGCAGTACTGAGCGTTTCTGTAACTGGTGTTTACACCTCCCATCAGAAAATGCATGGAAGTAGGGCAGCTGTGTATTTCCTTCAATTTGGTGTTGAATCGGAGGCACAGAACAAGCGTAATTTCCATGGCAGGCTGGAGATGTAATAGGGAAGCAATCTAACAGGTGACAAATGAAGTGGCCCCTGACACAGGTGGCTACTCCCTCCTGCCTGTCACACACAGCCTTCCCTGCTGCTCCCTGACGTCTCTGTGTAATATAAACTGTACTCATTTCGCAAGCTCACTGCAGGCCAAACGGCTGCTAATCGCGCTCGACTCTGCTTCTGTAATCGTCTGCAGGCGTTCGGGCTCCTACGTGGGCTGTCTCCATGCAGCACCTGGAATACAGCACTGAAGTACGTGCTGCGATACCCAGCCTGCTTGTAATCCAGGGTGGGCTGCAAAACGTGGTGCAGCAGAAGCACAGGCTTCGCCGTGGGTTGTCAAATCTTGCTGGTGGTCTGGGTGCCTCCCTGCACTTTCATGACTGACCACACCATGGTCACACCTCTTGGCAGTGGGGGTGGATGTGCCTGAGACAGTAACCGCTTGGAGGGGGAGCATCTTTTTGATTCACGGTGATGCACAATGGTGGGCAGAGGTCTCGGTTGCCAGCAGGACCCTTGGAGTTTGGCCAGGAGGAAGCGCTCCCGCCCTTGCAGCAGGTCCTGGGTGCAGGATGAGCCCAGCAGATAGAGGTGGGCACAGCTGCACACACTGGATGGGGAGAAGCAGGTAGGTAACAAGAACAGGTTGTCAAAGCTTGATAGTAAAAGCCTGGTTCAATAAGCTAGTCGTGTGTTACACGTTCCTAAAGAACAGCCACTTTTTTGCTTTTGCTGTGCCTTCCCTTTGCAGTCCAGTGTCACAGCATGACTTGCTGCGTCTATGGTCCTGGAGGAGCCCTCTTCTTTCCACAGTGGACAACTCTCAGATGGGCCTCATCATCACCGGGAATGTCTTTCCATGGTCCTAAAAACATTCAAATTAGTTTCACTAGTAGAAGAGGATCTGCTTTGAAAGACATTTCTTTCTTTAACAGATGCTCCTCTTTGTGGAATACTCCACTGTTAATACTCTGTTTTTGGTTTTCTAATATTTAACTGCAATCTAAGTGAGTTGCCCCTGCTCTTGTGTTGTCTCCCAGTATGCCATGGATATTACCTACATTAAGTGAAAGCTGTCCTTTTATTAATATCCAGTATCTTGAGTATTTGCTATTTTGATTGCATTAGCCCCTAGAAAGACCTCACTGGACTACATACTGTATAAACAAATGGCAAGGGAGTTTGTTCATTTTCAAAACAAAATGCATCCTTAGATCTAGACCTGGATGACTGATGAGCAAAATAATGTTGTGACTATGGCTTGATTAGACCTCAGGATTTAAAATAAATGAATCTGGTTTAGCGATGCTTACACAGGTTTTCTGCCTAGTCCTCAGTAGCCATGACATGGTGGAGCTTGATTAAAGGAACATGGATTTCAAAATCATGTTCGTACACATGTTCACTCAAACTGAATTTGAAATGTTTAAATATGCCTGTCTGCTTTGCCTTCATGCTAATCAATCACAGAGGTGAACTGGCACATTACCCATTAGCTAGCCAATTAGGCAGCACAGCTCACAAATTCTAAGTAAAATATTGGGCAAGATAGCTGTCCGTCACATTTGAAAAATAGATTTAAGAAGTTAATGGTCTGCTCCCAGATATGTTATGAGCAAAAAACTGGCCTAAATTTATAGAATCACTTATTCACTGCGAACAATTTTCCCATTTTTTCTCATTCAAAACACAAGATAGTTAAATACATGCCATTATCCTCACTTTTCTAGATTCATGGATCTTAAGGCCAAGGGGGTAATTAAGATCATCTAGGTTGACCTCTATCTTAATACAGGCTAAAAACTCTGTTCTGATTATTTCTGCATGGAGACCATAATTTCTGCTTGAGCAACAGTACATCTTTTAAAAAGACAGCTAATTATGATTTGAAAACATCATGTGTTACAGAGTCCAGTACTTCCCTTTAAGCTGTTTGGATAATTACCCTTGTTGTTAACATTTTTGTCTTGTTTCTAATCTGAATTTGTCCTGCTTCAGCTTTCAGCCATGGGATGTTATTATGCCTTTACACCACCAGATTACAGATCCATCTGCTGTCAGAAATCCCTTTAATAATGCTGTTTGTAAGTAAGGATCAAGTCACCTTTTATCTTCTCTTGAATAAGCTGCAAACATTAAGCTTTGTTGGTCTTTTACTATACAGCCAGGCTGTCCCATCTCAGATTATTCTGGCAGCTTCTGTCTGAACTTTTTCTGGTTTTTGCTTTTATAAGGCAGACACAAAATTTCCTTAAAATTGCCGACACCCATAGCTGGCAATTTCCTGCTTGGGAACTGCATCCAACCTCACATGGCTCGCATGAATTAGGCATTAATTCAGCAAGAAGAGTTCATTGGGCACAGAGTTGAAACTTGCCAGTTGCTTGAGGGCGATGATGGTGGCTTGAGTGTCTCTATTATATTCAAAGAAGCTGAAGTCCAAGTCAGCAACATAGAAAAGCTTCGTAGTTTAAAAGCCCAGTTTCATGAAGTTGAAAAGCATTAAAAGCCAAATCATCCTCAAGAAAGAATTTAAAATGTGAGACATCACAGTAGTATGTGTAGTTTTGTTTCCCTGCATCTGAAAAAGGGTATAGAAGAAGTAGAAAGGTTCAGAGCAGGATAAGAAGAGTGATCATAGATATGGTGAAAATAATTTCATTCAAGGAGTCATTAAATAGACTAGACTTCATCAGTTTGGAAAGGAGTTGATTGAGGAGGGAAGGTGACAAAATACCATTGAAAATGATGCAGAGAAGGTGAATGGCAATGACTGAGTGCAATGAAGAGGAGGCATAGAATGAAAAGACAGAATGAACAAAGAGAGACACTTCTTTATCTGTCCTCTAATCAAACTCGGGTGCTTCCTGTCGTGTGGGATGTGTGGCTGCTGAAAGTCTATACAGATTCCAAAAGCGACTGGGGAAAGGAATGGAAGAAAGATCCAGCAAGCCCCGTGAGATGCAAAGGCACTTGCTGCCAGCTCAGACCACTCTGGGGACACATAAGGACTGGGGAGGAACAGAAGGGAGGTACAAGGAGGTGCTGGCTGCTCAGTTTTTCATACTCCAGGCAAGCTGGCCACTGCTGGAGGGTCACTGGATGGGCCTTTGATGGCACCCCATCCAGCTGTTCTCATGGTCTTGAAATGGGAAGTGTAATTGGGAATTGAATACAATCCACTTATTGCATGCCCCAGAGCCACACAGCTGCCCAAGTAAGAGAAGAAAAGTTGCACTGGTAAAAAGAACCAGGCTGGCTTGAAATAGGCAAATGTAGCTGAATACAAATGCACACGCACACAGAGGAAAAAGAGATAGTAATGAATATAAATTAGGAGGGTGGAAAACCAGAAAATGACTTAGTGAAGTGACAGGACACAAGGAAAAAACCTAAGGCAAGAGAGCAAATGGCAGTAAAACAAAGTTTTTAGTATGTCTTTTAATACAAAAAATCTTAACAATGATACTAGTCAGTAAAAACATGTTTTTAATGTAGAAATGGCAAATAGTGTCAATATATCTTGTTGTTCCAAGCGTTTTTTTGAAAAGTCTGCATGAAGAATTCACTGAGGGCGAAGATGAAATCTGTTTCCTTCCAACAGTAACTTGGCAATATGCGAAGCAAGAGCTAATAAACTGGCTGTTTTTAACCAGTAGATCTGGCTGCAGCAAGAGCTTTAAAGAGCTGGATGAGGAGATATGTGGGCTATTAAAGTTGATAAATCATGGGAACGCTAGAGAGACTTGCTTGCCTGAAGAAACAGAATATACAGATATTGGTAATTATAGACATATCAGCCTGACATAGACTGTGAGCCCAAGCAAAATAATGCAATTTCATTAACAACAAGGCAAAAAAAGGACTATATTTAACAGTAATAAGTTTAGGCTTAAGGGAAACAAATTGTTCCATACTAGCATGGTACCGCGTGTATTTTTTTGGTGGCAAAGGTGTTGGGGGTAATGTATTCATATTTCCCTAAGGTATTTGTTATGGTAATGAAATTTTTTTATTCAGAATTATTCAAAATAACATGTTATATTAAATGGGATTAAAAATATATTAACAGGATGGGGTCTGCACTGGTGAGGCCACAACTGGAATACTGCATCCAGTTCTGGGCTCCCCAGTTCAAGAGAGACAGGGAACTACTGGAGAGAGTCCAGCATAGGGCAATGAAGATGATTAAGGGATTAGAGCACCTCCCTTACGAGGGAAGGCTCAAAGAGTTGGGGCTCTTCAGCCTCAAGAAGAGAAGGCTGAGGGGAGACCTCATCCAGGTTTACAAGTTCCTAAAGGGTGAGTTGAAGGATGATGGAGCCAGACTCTTTTCAGTGGTTTCCAGCGATAGGATGAGGGGCAATGGGCATAAGCTGGAACATAGGAAGTTCCACTCAAATATGAACTTCTTTATGGTGAGGGTGACGGAGCACTGGAACAGGCTGCCCAGAGAGGTCATGGAGTCCCCTTCTCTGGAGATTTGCAAGACCTGCCTGGATGCAGTCCTGAGTGATGTGCTCTAGGCAATCCTGCTTTGGCGGGGGAATTGGACTAGATGATCTTCAGAGGTCCCTTCCAACTCTGTCAGACCCGTGAATCTGTGAATCCGTGATTTTTATAATTTTTTTTTCAGATAAAAATATTAAATGCATCTAGCTTGCAGACTGATAATAAGCAGAAACCTTTATTGTCCAGCCTAATTCCTGACTGTTTAGGAAGACTCTCTGACTTTTTTAGGATCTGGATTAAGATTTGACCAAGCACATTATGTTAGGATTAGGATTACAATTTTGTAATTACTTTGCTTTTCCTGCTCCGACTACTAGACGACATTTCTGTCTCAGTTATTTCTGTAACAGCACTAAGAGACAAAGTCAGTATTCAATTAAGTCAAAGAATGAAAGGCAGAAGAAATGATCTTCAGTGGTTCAGGATTGTATCTTTCTGCAGAATCACACAAAGTGCCTGTTTGTTGTGTGTGCATTTGCCAAGCTGAGAAGTTATAGACAATATTGATTTGGGCTCCCAGCTCTTTGGAAGCAGGCACTGGGTGGAGGCCAAGAAGGCTGAAGTCTAAATGCAAAGGCAGTCGTCCTCAATAGGCCGTTCTTCGAGAGAGGGGTCCCTTCTTTTCAGTGTGTGCACCTGTGGGTGTTGTGTGCGTGCGCGTACGGAGCTAACAGGAGGCAGCATTGTCCGGAGACCACAGCAGGAGAACCAAGGGAAGGACACTCCACGCTAGTCCGTGGTTTCAGGCTCTCCTGCTGGCACGGCAGGCAGTCTGTGCGAACTTTTCACTTGCCTAAATTTAAGTGCTGTGAAATGGGGATAAAATGACGCATGGCATGTTGAAGGTGGTTGGAGGGCTTTAGATGAAAGCTGAAAAGTAAACAAGTACTAAGTTTCATTATGAAATTTCATAAATCCTTTTCCTGAATTTTGATGGATATTAGCTTTTCTTATCACTTCATGACTGCGTAAACTGGGGACTGATATCTTCTTTCTCCAACCATGAGACAACTTAATCCAAATTGATTTGACTTTTGTTTTTTCAGGTAAGCCCTACAAGATTCCACATTAATTGCTTGACAGTGGCTTCACAGGTAAGAAGAAATACAATTTTGCCAGCCCTTCTGGGCAGAGTGCTTGGACTAGGTGTGGAAGATGATGTCTCCATAAGTGCACAGTGTTCTGCCATTTGAAATGTTTCTGCTGTGTTTTTTTCCTGCTGGGGGGAGTTTGATGACAGATCTGGCATTTCTTTATCATGAAACTGATCGGAAGATGTGAATTCTCTTCTGTACTTTTATAAACAGTACAATTTATATAATTACATTTACAAAGCTTGTGACTGTGTCTGTTTTTTTGTGGCCTGTAAATGTGGAAAATGTGTGCCAAAGAAGAGCAAAAGAACTCAGAGAAATCAATATAATAAGAATGGCCCCGCACAGCCAGCCTGCAAGAAAAATGTGATGGTTGACAAATTCTTTGCCCCCTGCAGTTCTTTGGGTTCTTGGCTAACCTCAAATGTGCATCAGTTAAAGCCCCATGTGCACTGCAGGATTTTGCTCACATCGGCATTGTCTGACCTCTCCATTTCTGCTGAATATCTGTGTCACCTCCTGGTTGCTCTGTCTGTAAAATAATCCCCCTTAAATTATTTAGATACAAATTCTGCCTTCCCCTCGGCTGGTGTTCTAATTCTGGTGAGTGAAATGACCTCAATTAGAAATTCTTGCTTAAACGTATAACATCACTGAGAGGGTTGCAGTTTGTCTTGTCCATTCTTGCTTTTCTTCAAGCTCCATTTTATATGTTTTTTCTTGTCTGCAACTCATTAGCTCCTTTCATTACCTTCCCTTAAAACAAAACTTACTAGAAGATAATTATTCAGTTTGCAAAAAGGAATTAAAAAATGCCGTACTTAAGGTTACATTTTTCCTTTTTATATCCTTGGGAGGATACTATGTTCTCTGATTACATAATCATAGAAAACCAGGCCCCATACACACATATGTGCATGTTTTACATCAACATAATATTATTTTTTTTTAATTAGAAAGACTTTAATTTATGGCAGCAAAAGGGAGATCAGTATTATGGCTGTTCATTTGTGATTTGGAGCCTTTTATTGTTGCTCAGGTTACTGTTTTAGATAAGATGTACAGCATTGTATGTATCTTAACCACTCTGTTCTAGTATCATTTCCAAATATATTTTGCACTTTTTTCTTATATCAAAATCAGTAATAATGTGGCTCCAAAAGTAGTTGTTTTCTGAGAAAGAGAGGATTTCAGCTTTACCAATTCTTGCAATGAAAATTGGATTTCTCCTGAACATCCACTTACCTTCAAATTTGTTTTTGTTTCTTAGAAACAATATGGTACTTAGTTTGAAATTTAATTCTGTGGCCCATCAAAATTTTTATCATGGTTTTTTTTTTTTCATTCATCCATAGTAAGCTTCTGGTGCTTCCTTGTTCATTCTGTATTATCCCTGAGAAAATCAGGACTGATAGTATTGAACTTTCACCTTAAAGTGAGCCTCTATCAGGACAGGCTTTTCAAGGTCACCCCTGGCTGTCACATCCACGTGATTTGAAGTTTATTGGGAATCCAGTTCAATTTTTACCTCATCTTTCCAAAAGCAATTTATTTTGTGGACAAAACCCACATCTGTCTGACATGATTTGCCTTTCAAAAAAACTCTCCTGACTCATGATTAATAAATAATTCTCTCAGAATGTACAGTTTATGGTCCAAGTGTTTGATCCCTAATCTCCAATATTAACTGTGGATTAACTCATACTTGCCTGGCATTTTGTATCTGTAGCCTACACAAGAGGCTCTTTTGCATT
Source organism: Calidris pugnax (assembly GCF_001431845.1). Classification (NCBI taxonomy): domain Eukaryota; kingdom Metazoa; phylum Chordata; class Aves; order Charadriiformes; family Scolopacidae; genus Calidris; species Calidris pugnax. Next base: position 27,172,223 of record NW_015090922.1, read on the forward strand.
CTTTCATTAATCTCAGTAATCTCCCGTTCGCACTCATTAGTACCCACGCGTCTTCCAGAGGTTTATTGTTAATATATTTTCTTAACAAATTCAGAGGCAAGGAAAACATTTAGTTCTTCTGTCACTTTTATTTTCCCAAGAGCTCTATTTATTGGCCTATTATTTTTCTGTAGTTTTCATTCCTCCACTATATTGATGGCATTTCCTTTTTTAAAATATTTATATGCTTTCTTCTTGGTTGTTTTTTTCCTCGTTTTGCTCTTCATGTCCTAATGTTACTTATGTTTCTTCCCATAAGCTCCTAAAATTCCTGTACTGTTGTTGTTTTTTTTTCCTATACCCACAGTTACACCATGGTTTCTTTACTGGAATACTGGCCAAATTCCACCCTGATAGTATTTGTTGGATTTGGCAGATGAAAACCAAACAAGCCACATCCGGCATCAGTTTCATATGCAGATAGATTGCAAAATTAATCTTATATTTACTTCGAATATTTACTGACGTCAAAAGACACCTATGTTTCTTCTTCCTCCTCCCTTCCCGCCCTCCTCCCCCATACATTTTTTCTACCATACATAGCTGCAGGCTGCCACCTGGACGGTGTCACTGGGCAGTGTCAGTGACATCAGGTTCCAGCCACTCTCTTGCTGCAAACACCAAATACACCTCCAGCACTCATGCTGAAGGTTGCTGGATGAGCATGGAGAGCTGCTGCCTTCCCCATGAACCACTGGATAGAAGGAGGAAAAAAAAAGAGAGGATCGGACACAGAGCTGCTTGGATCTGCAAAGGCAAGCAACATATTTTCTGCTTCTGGAAGATGTTTATGCTACAGCTTTTTTTTTTTTTCTGCATCATCTGGCATCTCAGTGAAAATCTTACAAATGTAGAATCTAATGGGAAAAGGGAGTTGGTTAAGAGAAGTTGTTATGGTAAAATCTGGTAAAATCCAGTAAAATGAAAAGTATTTCAGGAAAAAGGAGAAGAGCTCCATTTTAAACTCAGACAAATGAACATGACTTTGCTCTATTTTGTAAAACAATGTCTCTGCTTTTTCATCACTTCTAGCAAGTATGCAGGAAGACCACTGATGGCAGAAGAGATTTATCATGGAAAGTATACTCTCTGGCCAAAGTAAGGGGAGGCTTTCTCACTGACAACAGCCTTAGGAAGGCAACTGAGATTATATGAACCCAGATGCTTGCAGCCTGTTGGATATAACTATCAGAGAGGTACCTGGTGGGTTTTTAAATTCATGTAATTTATTATGCAGATAACTGTAGAGAAACCGGAAGTGGTGGTTGGATACACGAGTACCGAGTACCTTGCTGTTCCCCACTGATGGTTACTATGGCTTGTAAGTCTGAAGTCTCTTCACTGGCAACAGCATTGTCTGTCAGGTTTTGCTGCCTGTGTGAGAGCAGGAGAGACAAACTAGATCAGGCTAGTTACACCTGCTGCCAGTTTTGGTGTATTTATCATTTTATCACTTTCATTAGCAACAGAGTTTAGAGACTCTCACTGCGGCCTGGAGCCCCACCGTGCTACGTGCTGTGCAAGGACAAAACAAAAAGCTAGTCCTTGCCCTGAATACTTTACTTTTTCAAGATAAAAGCCCATCCAGAGAGCAGAAGGAGATAAAGGAACAGTAGTTGTGAGAACAATAGTAAAGCTTCAGGGTTACGAGCTAGGGATGTGGGTCTCTGCAGCAGTGGCCTTATGAAAGGTTGAGGGCAGGATTGCTTTAGTCAAGTCAAAGCTAGAGAAATGGATGTTGCACCGAAAGAGATGTGAGATGATGAGGAAAAGGGTAAGATTCTCACTGGGTTATTGCATCATATTGTGTAAAATAAATGATGCAGGAAGAAAAGGGGGTGGTATCAATGGCAGAGCCTTGAAGCCCCAAAAACTGAAGGAAGGACACAGAAGACCTCCCAGTTGAAGGGATAGGAATGAAACACGCAGGGGAGGCAGAAAGAGTGTGGTTGCCTGCATTGAGAGTGATGGAAAGGCCAAGATAAAGGAGGAGGAGGAGGGTGGAGTCCTGCAGTCTGATTTAGAACAGATCATTAAGGACTTGCCTGTAAATCCCCTGCCAACTCCTGTCCTAGTGGGATCTGAACACCAAAAATACATATTTTCCATGTCCTCAGTTCCCATGTGTGAAGCAAAAAAGGCTATTCACAGCCAGGTAGAATAAACAAACATCTGCAGAGAAAGCAGCATCCCTGACTGAGAGCTGTGACTGCAGGAAAGGAGAAAAGGAGGGATGAGAAGCAGGTTATTCCCAGCTGCCCAGTGCAGGAAGGAGGGAGCCATAAGGAGGAGCTCTCCCAGAAGGCAAGAGCAGTGGCAGTTATTGAAAGAGGAAGTGGTGAGAGTCTAGGCGTGATGCTGAGGTCACCAAAAGCACGTGGAAGAAGAAACATGAGGAAAACAATTGACATGCCAATATCATCGGCAAGGGAGCTGCTGAAATCCACCAATAGATCAAAAACATCAGGATGAGGAGGGAGAGGAAATGGCAAAACAAAAGATAAAGAGCAGGATCATGCTGACACATCCCTGCGTGTATGTGCACAGCAGTCCCTGGTTCCTGTGCTGAGTCCAACAATATCACTTTGCTGTCTTCTCCAAGGAGGCCGAGCAGAGCAGGCTCTGGACAAAGACATTGGCTGGGACAGAAACCACGGTGCTGGTGTCCAACAAAAGGCTTGGTTCTGCTGTGGTCTTCTCCTCTGCCAATCAGCTACCTCTGCCCCAAAGAACACACTTGAAACAGGCTGTTTTCTAGCTATTGTGCTTTCGAAAGCTCATCCTACATTTTCCACTGATTGCTAGTGACACAAGCCTAGTGGCATTTATATCCAGTTTTGTGTCTTTTCTCTGTTTCCTCACATTTGGATTTACACCACTGCTTTGTGGTGCGTGAGATGGGGAGAGCCTTTACATAATATATGGCAGATGATGTGTATTAAAAAAACGAGGGGGAAAACGGAGAAATGAATGATTTGGTACAGCAGCTCAATAAGCCAAAACACATTTTACAAAAAAACATCGGCAGTCATGTAGTATAATATCACACACTGAGCTAAATTCGTGGCTGTGCATAAGTTAGTGCAGTACCTTGACAGATAAAAAGATTAATGAAATCTTCCCTCTCTGCTCACAGAAAAAATGGTTCTCACAGACTCCCTTAAATCTCTTGTCATTGCCAAGCTCCCATTTTCCTTCTCCATGAACTCAAAAGCCGGGGATGAAAAGGCATAGAGAATTTTTGCCAGCTTCCAGCTTCATATTTTCTGGCATCGACATTTAATTATCTCTGCAGGCATGTAGCAGGAAAGTCTGTTGCCATACATTTTTTATATATAGAGGATGAAATTTCGTGTGGTGATTAGAAGATGGTACCTGAGGTAGGGTGACGAGGTTCAATGGCTTTTAAAATGATTGTCTGTGTATCAGCAAAAATGTGTAGGGCACTTTACATATGAAATAAGAAAATTTAGCTCACAGTGGGAGCTAAATATCGCAAGCCCCAGCCCTGCATCAATTTACATATGCACTCAACTTAACCTGTGTGTGCTGCTGGAGGGGACTGGGAAACCATTGGGCTTGATCCAGTAAGCCCCACGTGGATGTTCAAAGCCGGTTGAGATGCCCTCAGAGAGGTGTCAGGGCTGCAGCTAGTGGCCTGGAGGTGCCTAGGGTCCACAGGCACTGTTCCACCAGCCTGCAGCTTGCCCATGTCTTGGGAAATGGAGGGCACCCTCAGCAGCACCAGAAAGAACCCTGTTCCTGGGTGGCTTTGGAAGTCTCGTTGAGTGGCACTGAGCTCCCAGTGAGGACAGAGATTTTAGATGCCCACGTGTGTTCAAGGGGCCTGGGCACTGCTTTCCCTTCCAGGCTGCTTTGTTAACACAGGGAACAATGATGGAGAGGACTGAAAAAGGAACTTGACACCCGTTGCTTTCCCTTAGATAGGACCCAGCTGCAGCCTGGATGGCTCTTTTGTCTGCATTCTTGCTGGTTATATTTTCCTAAACTGTTCAGTATTTTAGGTTCCCTGAGTTGTTTAAACCCTGCCCTCCTTCACAGCTGCCCTTTTAGCAACCTTATGAATTGGCAATCGGTTTTCCTTTGCTTTTTTCCCTATGTGAGAATAAAAATTGGAGTATTGAACAGTTAATTTTCATATTTACATGACAGATGCACGGTGGCAGAATGAGTAGCTACACACTTTAAACAGTCCTCCTTGAGCACTTTCTGTCCCTCTTCTGAGGTCCAGCTTGTAGTCTCTGTCCTGTCACATCTTTCTCTACACAGGTGAAAAGGTGCCTCTTGTGCAAGGTTTGGTGCATTTACCCAGAAGTTCAGGCTGATGAATGAGCCTGTGGCTCCCACAAAGCAGCATCTGTAGTTATTATGAATATCACACAGAGACAAATAGGTGTGCTTTGGCAAACAAAACCCAAAAAGGTGGTTTTTTTTTTTTTTGGTATTTTTTTATTTTAAGGTTTTGAAGTTAAAAAGTCATTCTGCTTTATTTGAATGCTCTTGACAGGTAGTCTTTTTTTTTTCTTCCTTTTTTTCTTTCCCCCTTTGGAGGAAAAACAAAAAGTGGAAGAAAAGATGTAAAAATGTAAAATGATGTATTTTTCTCTCATGGAGCAAACCAGAACTGAACATTTTTAACCAATACCCCTAACTCGCATGGTTCTTTACAACTTTACAACTCCTTGCTAAAGAGTGTAAAAACGCTTACGAGGCTCTTGCCTAGACAAATATAAAGGAGTGAGCCGAAACTTTCCAGCTGGGGGGGTCGTGCTGTTATTCTGGTGTCAGGGTGGGCTTGATGCCAGAGCTTTTTCTCTTCTATCTGACTGGATCTCCTGCTCATGCACCATACAGTCCATTGCTGTGAATCCCAGCCACTGGTCAACGTATTGCACAGGTTGTTTGTAGGACATGATGCTTGGGCATGGTGCACAGTCCCCAACCCTGGCAGATCAAGTGAAAACCTGTCAGGAGGGCTGTAGGTTTAGCATATGATGACGCTTGATGGGCTTGATGGCTCACAGGGTCCCTTCAACCATATGGTTGTGTGAGCTATCCATGATGTTCCTGCTGTTCCTGGGGAGCCGCCAGGAGGTGGCCATCACTAGGACAATTAATGCTGCTCTTTGGTTGCAATCACCCTCTTTCTGAGAAGTGGGCAGGCAGCAGTGCACTGTCTGCTGTAGCTGCTCTGACAGCTGCTGAGACAGGTCCTCCTTGGTCATTCCCAAGAGAAGAGGTACCAGGAGCAAGCTGCGGAGCAGGTAAATACTTCTGGTGGCCTGTACTTGGTCTATATATTAGCTGTGAGTTTGGTACTCCAGATGTGGATGGCTTAGCACCTCTCCAGGTGGCACACTGAAGTGCAAGTAAGAGCAAGGCAGAAGAATAACAGCAGAAAAGACTCAAGACAGGGAGACATTTGGAGGAAGACAGACTTTGGTGGTGGATGTCGGGGTTTTCTTGCCATTACCCTAAAAAGTGAGCTGAATAAGTAGGTAGTGGGGAAGCTGCTCCAGAGGCAGGAGGAGACTGGACAGATGGCATGAACCTGGAGTGGGCAGCAGCATCCAAGTGTGCTTCTGGAGAAGCAGCAAGGGAAAGTGTTGAGGAGGAATGGGCAGAGGTGTTGGGAAAGACAGAGCCAATGGGAACCAAAGAAAGCTTTGGAATGTGATATTATAAAGAAAGAACCGTGGTGCATAAGGTCCAGGACTGAAAAAGAGAAGGAAAGGTTAAAATGCCGGGAAAGGAGGTTAGCCATTATACTGGCTTATATGTGTAGTGGCTCAGGGAAGGATTATAGTTAGTCTGTGGGGATGAGGGTGAGGTGACAGTAACAGCCCAGCAAGCGTGCGGCCCAGTATGAAATTGCAAGCTGTGTGCTGTGTCCCTGGTTTTTAATCACTCTGAGAAATGTCTGGCTAGAATTAGTGTGTCCATGGCCAGAGCAGTTCATTAGCTGCCTCTTCAGAGTGGGCGAGCCAGTGGGCTGGCAGTGGCTGGCACTCAGGGAGAGGCAGCGGTAGCAACTGAAACAAGTAACTTGAAGTGAAGTCCTCCCTCAGGATCTCCAAGCAGCACTTTGGAGGACCTTCCTTCTCTGTATGGACCACAGGGGCAGGCCAGGGAGATTCGCCTCCTGCCTCCAGCATTGCAGCAGCACAGTCCCAGGCGGTGGGGAGGGCAGGCAGGCAGGGTGTCCCACACCACCTTACCCCATCCCGCCTGCGTCAGCCCTTGCTGCCCTTGCCCCATCAGCACAAGTGGCTGAAAGTCATGGTCCCCTCACAGTTTTATTCACCCACATGGTTTGCAGAGAAAGGGCAACACAAGTATCATTATTAGCACATAGGTTGACCCTGGCTTGGTTTGAGCAGTACTCAAATTTTCAGGGCCCTCGGTGAGAGCATGCTGTGGTGGCCAGTAAATGGTTTCCATATACTATTCATGTTCATATTGTTCTTCTGACAGGTGATACCTTTTTTCCATTGAAATGGTATCCCCTCGTTGGCAGGCTGCGGGTCAGCAAGGGGGAGACTTGGCCTGTTCCAGTTAATTCTGTAATTGCCATCTAACTGCTGACAGAAAGCATTTGGGAAGCTTCTTAAGCAGCCTAATGATTTTACATGGTGTACACCTAGAGGAGCACTCAGCCTTTCCAGCTCTGTTGGTGCGTTAACATGTCATGTAATGAAACTATTCAGCCGAGATTAGAGGAGAGCTGTAGGGGCAGGCGGGGGGGAATTGGTTAGTCACAACTCTGTCTTCCTGACACTTGTATTGCCAGGGTCACAGAAACAGGCAGAGTGGAGCATGAAATGAGTACATTGCTGATAATTTATTTAACAAAACAAATTGATATTAAGCCATCTAACAGAGAGTGTACAATTCCACTCCAAAAGCCAGCTATTGCAACACCACCCTCAAATTTCTATAAAGCACTTTTTAGCCAAAGATCTCGAAGAATGTCTTGGTCTGGGCATTGTAATTCTCAGTTTGCAGATGGGAGTCAGGAGCTCAAGGATGGCAAGGTTTGATTGTCCACTGCCTGAGAGCAAAGGTGGGCCTTTGGCAGGAGCTTTGAGTGCTAGTTCATTGCTGTAACTCAGAGGCCACACTGCCTCACCTGCCAAATGGGCAACAAATCATCTGCTTTAAAGCACCCCCTATTCCGTTATGTCCTTTCATTTTGGACAGCATTTTTGTTCTCAAAAATGCCTGTAGCTCAATAAATTGCAGTGGAATTAGATGGCAATTTCTATTCCACGACAGAAGCTCCCCCATGCCTTGTTATTAATAGTTTTCAATTGTTGAACTTAAGTCAACAAAATTGCAATTGTTTTTCCCCTAATCTTCCAGCCAAGGGAGGGAGTATTTACGCAAATATTGCTCAGAGTATTTGAGAAAATGTTTGTGGCTTTAAGTAAAGCACTGTAAATTTCCAGCAGAGCCCCCCATGGGTTATTTCACAGTGCTGTGCTTAGGGAACTCAGCCACGGTAGAGGAGGGCAGCCTTCTGTGACCCTTGCCAGTGCCAGGCGGCTTGTGCCCCTGCCAGTAGTTCCCAGTAGACTCAAGGGACTATATTTGTAAGCACCGCGAAAAATTCACATGGGTTTCAGAATTTGCCCTGAAAAGTCTGGTAGGGAAAACTCATCAGAGAGTGGAGAGCTTTCTTAGTGCTCTGAACAGAAGAAATTATCTTTCTTTTGTTCTTTCATTCCTTCATTTCCTTCCTTCTCTCCTGCCTTCCCATCCTCCCTGGCTTGCTTTCTCTTCCTTCTCTTCCTTCTCTCTCTTCTTCAACGCGTAATTGAAAATCTGTCATTCTGAAATTCCTTTGTCCCTGCAGAAGGCACTGAATAGCGATTCCAAAATAGCCCAGCCTTTTCTTTTAATCCATAATTCATCATGCCAAATTGTTGTTCACTCGCTGCAACCCTGAACAAAATGTCACAGACACAGCACAAAGAAAAGAAATCAAGCAAATGAAAAAGGGACAAAAGAAAAAGCAGCAAACCCCAGGGGTAACTGCAAAGAGAAATAATCTAATCCAAAAGGCTCCTCAGTTCTCATATAGGAAACCTGACTTGTGCCATGTGTGTCACCATGTATTAGGGGAATGCAGGACCAGACTTACCCTGAGATGTGCTGAAGAGTGACTTAATGGGTGGAATAAAATGGGGACGGGACTGACAAAGGCACTAGAAAATAACTTTTTTCTGTACCTTCACAAGCAGGACTCCAGTGAGCAGCCAGACCTGGCTTTTTCAGGACTTTCTCCATCCTATAGCAGACTCTCATGCAACTGTGATTTGCCCCAACATGTGGGGTATCTTGCAGTGCTACGCACGCCAACCTGAATGTCACATTAATATGTGATTTCTTGAAAATGCCCTCATCTGGAAGGAATCCAGAGAGGGAGTTTTGTGGCCTGCAACCTGTAATCTGTCTTTAGCTCTAACCACATCAAGCTCTGGCAGTGGTCATCTGGAACTGACTCCCCTCTGTACCCTGTGAAGTTCCACCAGTGTTAGGAGTAGGAACGGACAGTTTGGACAGGGTTGCAAGAGGAAAAAGGTAGAAAGCCAGTAAGGCAAGAGAGGATCCTGAGAGCTGGAATAATTCCATTAATATGCACAAATCTGATTGCCTGCTCCCATTGACGTCAGTGGGGAATTTTACTGTGGCCTTAAGGGGAAACAGGATCAGGCTCACTTTTGGAAAGAGCAGATCAAAACCAGGGACAAAATGCTTGCACATGTGATTGCGCTGTGATTTGAGTCATGTTTGTTTTCCTGAGATGCCCATGCAAGGATGTTGGAGGAATCAGATTAAAAGAGAAGATTTTAAGGTCCTCCTGACAAGAAATGGAATGGAGAAAGCCAAGGGGTTAGTAAATGCAGTTATTATCCATTCATCCCACTTATCCCCTTAGGCTTGTGGCATTCAGATTAGAGTTGTCCTTTATATATGCTGCTTTAAGTTAGTCTTGATGGTCCTAATAATGCCAGCAAAAAAACCCAACTATAATTATGATAAACATATTCGAAGCCTTTTAAAAGCTTGCTCAGCTGTGCGAAAGAGGGGTTAAGTCCTTGATCCAGCAAGGTGTTTAAACATATGCTCTTATTTTAAGTGTGTGAGTGGTCCCATTGATTTATACTTAAGAATTCTGCTGAAGAGGGGTCTTTGGCCTCTGGTTCAGCAATGCAATTACGCATGTGATTCGCTTTTGGCATGTGTAGTCCTGTGACTTTCCTAAGGAAACTCACGTGTTTGGCTGGCTCCAGGCTGAGGGAGAGTCTTCAGGAGGTGGACAGCATTGCAGCACGGCCAGGGTTAGAAGGAAAAATGTCCCAGATCCATGTGTCTTGCTCAGTCACCACCTCTCTCTTGACAGTTTAATTCTGTTCAATTGCTTGTAGCTCTGGGATAAGCCGTAGTGATGAGAAAGTTTCTCGGGAAAAAAATAAAATTTCCCTCAACATTTTGGCACTTGGAGTTCTGGCCTTCGCCAGACATGGAAAAGAAAAGATGTAGCCAAAAAGTTTAGTCTTGAAGATACTATAAAAGCTTGGTTTTAATTAGGGAGAGGAGTTTCGGGAAACAGAGAGGAAACAACAATTTGGGTCTAATTCTGCTCCTTCTGGCAAAATACCACCGCCCCTGCATGAGCTCATTGGTGTGGCTTTTCTCCAAGCTGATAACAGAAGTACGCCTCGCTCACATGCTCAGATAAACCTTGTTGCCAGTTTTGGAGCTAAAAGGGATTTCTCCCCCAGGTCAGCTGTGCCGACTTGGTTTTACCCTCTGTGGGGAGAGGCAGGGTCTGCTCCCCCAGACCGCTGGGGACGGTCTGACAGCCCTTCTCCTGGCGCCTGCATTGGGAGCAGCTTTTGGTCTTTCACAATAAGACTTGAGCTTATAGCGGGGCATCAGTGAGTATCGTGGGGTGGGGTGGGCCACCCTTCTGCCCTAGGTCCCATCCCACATTGCCTATGATGCCAGGGCCTGGGCTACCGGCCCCAAGATGGTCCCTTCCCACCCCATGTCTCTGAAATCCAGCTAGAGCGTGCATCGTGGGGAGGGAGACCCATCACAAGCAGTAGCTGCTGGTGTGTTGGCAAGTACATATCCCAGTAAGGCGATAAGGTGGATAAATACACAACGTATGGTTTGTCGATTAATTTTGACAGCTGGAATGTCTTCTGAGTCGCTGTCAGCACACAACCTCAGCTCCAGTTTCAAAGCAGAGCGCAGTCCCAGCGCAGGGCCAGCCACTAAGGCTTTGGTGGGAGCTGAGCAGCACAGGCAGCTTGAGCAAACCACACGGAGAAATATCCGAGCACGCTGGGACGCAGGAATGCTGGGGAAAGGATGATGGAGTTGTCTGAGATTCCAGCTCCTTGGGCCTGGCCCAAGACTTTACACTTTGTTTATACAATAGTAATCCCGAGCACTTCACGTGATGGATCCCCGGTGATATATTTCAGGGGAGTTACACTGATTTACACTTCTCGAGGCCTTGGCCTATATTTTCCAAAGGATTTTCCAAAATCTGGTAATGAAAAATACCAGAGTGCTCTAATCAGCAGAGGGTTAGGTTACTGCAGTCCACAGGCTGGGGAGTGCGGGGACCCCCTCTCCCAGCCTCCCCTGGGGTAGCCCTGGGTGCAATCTCTTCCAGCCTACTTGGGGGGGGTGCAGGATGAGGTCTGTAGGCACCAGGACACAGGGAGTTTATCTGCTGGCTCTCATCCCCTCTGGAAGACTGTCTGTAATGGGCTCAGCTCCCACTTTTAAAAGCTATGGGGCACACCTTGGCAGGCATAAGGTTGATTAACTCCTTCAGCCCCAAACAGCACTCCAGAGATAGTCTCCTCCCTTTGTCTAAAGTCATCCCTGGGGGTGGCAGGAATGAGCTGACAGTGCATTAGAGCCTACAAAATCCCATTCCTCCATGAAAGATGAAATAACAGTTGGGTCTTGACTTATTCTGCACATTCCTGCTGCTGTACAGTTCAGAAACAGAGCATTGCCCTTGCAGTGCCTAATAGGGGGAGCCATTTGGGGAGGAGATAGGAAGAAGGAGAGCAGGCACGACCAGAGAGGTCAGGAGATGCCCTCTGCACTGCTGGAGCCTCAGATCCATTTCTTTATACCAACAGCCCGAGTAGGTCAGTCACAGTCTCCATCTGGCCCAGGGTCCTGTTTCCAGCAGTGGCCCTAAGTGGACTTCATGCATATGACCCTCATCACCCTTTGTCTCCTTGTCCAGAGTTTCCCCATGGGGTGCTGTGTTCCTCTGAGGCAAGGACCAGCACAAATGTAGGTAGCAACTGAGGATTGCTATCCAGGTGGGAGGAATTTACCCCTGCTGCATTTATGGATCAAGGGAGAAAAGGTGTAGGAGGAGAGAAGGGCTGATGAGAACACAGTATACAATCTAAACCAGATTGTTTGTCAGGATTTAGAAGTCTGTGTAAACCATATTATTAATTTCTAAAGAAGGCTTGCTTTTTTTTCTTTTTTCTTTTCTTTTTTCCCTTCCTGTCTTCCTGTTACAGGATCGTAAAACTCATTTCCAAAGAGTCTTAGTTCTTTCCTGTTACTAATAGCAGCAGAAGTGATTTATATGCACACTGGGGGAAGAAGCGTGTCTGAAAAGAAAAACCATCCATCCTTTCTTCCACCTGTATCCAGACTTACTCTCTTTTCTTCGTCCTTCCCTCAGGGCTCAGACACACCATGGAGTTACTGTGGTTTCTGGAGCTGCCATGGTAACTTGATAGTGTGTCCAGGCCCAGGAGCCCAGCTCTGCATTGGTCAGAGCAAAAGGTCCCCCCTTTTGTTTCAGGAGCTGGGAAAGGCTGAGATGCTGAGTTAAGAATGCTACCTGCCTACAGGCAATGAGGTTTGGTCTGAAATTCCCTACTCCGGTAAGAATTTGTGTTGCAGGTTTTCACCTGGAATTCATTTTAATGATTATATCATGCAACCCCTGGCAAAGTGGAGTTTATAATGGCCTCCCTTTAGCACGAGCAATGAGAGGGCAAAATCACTGGATGCAGTTATTTAAGCTTGTTTGTGCTGTTTTGCTGTTGGAAGTCTGGAAGTCTTCCTTGGGGGCCACAACCCAGCCTCAGGCTGAAGCGTGGTCCGAGGGCCATGGGTAGCCCCTGTCCCCATGATACAGCTGCTGGAGAGGGAGGCACGGACCACGGCTGAACAAGCCCTGCTAAGTCAGTAGCCTTGCCCAAGTGCTCTTCTGTGCAAGCAGTTTACAAACCAGTATAGAACAGCTCACCACTCGCACCATGTCCGTGCTGTGGGAGAAGGGTCAGACAACTAAAAGGAGTTTTGGAGAAGAAACGAGTGGCTGGGGAAGGGCTTTGTTGGGCTGGAATACAAAAAGTTAACAGCAAGCGCTGCACCTGATTTTGGTGGGAGGATTTTCAGTGCAAGGTTGGCAAGGGTATGTTAATGAGTATCGTTAGAATTAGGTAACAGCGCGCTTCCATGTAGGGTTGCCTAACTCTCTTGCTGTGCTTTCAAGCTGAACATATGTTTTCAATTATTAACATGATTAATGGGAATGAGGTGACTGGAATCCCAATGAGCTCTATCTTGCCATCACACACAAATCCCACATTATGGAAATGTTTATGCAGTGTGGAAGTGCATGATTTCCTTCACCAGGAGGGGTCTTAGGAGGTCCAGGTGTCTAATCCTTAGCAAGTTTAGAGACCCACAATTAGAGCCACTCGCTGTAGTGTGTCGCCAGGCTCCTGCCTCTGCAGCTCTGGGAGCGCAGGGTGTGGAAACTGCGGTGCAGGAGCCAATTCATACTGTGCTATCCCAGCTTGGCATGGATTTTGGTCAGAAGTCTGGGAAGGGCTGGGAGACGTGAAACCTTCCCATTGTCATCTGGGACAAACTCCAGGATGTATAAATCTCTGGTGAGACACTCTCACTGTTTTGTGTGGGCTCTAAACCTCCCTTTCCATTCGAGGTGGGTAAATTTTGCTAAGGTGTGCATCCTTTTCACCCTGCCCTATGTCTTTGGGAAGGGAATAAGGTGCAGGATTTGGAACAAGAAAAACAGATTTGGAAAATCTTTTAATGTTTAGTTCCTCTCCAGCTACCAGACCCAGACATCATCATTATACTTGGCCCCTTTTCCCCCATCAGTTAAATCCTGGTCTAATTCCTTCTGACATAAGTATATGTCATTCACTCAAAATCCGAGATCTTATCTCTGGAAGTGAGTCATTCAGCCCCTTAATAAACAGGAAAATGTAGGGTAGAGGCAAAATTGTACAGAATTAGTGTATTTTCTGAGGGTTCACAATAGAAATGGACAGAGGAACACCCTCCTTCAGATCAATCAAAACAAAGTAGTGCCATGATCATGGGAACTAATGAAGCCAGCCTTTCCTTCAACTCGGGTGTGGCGGTTGAATGAAAGTTCCTATTTAAATTTTCCTAGGGTTGCTAGACTTTTAAATTTGCTGTCTCTTGCAGATTCTGTGGGTTAAAGTGAGGGTAAATTCATATTACAATCTTTGCCCCAGCCACGATACAGATCGAGGCTTTATCCTGTGTCTGGATGTCTATTTTCATTGATTCTGTAAGAAATTAGCTATCTCCAGGTAAGCTTGGAGCTGCTAAAAAGGTTTAGGATTGCAAGGATATCAGCCAGGCAGAAGGAGAATGATTTCATAAATCATTATTTCCATGGGAAATGTGACTAAAATTGCTATACAGTGCAAGTGCAGATGGTTTTTACAGTACCAGCAGTGTGTGCACATGTGTGTATGCAGACAGACATACAGCATCAGTTAGCATCAAGAAGCTGTGTGACTAGATCTCCTTTTCAGTTTTGAAATATTCTATATATATGTACACGTGTCTGTATATACACATATACATAAATGTCATCTTTCTGTCTGTTTCTATGCATATATATGTGTGAATTTTTCTGTCTAAGCATTCTATATATATTTAGACAGAGTATAGAGCATTATTGAATAGGCTGGTATACGATTATTTATCCTACTGAACTTCAGACGTATCCTTTTCAGATTTACCAAATCAAACAAATAGATTGCATATTAGGACTCCTGAATTCAGCCACTGAAGAGAGGGGTGCGTGTGTGTCTGACAGGTGATGTACAGCCATACAAAGGTTGCTCTCAGGTGAGAGACAGCTACATAATATAAAAGCAGTAAGATCACCCCAAACACGCACCTATTGCCACAAATGACTGCCACAACGCGAGCGTCTGTACACTACCTGATAGTCCCAAATCACTTGTTCGTTCTCTATCTTCCTGCAAGTAATTTTCCTGTTAGCAAACATGAAAATTCATGTCACAGGAATAATCTGTGAATGGTTACAGGAGATATTTCCATGTGTGACCGTAGCTGGGATCTGTACAAATAAAAATTTGCCTAGTAATATTCTATGAGTTCCCAGACTGTAAAATACTTATAATTGGATCTGCACTCAACTGCTGTTTTGCTTGGGTGAGCTGCAGCGAAGGAGTGTGGAGCATTACCAGTTAACTAATATCATGTTTGTAGAAAGCGTGGAATAGGCTCAGCACTGTCATTGCTGCGGGTGTACAATCACAGAACTTGCCATCAAACAGTAACAATTTTTGGTAATTGCCAAGCACGGCAAGAGGCAGCAATCCTCTATATTCCATTACCCATTCTCCCAGACATCCACTTTTGCTGAGGAAGGGATTTTAGAAACAGAACCTATATTTAAGGTCAATTGAAGTCTGAAGAGATTCCAATTTTTTTTTTTTTTAAAGTTGCCATTATTCAGCGTAATGCACTGCTGCGAGCATCTGGAAAAGGCCAGGCAGGGGGGTGAGCTGCTCTCCTGCTGGGAACATGGGCCAGTGCCTGGAAGTGGAGCAGCTGCTTTTGGGGTTGGGGACCTTAAATGAAGGCAAACTGCAGTTTGTGGGAGAGCGTGTGCCAGGCTGTGAGCCGCTTTCTGCACGATGCTTCGCTGGTAATGGCTGGGCTACAGAGGTTATTTATGGCAGGTCACCGCATTTCGAACTTATAATTGGATCTGCACTCAACTGCTGTTTTGCTTGGGTGAGCTGCAGCGAAGGAGTGTGGAGCATTACCAGTTAACTAATATCATGTTTGTAGAAAGCGTGGAATAGGCTCAGCACTGTCATTGCTGCGGGTGTACAATCACAGAACTTGCCATCAAACAGTAACAATTTTTGGTAATTGCCAAGCACGGCAAGAGGCAGCAATCCTCTATATTCCATTACCCATTCTCCCAGACATCCACTTTTGCTGAGGAAGGGATTTTAGAAACAGAACCTATATTTAAGGTCAATTGAAGTCTGAAGAGATTCCAATTTTTTTTTTTTTTAAAGTTGCCATTATTCAGCGTAATGCACTGCTGCGAGCATCTGGAAAAGGCCAGGCAGGGGGGTGAGCTGCTCTCCTGCTGGGAACATGGGCCAGTGCCTGGAAGTGGAGCAGCTGCTTTTGGGGTTGGGGACCTTAAATGAAGGCAAACTGCAGTTTGTGGGAGAGCGTGTGCCAGGCTGTGAGCCGCTTTCTGCACGATGCTTCGCTGGTAATGGCTGGGCTACAGAGGTTATTTATGGCAGGTCACCGCATTTCGAATGGCAAAGAGAAGCTGCTTTGGCAAAGGGTGCTGAGGTGTCTCGGGCTTGATCTCATGGCTGGCAGGGTAGGTCCCAAGAGAGCTCTTCCCCTCCTGCGTCCCCAGCTGCCTCCACTCAGGAGAAAGCCATGCATGAGCTATAGCCAGGCCTGACGAAGAGGGCTGGCTCCCTCATGCTGGTCTTGTTTCTCTCTATGTAGCATGAAGTAAATAAACTGCGGCAGCTGGGTTTTGATAACAAATGCTCATCTGTCCTGGGAGATGGGCACAGTTAAAGGCAAGCAGGAGTCCGCTGTGGTTCGTGGCGCAGCATTAGCTGGCACCTAAACAGGTTGTCGGTTTATCCTCCTACTCCAGCACCAATATTTTTCTAGCATGCTTTCAAAAGCCTCCATGCCTTTATGCCAAATCCTTGCATTTCATTCTCAGCTTCAGATTATTCTGGCAGTTGGACTTCTCTTTGACCTTGCCAGAACCTTAGTTCTTGAAGTATCAAAAGAGGACGGAGAAAGGATTTCTTAAAGATATGTCTGAGGATTCATCAACCACACCAGGGCATGGTATGCAGCGGTGGGGGACACTGAGACCTCAAACCATCCTACTTGGCACCCGGTGCCCTGAGATGCCAGCTGTGAGCTGTGGCAGCGAGGAGGGAGCAGAGGCTTGCTTTCTCCCACCCCTTCTCCTCCCACCCTTCGCGGGGGCTGGCAGCCCCTGCCAAGCAGCCGGGGGAGGGCTGGGGAGCACAGCGGCTGCTGCACCTGAGCCTGCCTGCCCTGCGCTTCACTGACAGCCCTAATTCACTTCCAGAGTCAATTAAGATAAACTGAATTAGGGGCTCTCAATTTCTGAAT
Organism: Calidris pugnax; assembly: GCF_001431845.1. Classification (NCBI taxonomy): domain Eukaryota; kingdom Metazoa; phylum Chordata; class Aves; order Charadriiformes; family Scolopacidae; genus Calidris; species Calidris pugnax. The sequence goes on from NW_015090922.1 coordinate 27,188,810, forward strand.
GAGAGCGTTTTATTTGCTACTGATTATGTCAGCACCTAATCCACTTCCTAAGTTAAATTAATTTAATTCTTCTAAACGCCTCCTTATCACCAAGCCCTGAACCTATCTTCTATCCCTAAGGTGACTGGAGAGATACCAAGTTTAAGGAAGTTTGGGGCACCTGGTGGCCCTGTGGCAGATGCGAGGCATTGTGGTAACTCCTGAAACTTCCTGTAGAGTAACTTCCTGAAAACCCCGTGAAGGCTTCCCTGTGGAAACCCCTGTGTCTGTGTCAGCGGAGGCGTTTGGTGGCTTCAGCAGAGGAGCGAGAGCCAGAAGCCTGTGGGTGCTGGCACTGGCTCAGGCTCAGCTCTGTTCCTTTGCACGCCCAGAGCATGTTCCTCCAGCTGAAGGCAACGCTACAAACAAAACCACATTCTTCTGTCTACATTGTTTCCAGCTGCAGTAAATTTTAAGCAAAATCAGATATTATTTAGTGAGGTAAGTTTACCTTTTTTTGCTTCTTCTTGTAGGTTTCAGTTTGTAAACAGTACTTAAACCTCTGGACTAGATTATTTTACAATTACGACTTGCCAGATCATCAGCACAAGTAGAACTTTGATGAATCCCAGTAGAGACATAGTGACCTGGGAGCATGAAAAAGACCTCAAATTCAGTTCTGAAGGAACTGTGCAGATTTGACTAAAACATAGATTTATATAGGTACTAATGTAAAATTGACAATGTTGTATTTGGGTTTTTTTGAGGTAGAATGACACTGAGAATACAGTGTTTATTACTGCCGTGCTGCTATTTGTAAGGGTCAAACTCAGCCAACTCAGACAGAAGACAGCACTGCAGAATGTTAGAAGCGTGGTAAAAATAATATGACAGTTTTGCTGTTAGAAAATGTATGTCTAGAGCATCACAGCAGGGAACCTGTGTCATATTTTAAGTACTTTTAAATCAAATATTTTTTTGAGATTGCTGTTTGAATGCCACCTTCTGAAAAGCCAGTAACTGTTCTTCAGAGGACAGAACAGGGAAGTGTTTGCACAGCCCCTAGTGAGTATGTGTCGCAAGCCTCTATGCGATGCACAGATGGGAAGAGTGGTTGCAAATATGAAGAGGTGTGGTTCTTTGATAAACTGTAAATTTTCACTCAGAAAATCATGGAATTTGTGGAAGGGAATCAAGGTGTTAATGAATTTCAGTCAAATTCAAAGATTTTAATATGCTTTGGGTTCATGATTTTGAAGTTGAATGTTTTGTTTGGGGAATGATGATGCAACAACATTACTTGAGATGGAAACAAACTATTTTCTTTCAAATAAAACAAAATATTTCAGGGAAATTAATTTTGGGTGCAGTGGGCTGTTACTTGTTTCACAAAACCTCTAATCCGTTCTGGTTCACTTTTACCTGAACGTGGAGCTGGTTTTCATTTCACCCACCTCAAATTGCACACCACACTGAAAATTCAAGTATCACAAGCCCTAGATCAAATTTTCGTTCAACTGTGTTTCTCCCACACCATCCTCCTGGACTGGAAGGATGTGTCTGTGACACAAGTCAGGTTACGCCCCGCTTTCCAGTCATGGCAAACCCCACAAGCAGAAGGACTCATCTCTGGTGAGTGGTTTTTATGACACCCTCTCTGCTGGTGTCTGGGTTTTTTTGGAAAGAGCTGTTGGTTTTCATACTGAAGATCCCAGGTTTGCTCCCTCTCCCAGATGTTGGTTGAAAGGCTGTTGTCACCTGTTGATGTAGAAGCTTAGTTTTTGAGATTCACATTGTCTGGTCCAGACCCATCCATATATTGCAGCCAGTGGCTTTGATGTGAGCAGGGTGAATAGGTCAGAAACCACCTAAAGGAGATCTGCATTCTAAGCAATAGTGGGTAAACATTCCTCTCTATGGACTGATGGAAGACAAGACTGGATAATGAGTGATTTGCCATCTCAGCAGATGGCTTTTGCACTTTCTTTTTGCTCTATGCTATAGGCAGAATAAACTTCTCTAACTCATTCATAAAAATACTGCTTCGTCCTCTGCAAATCTCACTTCAGCTATGAAGTGCAGAGCCAGCTGTTCTGAGTAAATATTTATTAGATGCTAATAACATGGTTCAGTATTTCCTAATTGTGTCTTCTAAAGAATAAAACTCCGCTACTTGTGCCCAGAATACAAGTGTCTTATCATTTCTAGTCCTTCTCTTCATTTCTCCATTCTTTCCTTATGGGTTTTCTTCTGGCACTTGATGATATGCCTTAAATCTGATTTAAATGTATTTGATTTACAGATTTTTTTCCCCATGTGCTTGTATGACAGCATGATTCTTGTCTAGCTATAGTATTAATAACAATTACACAATATTTGCTTATCATCACAGTGGAGATGATATGATCCTGTGGCTTTATCCTGCTCCCAACAGGAGGAAGCTTGAGTCCATCACAATTGCAAGTCACTGGTGTCACCCTTCAGGTGTATACCGAGGGGCTCGGAGGTCCTGCTAGCTCGGGGCAGAGCTCAGCTGCATGAATGAATTTGTGGGAATGTCTTGTGATTTGTGCTGCTCCAGTTCCAGATGGAGACCAGAAGCCAGGATCAAGGGATGGCTGGTACTTGCTCCAAATGCAGCAATGCCTCTGGTTGCACTGGGTGAGCCAGTGGCTTTTAAATGTTTGCCTGAGGAGCCTGAATGTGAATAGATGAGATGTCTATTGACAGCAAGTAGCTTCCATTCCAAGACACTGATTTGCAATATCAGATGCAGTTAATACCAACCTGAACCAGCTGGTGTTCATCTGCTTGTCCATAGCCCTGAATTATTTATCTGTTACCCGTTGCACAGCGTTTTATTGCTGCAGTTCACTTGTTTGTGCCTTGCACTCATTCTCAAAAGAATAGTACAGCTCCACAGAAAAATCTCCCATGTCACTATCCTGAGACTAAAAATCCCTTGTTTCACTGCAGCTGTTTTGAACAACATAAGAAGAAAGGACAATTTCCGAGATAGATGTTGTTCCATCAACATACGCTTTTGTGCCTTCTGCACTCATCCAGCCATTTTATTTTCCCCCAGTTCTCTCTCACAAATAACAAGTGATGCACCATAGACAAGTCTGGCAGGTTGTCAAGATGCAAAGGTTGGACTGTATGTTAAGAGAAGAATTCAGATATCTTGAACACTTCAGTCATTATTCCCAGAACACCATCAGTCTGGTTTATGGACCTGCAATATAATCCGCCTGATTATTTATATACTATTTGACTTACCACAGTCTCAGGTTATTGTTTTTGTCACCCTGGAATAACCGGTGAAAAGTAACAGTTACTTTACCATAAGCTTCCAATGGAAGTCTATTTCCCTGTGCTGAAGGCACCGTGCCACATCTCAGGGAATTCCACACGCAAGTAATTTTTGTGTATCCTTTTGGTTATGCTTCAAGTTTTGTTATCATTATTTATTTATTGAGCACTGCCAATGAGCTCAGTTTTGTACACTGTGTAGGAAAAGCACGCAGAGCCTGACTCTCAGCCAAGTTAAACTGGCGTGTTGTGCTCTGGTGAGTCTGGCTTTCACTCCCTTATCTTCAGGGCTTACCATCAAAGGGTTTCACACGGGTGCATTAGGTACCAAGCTCTTCTTTGTTTCATTTGCTAGCTCTACATTCAAACACCTTTGGGGATCTGGCCTCGCTGAGAAACTGGGGCTTAAACCAGCTGCAGTGGGAATTGCAGTACCTCATTCCTAAATCACCCCAGTCTGATTTTCCTTTTATTTTCTCTCTCTTATTTCTTTTATCCCCCTTCTTGCATACTGAAAAAGTGCTGTATCTTATCAGAAGCAAACGCCACATGGCTTCTCTTATTCTTTGAACACAAAAGCAAAATTCTCCTGGGCGTGAATAGCACAGAGTCAGGGCACTCGGTGATGTGAGGTGTTGCACAATCAAAAAGTTAACCTGCATTACCTTCTTCCCTGCTTAGACCCCTTCATGTTGCTCACCAAAGGGCTACGAAAGCTCCCACTCTGTCTGGGGAAAGATTATTTCTCTGCAGGGAGCGGCCACAAGGCTACATTCCTGAGCATTTGGCAGAGGTGTGCTGGGGTATTGTGAGTTGTGGGGAAGGGGTATGTGCGGAAAAAGGGAGCAGCTTTCTCCACTGCCATTTCTAAAGGGGACTGTTTATCCTGGGAAAGCCCTGGGAATATCTCCCTTTGGACTTCAGCAGGGTTTCTCCATTACTCAGAAAGTGATGGAGCAACAAGAGATGGGGTAACATCCAGGTGGCTAAAGGCTTCCACGTGCTAATCACGGAGGTTGTGAGGTCCCTGCTGTGTCTCTTACAGCAATTTTACTATGCAAGGATGAGCTTACAGCTCGCTTGGGCCTTATGGAGCTGTTGCAGCAGAGGGCACAGCCACAGCTGAGCCCATGCGGATTTGTTAAGATCCTGGACAGAGTGCAGTCCATACTAACCCCCGCATAGCTATCTATAGTCCTACTGTTTTTAATACCGTAAAACTAGGTGTTATATCGGCTGCAATTGGCACTCTGGCTTGTAGTGTACCCATAGCTGGAGGGCTGGAGTACAGAAACCTACCCCAGCTGCAGGAGACATAAGCCAAAACTGGGAGTTGATGGGAAATGTGAAAAATGTGAGGGCTTCTGTGAGGACAATAGCCAAAAGCAATAAACATATAAGTAAATAAATCAGGAAATGGCTGAGGAAACATATCCCTGGCTGTAGTAAGTAAGTGGAAGAAAGGATAGAGTTAGAGAAAAGGTCTGGAAGAGAAGGAAGAGAGAAGAGATGGGGAAAAAAAGATAATTTTGCTGGGTGGTCATTTTACTTAGGGGGAGATGGGAGAGGGAATTGGGGAATGGGGAGAAAGGTAATAGAAAAATTAAAAGCTCTGAAAGGAAGGAGGAAAAAGAAGATGCTGAAGGATGTAAAAATGTTAAAAATTACATGTTGAAGTTACGGGATGGGAAAACATAGGCTGTGAATGGAAGTAGAACCAGACTTTACAGAATCACAGAATCACATGGGGTTGGAAGGGACCTCTGGAGATCATCTAGTCCAACCTCCCTGCCAAAGCAGGTCCACCTAGAGCAGGTTGCACAGGAACTTGTCCAGGCTGGTTTTGAATGTCTCCAGAGAAGGAGACTCCACCACCTCCCTGGGCAGCCTATACATCTTGCTGTTCAGTGTGGGTACACCAGTGAACCCAGGGGGATGCCCTGCAGAGCAAAGGACCTGTCTGCGTCAGATCAGTGATCAGAGTCTGGCAGGAGGGTGAGGCAGACGGGGAATTGGATGACTAAGAAAGTGCAAGAGAAAAAAAGAAAAATCAATGTTACTGTGGAAAGGCTGATGCCAGAGTGTTGTAGAAACAAATTTTGATTTTTCTCTTTCCACAATACGTGATTGCTGAGAGGCAAGAGAAGAAGTTGGGTGTGGTGGTGGCTGAATGGTGTGCACATGAGTCCTTGCATTTTGGGTGCATGTGTGCATCTCCCTCTTCAGAAGTTTTCTTGAGCTTCCCTGTGGTGGCTAGGACTCAGCTGAGTGCATGCATGCAGTGACTTTTCTTGGTGTGTGCTGAGGTACCAGAAGCCCAACAGCTTTCTATGAGCAAATTAGAGTTCCACCAGGAGCCTTCCTTTATTCTGACTTAAAATGTTTTTTGAACGAAAAGGGTTTTCTGAAAATACAGGCAATTGCATGGGTTTTTTTATACTTTCCAATGAAGGAATTACTTAAATTTTGTTTTACTACCTCTTCAAACGGGTCTGTTTATCTGTCGGGGAGGGGGAGGATATTCTCCAACCATAACAAACCAAAAGCACTTCAGGGTGATGCAAGGGAGACCTCCAGTCTGTTTACCTCCACCGGTCTTAGTTCTGCTGTCCAGCTTTAGTCTGGTTTTCGGGTTGTGAACAGAATCATTTGTAAGAGCCACTGTGAAACAGGGCAAACCAGCCTGCAAGGCACTCCATTCTTCTGCAGCTAAACCATTTCTCATAATTTGAAGTTGCCTCACACGCATTGATACCACACCACAATCTGCAGCACCCAACAGGGTAGAGACCCGGACAGACATTGCCCGTACTACTCCTCACCCCTGAGACCGCAGGGAGCAGGTGAGGTGATGGTAGTATCTTCACTTTCTTGCTGCACATGCACTTTCTTGTGCTCTATTATAAACCTGCATGAAAGAAAGAGTCTGATCCTTTCCTCCAGGTCCCTGGACCATAAAGCTGTTGCACATCTGCGTGCAGGAGAAGGGGGATTTGCCAGGGGTACTGGGCGTTCAGGCTCTGGCAGAGACCTTTGTTTTACAGGACTCCTTGTAAAGCTGCACTCAGGGGTAAACTGGACAAATGCTGTTGATTCCTCGTTTTCTGGGCCCTGTCAGGCAGGGATGCAGGACTCACAGCAGTTCAGGGCTCTCACGGCATGTACGCAGTAGCCCATGGGTCAGGTTGGGGGGCTGCAGCATCCCACAGCTCAAAGCTTGCCTTCAGCAGGGTTCATCCTGGGGTAGAGATTGGAGCCTGTGCGTCCTCATGGCCAGCTGAATCCTGAACAAACCTTCTGCTTTCAAGCACAGTGAGGAGGAAAATTCAGGCTGACCTAAAAAATATTATGAGTAGAGTCCCATATCAGAACAAAATCTAGGAATAACTAGAAAGGGAGTATGTGTGACCACTCAAGCATACCCATACCACTCAAGTGTCCCGTAGCTGGGAACAAACGCAGTGTCCTGGGGAGAGAAGGGAGAATGCAACCCCCTCAGGACGCTCGCTGCTGGGAAACCTGCCTGTGCAAGCAGGGAGCAGAGTTAGATGATGCTTGTCCAACAAAAGCATAAGAAAGGAAAGGTGCCTGATCCTGAATTTGTAACTGCCAAAGTGTTGAAGCTATTGAAAAGCACTTGCAGCTCGGCTTCAACACTGTGCTGTTGAGAACAAAAGGAAACTGGATGGAGCTGTTGATAAAACAGGATTGAGAATGCTGAGAAGCTATGTGAAACTGCTGAGATAATTTCCCTGCTCTGAGTGGGATCAAATATACCTGTAGCACTGCCAGATCTATTTCTAAAATCCTGTGCTGGCATAGAGTCCCGAGGATTATTAGCCAGCCTTGGCTTTTCCTCCAATGTCTAACCGCCATTCTGCAGGATCTAGTGGATCCTTTTCAGAAAATTGGGTAAAAGGAATAAATGATTGTTGTCCTTTCTTGCACAGGCTTTCATATACTGGAAAACTATTAACAAATGTCTCTTTGGAGCTTTTAGAATTACCAGCCTAATTACCTGAGCTGTTCCTCTAAAGGTCTTATATTCTTGTTGCTCTTTTTAAAAGCCACCCAGAACTAGATCCAATGCCTCAGCTGGGTCTTCAACAGTGCCTTGCAGAGCTGAATAATTCCCTGTTGCGTATGACACTCGTGTAATAATACATCTCAGTATGAGATTTGTCTTTCACAAAATTTACCTGCTTTGCTCATATTTGCTTTGATTCCTACTGTAGCTCTCACATCCTTTTTTATTTCAGTCCTTCCACCTCTTCTATGATTCCTCATTTTGTATTTGTGCATTTGATCTTTCATTTCTTCATGTCATGCTTTGTATGCATTGTTGCTAAATTCTGTCTTGCTAGTTTTAGACTATTTCTCCAATGTATTGGGATAATTTTGAATTCTGATCCCATCCTCTGAAGTGCTTGCGTCCACTCTCACTTTGGTGTCATCCACAAATTTTATAAGTGCACTCTCCACTCCATCATCTCTGAGGATGGCAAGAAAATACTGAGCTAGGTAATAAAACATTCTTTTTAAACCTTGCAAAGATAAATAGTGAGTTAAGCTCTGATAAAGAACACTTCAGGATGAAAAAGGTGTGAATATATCTTAGCTCTAGGACTTCTAATCCTGGTTTGTGTGTATAGTTCACATGTGCTACATACTTGAGTAAAGATTGGAAAAAAGCAATCCTGATTTTTCTGAGGGGCTTTTTTCCCCTACCAGCCTAACTGCGAATGAAAAAGGATGCTGGTAAACTGAAGTATAAAAAGAGCCATATTGTATAGCACAAGATAGTACCAGAAAGAAGTTTAGTATTCAGAGAGTGTACAACACTAAAATACTTGTCAGTGTTGCAGTATTTTGACATATAAGTGGGACACATCTGAAGCCTTATCTTTGCCCTCCATTGCCTGGTGCAAAGAATTGGCAGAGTGACAGAATTCATCTTGCTCAGGAGTCAAGATGTTACAAGCGCCATCTCTAGGAAAAAAAAAAAAAAAAAAAAGAAAGAAAAAAAGAAATGGCAACACCTGTAGAAGTCTTACAGCCCTGGGTTGGTGACTGCAGCATCTATACTCTTGACAAGCCTGGGAGGTTTTGTCTGAACTTAGAAATGCACAATTTGCGAACTTGCTTTCTGAGGAAATGTCAAGAAGCATTGGACAAAGAGGATGCTTTGGGGATGTTGCCAGTTCTCACAAACTGCTGTCAACTTCGCCACTGCTTGTATGATTTTTCCCATCTGCGTAATCAGTTGACAAAATATATCTTTTTGCTTCCACAAGGTATTCATCCTGCCTTTACTTGGTGCTGTTTTTCCTATGTAGGGTTGAGATCTAACTAGAACAAGGAGCTGAAAATACAGCAGCTTCAATTGAGTCTGTTGGGTTTAGCGAATTTAGTTGGGTTTAGCGAATTTAATGATTCTGAATGGTGCCAGATTAACAGCCTCTTATACCGACGTTCCCCTTCTTTTCCACAGAGCAGGTACAGGATCAGTGCTGGCTTTGCTAAGGTTTCCTTATTGGGTTGCATCTCAGTTCAGCGGGATGGAGAGCAGTGGACTCTCTCGGCTGTGGTCCCTGCAACAACCCACAGCGCAGGTACCTATTACAAGTGCAAACGTTGATCGTAGCCAGCGCTGGGGGCTCCGATCCACCACAAGTGGCCTGAGACTGGGCCATTTCCCAGGCAGCTATTGAACGGCTCCGGGGGACCGAGCAGCCCAGCCAGTTCTCTCTGGCAGAGACTGGGAGCTCTGGGTGTTGTTACCGGCTGCCTGAGGCTGCCAGCTCTCCCAGCAGACCCATGGAGAGTCTGCTTGTGGCAGGACCAGTCAGAATGCTTCTGGGCTTTTCTCAAGGAAGCAGAGGAAAATCTTGGCAGGGAGATTTACATGGGAAGGGGATAACTGGTTACACACTGAAAAGAGGCCTTGGCTCAGCTGACTTATTTATTCAAACTTTTCTCAACACTAGGTAATGTCACTCCCCATGGGGCATGCAGAAGGAAAGCACGGATCTGGCAGGGTTTCCAACATTGAAGAGGTTCCTCTCTGAAGATTTTATTCTTCTTGGAAGGAGAAACTTCTCCACCTGGTAAATTGCAAATGCAGACCTCTGTGTTGTTTGTAGGTGTGAGCCCTTTGGTTCTGTACTTCTTGGGATGTCCAAAGCACATTGACTCCTCTGAGACATGTATCAGCTACTATCTCAAGTTCCCACCAGGACCCTACCTCCTTGGCTTGGGGAATGGGGTGTGTGAGTCCTGACAGGACCTCTTCTGACTCTTGGAGGTCCTATATTTCAAGCCTTTTTTTCCTGTACAGCAGCACAGTACAATTTTTTAAGAACTGAAAGAATGATATATACAGGCTGACCCTGACAAGAGCTTGAGATCTGAATCTGTTCAGATCTTTCAAATGCAAACGTCCCTTCTTTCGTCTCTTTCTCTTCAGGAGCAATGATATGAGCTCATGGCTGATCAAATTCAGCAGCTGAAGTACCAGTGGGATCCTGAATTAATTTGGTGTCCCACAAATTATTTGGTATAGCCATACAACAGTTCAATATTTTAGTGAGTAGAGGGAAAAAACAGCTCTCCTGAGTGTATTGGTCCTGCTGATGTTTTTTTGGCTTTTAGAACAGAAAATCTAACTAAAATAATAATAATCTTATGAACAGCCTCATTTTTCCTGTTTATTATTGTTACTCAAGCACATGGTATGCCTGAAGGTAACCTAGCCAAGAAAGCTGTGTAGACAGCAAGCAAAAGCTACGGAGAGCCAGCACAGAGCATCATGATCTAACCCAGGGAAACTCCAACTGCCGGGTTAATTATTGTTATTTAGTCACATGCCAGAAAGCATGCTATTAATTGCAGCAATAAAATGCACTGCCTTTCATCGTATTTAAAAGAAGCCTGCCTGCCAGGAGAAAAGACAAAATCTGTGAAGCTGATAAACTGAAATAGAAGCAGGAAAGAGCGAGATAAAAGCTAACAGTGGTCCTGCTAACAGTGGTGAGGCTTCCCATTGCATCCGGCCCCTAGTGTGGTCCTGTCAGAAAGCAGGGAAAACCATGACACCCAAGCCCAGAGAATGTTGCTTTTTGTTCTCGTTGAAATCCCATACCAGTGGCCTGACAGAGCCCTGGGGAAGTGTGGGAGCACAGGGCGATAAATTTCTTAAGTACGGGGTTGCTCTGCAGTTTGTAGGTGTGTGCCTGGCTAACGTGCAGCGACATGGCCCTCTTCCTGGTGGGATCCGTGCCTTCAGGTGTGACGGTGTCTGCCGTGTCACGCAGCCATCCACTCTGCACTCTCCTCAGCAGGAGTGCTGGGTCTCAACTGCTCCAGGGGACGTAGCACGGAGGATCCTGAAAGGGCAGATGACTCAGGCAGACAAATAATGGTTTAGGTGAGGCTCTGCAAGGCTTGGCAGGAGCTGTACTGGTTAAAGGCAGGATTTCTGCTGGTGGTTCACATGGCATATGACCGCCAAGGTCAATATTGAGTATGCACATTTGTCTCGCCACTGTCATGCTGTACCTCTGCGGGTACATCTGTGTCCCTAGGCAAGTATTTAGCGAGCTCTTCTGTAACAAGGACAGGCAGAGAATAGCTGGTAAATGTTTTATACTATGCAGTACAGCCAAGGATGTTTGTTCCTGTGAGATTGTCCTGGGATATCCATCTGGAGGGGATGCCTCAGAAAGTACAGAAGAAAAATATGTATACAGTAGAAGTGCTGCTTACAAAGATGTGATACCGAAACCAGTGTTTTTCTTGTTCATCATCACAAAGTTTTCATCATTCCCAGCATCATGGCAGGAAGTGTTTCCTAAAATGTGGTGCTTTTTCCTCCTTAACAAGAGATGCATGAGAGGCTACAGTGCACAGGCATGTCCCTCATGCTGGTCTTCCTGGCACAACCAGTATATGCCTGTATGTAATCAAGCAGAGGGCATCTCCTCTCTCTTCTGATTATCCTCTTCCCATCCCTTCCTTTCCCTTGCCTGCCCTGCCACCCCTACTCCTGCGCACAAGCCTTTGGGACTGAGAGTGGCTCTGTGAGCATTTCCATGCACTAGGTCTCCTGTGGTGAGAGTTTTAGGACTGTTCTGCACAAAGTATATGTGGAAGCACAGTACTGTGTGCTTTGTTCTCCAATGTATATTACATCCTTTCGGTGAGAGAAGCAGCTATATGGAAAAACCTGTTTCTTTTTCTCAACTTGCATCAGTTTTAGCCTGTTGTAATGACATGAGCTCCTACAGAGTTACTCCCAATTTATACCAATGCATGTGTGATGAGAATCGGACAAAGTGTCTCTCTCTTGGACTTACAGAAGGAATTACCTTGCTGGGAAATTCCTGAGGCCAAAAATATTATTTAAGTAGGGAAGGCCTCGTTTACACCTGTATGTGCTGGAAGAATCTAATTTACAAGTAAAAGTAAAACCGAGATTTCACCATCTTTCCACGAGATGCATGTCTCAGTTCAGAAATAGTTTTGAAAGCGAGAGAAAACAGTGAGCGATACTCTGGTAGAATGAGAAAGGAAAAAGGATCTCAACCTCAGTTATGAAACCCACAGACTGTCAGCTTACAGAACCACGACAGAAAGTCCTTTTATTTGTCATTTCACTTGGAAGAAAATACTTGCTTCTGTACCTGAAACTCTTGAGAGAACAAAGGAGATGGAAAATACATGGTCCCTGCCAGGGAGGTGTTTGTGTGATAGGTGCCAGGGCCAAGTTCATTGTGGTTCAGTCATGTTACACAGAGGGTGGATCTGGCTACTTCTGTTGCAGGAGGAACACTGTAAAACTGATTTCTCCAGGTTTGCTAGTTTTGGCCTTGTTTTCAGAAACAGTGTCTTTCATGATTTCAACAGATAATGATAAAGGTTTGAAGCCAAAGGGTCGTGAAGGCTACAAGCGGGGGTCAATTTCCATCCCCTGTGGTAAGTGAGCCTATTTACTGTCTGTTCTGAAGTACTGAAAGATTAAACTTGGGAGAAATCAATATATAACTTCTAGAGGGTGTGTGAACGAAATACCTGCGAGCATCTCTTTTTCCTCTTATGTGAAATACGCTGTTAAGCACGTATACAGAAGACCTGTGTCATTTGCTACAATGATTGTGGGATCCAAACACCAAATTTTGCAAATTGGCAAATATGCAAATGAACATGATAAAGTAAAGTATTTATTGATAATATGTGCCACGTGAAAATACTACTTTTAATTGCATGGAGCAATATCTGGGAGTACAACCTATAGCACTGATAAAAATATATTACTGGGGTTTATTTGTTTAGCCACAGTTGCAATGCAAATAGCAGACGTGGCACTAAGGCAGGTGTGTGGGGAATGATGCCCTTCACCTGGCGCAGAGGAATCCCTGGGGATGTACAGCACTGCTGACTGTCAAACTGCACTGTGTCCAGGAGGAATAGCGTGGATAGGTTGCTATGGGCAGCATACCACTTCTGAGGCATAGGCTCCTTGTGTGCATCTGAATGGGAACCAACAATATGAACGTGGGAGAATGGTATTAAAGAAAAAAAAAAAAAAAAAAAGAGATTAGCCAAAGACATCTGTGCTGTGTTCAGCCTGTCCAAAACGTGGGAGAATGGTATTAAAGAAAATAAAAAAAAAAAAAGAGAGATTAGCCAAAGACATCTGTGCTGTGTTCAGCCTGTCCACCATGGCACCTCTGGAAGTAACGTCATTGTTGGTGATTAGGACACTTCTCCAGAAAACTGTGTCTCAGACTGAAAACACTTTTCTAACTCCTACAATAAAGGAAGTGGGGAAAAAGTAAGGAGACGCTTTCTACTGTCCAGCTGAAACTAAAATATTGTATAGCAAGGAAAGATTTCCTCTCTCTGCCCCTCGGAATCGCATACGGTCACTGCAGAGAAGCATTTGCAATACCTTGGTTGATTGCTTGCTAAGCATCAGGCTCTCCTTGCCATCTGTATAAGAAGCCAGGGTCTGACAGCTGGCGATCTGAATCACTTATCAGTCGTTTCAATTCGGACACTGCAGAGAAGCAGTGTGAATATGGTGCAGTAACTTTGTAAGGGAAAGGCCTATGTTGCTTGCTTGCACTCACCTCCCCTCCTAGCACGCCTCCTTCAGTCCTCTTTCTGTTTTCTTTTCTTTTTCCCTTAGTCTTTTACACTCCCCTCGGTGAGCTAATAAAGCTGCAATTAGCTAGGACAGATTTTATTTAAAGAGATAAGCAAAATCTGCTTCTGGTAGAACACTTTGACTTGGGGAAACATCTTTCTTCATCTCCAAGAATTGTATTGTGGGCTAATTTAGCTGCATTTTCTATGCTTTGCTGTAGGAAATCTGTATCATAGATAGATAGCCTCAAATTACTTAGCTGTAGCCCTACTGATCAGGATTATGAGTTTGAATAGACAAAGTACCAGTTGCAATTACAGCACCATTGTGTGATGTGTTCACATTTGTCTTTGTTGCTCAAAAATAGACTTCTGTATTATGCATTAGCACATAGTGTTTACCCCTAGCCTCGTATGACTTACAGTACTACAGCTGCACACCACTACAACGTAGTCTTGCTCGAGAGGAAAGGATGGAATTTCCTGCCCTGTCTCAGACCGTAGATCATCAGTCTTTACCACTCCTGGCAGCTCTGAAGAATGCAGCATGACCTTCAGAATTCAGATAAATGCAATGAAGGGGGATCAAATTACCTCAATCAAAGGTGAGGTCATTGTTTCAGCAAGTCTCTCTCCACGGCCGATTCTCTCTTTCATCTATCATCACTCTCCTATGAGAGACGCTTCTGAGCCGTATCACATTTTGAAATCCGACCATCAGCCTACAGAACGCCGCAAGAGGTCTGTTTTGTGCTGCTGAAGTTCAGTCCAACACACTAAGTGACTCAGCTCGGGAAGAATAGTTGGCAATGGGACTGCAGTTTGTACTGGCTTCTGCCATCTTTAGTGGGAGGTCTACCAAAGGCTGAGTTGTTCTTTCTTTGTCTTCACCACCCATAGGAAAAGAATCTGTTTCCTCTCTTTGTAGAACTGAACAACTCCAAGGAATGTTGAACCTTAAACTTTATTTCATAGAGAGGAAGGGCTTCCAGATTTGGATCGTTTGCCTTGGAAGCACATGAGCTTAAGCTGATACTGCAAAGCTGTGTGAGAAAATGCAGCGTTTACAATATCTACATCACATGATGTAATGTGTTGATCGATCTCTAATGGGGAAACAGCATAAAAAATTTGCTATCAGAGGAAATAGCCATTGCTTTATGCTTTAAGAGTGAAGATATTGCTGTCTTGGTATCAAAGTCTAGGAGGAGGGGGCTTGGGTTCTAAAAGGCCTGAATGCATTCAGACCTCATACAGCAAACCCTGCACAGGTCAGGCAGAGTGAGACACTATTTTCAAGGTAAAATGTGCATGATACAATATTTGCTACTTGGGGTTTTAACAGCTCGAAAAACATTCTTGGAGGGTAACAAGATTTTCTGGAAGTGAGCCACTTTTGAATGCTATTGCCAGCACGTCTGCCTACTCTGGGTAGCATCAGAAACTGTGCTGAAAAATTAAACAAACATAGTTCTTGGCATCTAAACAGATGGGAAAGGACATGTTGACTCCCAAGCCTTTAGCTGAGGAGGTAGTCTGTTTCTCATTGTTACCCCTGTGCAGTGAGGAATTGCAAAACACCCACATAGATTTTCAGACCTGCTAGCTGCACTTAACCTTTAATCCTGCAAGTACTCAGCCATGAGCATATAATTTTAAACATCTGAGTAGTCTGACTGACTCCAATGGGAATACGTACTGAATGAAGTTAAACATTTGCATAAACGTTTGCAGGATCAGGATCTTTCACTACAAACACTATTCTTGCACTACAAACACAAACTCGGTTTGGGCTGAGTACTCAGCTCCAACTCTCAAGGCATTAATAAACCTATACCTTCTACAGATGTATTTTAAATTTCATGTTAATGTGTGATCTCTCTGTTATAAAACACCTTACATTAGGCTAATGAGTAACCTTTCTCATGAGAGAGGGGGAATTATATACTTTCTGACATAACTGCATAGGTTTGAAAGAATGGAGTCTGCACTGGATCAGCAGCATAACGGCTTCCCTGTGTCAAAGAGGTTCTGGCATCTCGATTGGATTTTTTTGGACCTTTAAAGTTTTCAAACCTATTTTCTGTTTTAGACCTGATCTGCAAAATTCTCCTTCCTGCCTTTGCAAGGACAAGGTTGCTTGCATGAGTAAGGGGTTGACTCACTTAATCCTCAAGGTGAAGCCTACTTTCCATTTGCGCTGCCAGAGGATTCATTCACCACTGCCTAGGTCATTGAACTTCCGAAAAGGATGAGCAACTTTTGTGGTCTTTAGCTACAAGAAGGTGAACACTAACACTCTGAATTAGACTCCTGTTGTGGCTGTGTCTGGTTTTATACCTTCTGCCAAATAAATTGGGTGAAATTCCCTCTAGTTTACACCCTAGATAACTAGATCAGAATTTGGCCCATCGAATCTAGGTGTCTGCATTAGGAGATCAAAGGCAAAGTTTTGATGATTCCTTCTGCGAATTTCACTCCTATTTGTACTCTCACATGCTTGATCTCTCTTTTGTTTAAAGCGCTGTGGTTGATACAGAAGCATTTATATTCTGTGAATCATTCTAGCGATGCTGCTCTTAAAATATGCTAATATTTTCTTTTGAAATCTACTGGAAAAATAATTTTAAAATGTCTTACATTTTTCTGGAATTCTTTGCTTTAATTGAAGTGCTTTTTTTTTTCCGGTTTTGCTTTGCTGACTAAACATGTTAGGACTTTTGAGGCAAAGAGGTATGTGCATACGAATGTGTTGTAATAGAAGAGGCAGCTTTTCCTCGAGTTAAAGCGATGTAACATTTTCCATTCTAAACATCTGTGTTTTCTGTGGTCTCTGAAATATAAATGATTCAGGATGAAATCTGCCGGATTGGGACTTTGTCCAAATGTGAATATTTTGGAAAGATTTGAACAAAACTGGTTCAGCCAGTTCAGAATATCAAGAGAGTGGGGGAAAAAAAATGTGTTTCTTGAGTTAAATGGGTTCTTACAGCCTTTTTTGAACATTTCTATAACTTTATCAGCAGAAGGCTGAAAAATGAACTCTGACATGGAAGTAGCCTTCCTTGAAGTAGACATGTATTTGCTTGTTCAAGAAGAAATTAGTTTTGATTTGACTGAGTTATAAACCTTTGGAAGCTGCTATTGAGCATGTGCAGTGGATTGTTTCAGTAAGCTTGTGAAGTGTGCAGCTACAGACGGATTTTCTGCACATGCATGGCTGGCTAATTTTGCTGGAAAGGGAAAAATCTATCTAAGCACATTGCTATAATCAGTGAAAATACCTGGGGCTTCAGGGAGACCTTTGAAGACCATCCCAAGATCTTTTAGACTATGAAAAGGGCAAGAAACGATTCTGTAGGCTTTGCGAGGTGTTTAAAGAGTAAGCGGCCCACAGATTTTGTAGGGTTAAATGGGATTAATGGGCTCCAGAATTGGGTGCTTTACACATACATGCAAGTATATGATGTTTTCTGTGGGGAAGCATGTCGTTCACGGCACCCTCTCCCTCGGCAGATCTGCCTGGTGAAGGAATCCCCCAGCAGCAGGGGAGCTGCGCCTTCGTCTCACTTCCAGCTGATGGTAGAGCTCAACTGGTGGGAGTTTATCAGCAAGTTCACAATCTTGGGCTGCTGAGCCTACTCTGAATTATATAGAAAACCTTGCTAATTAAAATTTAGCCTTTGGGGTGGTGTGTGTGTGTGTCTTTTTAGGCGCAGGCACAATCAGTGCTTTTGCAGGAACTGCTCTCACTTGCATCAAACACACTTTGGAGAAATCAAAAACTCTCATCCAGAACATCTGCGTGTCTCCTGGCAGCCCATGCTCTCCAGCGTACCTCACTTCAATGGATGCCAGTTGTTTGGTTCCAAAACTTGTATTTTGCACAAATTGGGTGTCTCTCTCCAACTCCCTCCGAACCCAAGAATCGTAATGCTGAGCTTACGCAAAGAGTCATTTGCTCTGAAGAAAGAGATGTCTTTATTTTACCCTCCTGGAACAAATAATTATTTGGGATTTCTTCCTTTGTCGTTTCACCCATCCCATCTCTCCATCAGGGCTCTGGCAGGTGGAAGGTGTGCAGTTATTCACTGAAATCTTAGCACGCCGGGCAACTGCTGCCAAGGCTGACACTAATCACCTCCCTGATGAGCCTGTCAGCAGAGCGACTGTGCCATTGAGCAGGTGAGGTTTTGATGCCTTTTCTTTTGGCTGCTTGGTCTTTTCCTGCTCATGCAACAGAATTTGGCACTGCATCCTGGCACGGCTTGGTGAGTGGCCTTCTACAGAGGCTCTGGAGCCACTGGTGGGGCTGGACTGGCAGAGGTCTGACATCGGTATAGACGGAAGGAGGACAGAAATGTGGGGTACAGTCAGAATGGGGGCAGTAAAACAGCGTATTGAAAAAAAGAGACGAGATGGCAGAGAAAACATTTGAAAATGGGAAATGTTCTGCTTTGAGAGGATACTGTGGCTCTGAAATAGAGGCGCTTTTTAATTGTTAGGGAATGTGTCTCTTCCCTTGCTAGTTTTGTGTTCTCATTTCTTGAATTCTCATGGTGGGATGAGGTAGCAGCAAATGCTGAACAACAGGAAGCTCAGCAGTGTGGAAAAACAGCAGCGTGAGCCATGCACACACAAGCCAGCGAACCAGTGAGAGCCAGCAGCAGTGCAGCGTCTGTCCTGAGGTGTTTAAGGGTGGAAGCGGGTAAGCAGAAAGAAGGTAATCAGCCCAGGTGATGACCCCATGTCAACGGCCCAGCCTCTAAGAGTGGAGCCTCACCTCCTGCAGGCAGAGTCCCCAGAGATCCCTTTAGGCCTGTGTAGGGGTGACCATGATCCCAGACCGGGCACTGCTGCAATGCAGTGACCCCAGAAGTTCAAGGGGAGCAGGTGCGTGACCTCAGTGGGATGGTGGGGTTGTCAGGACCTTGATGTCTCCCATAAGGCCACATAAGAATAATGTAAGGTAAACTTAGCAAATGAGGTGCCTGTCATGTAGGATCATCCAACATGGCTTTGCTTCCTCACCTTTGAGGTTCAACAAAGATCGGCCTCACTACTTGTCTGAAGGGACTTAAAGGACAACACCTTTGTAAAGCATGTTCTCTGTTCAGTGGGAACGGTAAGGAGAGAGACGGACACGACCTGTGGTGTCCGGCCTGGAGTTTCTGTGGAGCTGGGGGTCTCTATACAATCCACCCAATACAGGTGTGAATGAGACAACCCGAGTTCTCCGACACACTGGTGGTGTGCTACAGCGCTCAGAGCCTGCACAGAAGAGGGGTGCAGCCACCACCAGACCCTCCGAGCCGGGGTCACCCCTCACGTCAGGCACTGCCCACGCCCCAGCTCCGCAGGGAGCCCGCGGGAAGCCGTTCCACGGAGGGCCGCCACCGACTCTTCGCCGCTTTTCGGCCCGAAGGCAGGCCGTGGGTGGGAGGCGGCTGCCCGGGGCCCGGAGCGGCTCCGAAACCACACCGCGCCGCGGCACCCGCACCCCGCCGCGCCGGGCGGCTGCTCTCCCCGCTCTCCCGCCCGGGGCCAGCCCACGGAGGGCAGAAGCGGGACGGGAGGGTCGGCCCCGCCGCCTCAGGGAAGGGAAGCCGTTGCTCGCCGTTGAACCGCGAGGCGCGGCGCGCGGCACCCGCCTCACGGGGCGGCGGGCAGCGCGCGCCCCTCAGGCAGCCGGGCGAGCGGGGCG
>NW_015090922.1:27208548-27216720 GCF_001431845.1 Calidris pugnax
TCCGGGGCGGGAAGGGGGGGGCCGGGACCCGCCTCGGCTCCGCTCCCCTCCCGGTGGATAACGGCTGCCCCTTCCCTCCTTCCCCCGCCGGCACCGGAGTCGTCTGGGCTGGTGCTCCCACCCAGAGAATCGATGAGGATCCTAGCTGCAGATGCGTTTCCCCCTTTCTTTTCCCCTCTTGGATGCACAGCGGTTCCCTTTCTCCTTATCTCCAAAGATACGGTTTTCTGGTGGGTTTTGCAATATTTCAGGAAATAGCTGGATTTGTCACGTTTCATGTCTGTGGTGTGGAAGGTCTGTCTCTTCCTTTTTTTTAACGGCTCAGTTACTGGTGTTCGAGAAGTTCTCTGTTGATAGTGCAGGGCATTATTCTGTCCATCAACTTATTAAGTAAAGTTTTTGGTGTGTTACAGTAATGCACTGATCAGGAAAATAGCTTTAAGTATGTCATAGTTCACGTTTGTGTCAATCAAAGGAGGCTTCTGTGGCATGGTATGGGAAGCGGCAACTTTATCCACTAACTCCATTTAAAAAAAATAATTATGAGTAAGGGTGCTTTTTTGTGGGCTTTTTGCCCCAAACACTAGCAAAGCCAAGAGCTTTTAGAAACTGTCGTATCAAGCATTATATTCTGGAATGGGAAAAGTGAAAAAGCGTCTCATAATTGTGTCATTTTTCAAAAAAACCCGAACAATCCCAGAAATGGGAAGAGGGCAAGTGAACAAAGCGCACCACCTAATAAATGTCAGTCTGCTGTTAAATGAAAAGTAGCATTTCTTAAGTCTAGCAGTGCGTAAGATGAATCCTTTTATGTTGCTGTGATGCAGTGTGGTTCATCAATGCATGTATTCCCAGGAAAAATCTGTTGGCGACCGGTTCCTGTGGCAGGTTGTGGAAGCAAATACTTGCATGATTACTTAAAAGATTGCTTACGTGAGCAAGGGTCTAGAGAATGAGTTGATAATTGTTGCTCATTGATAATTGGCTCTGTGTTCTCATGTGTCCTGTTATATTTTCTCCCTGTAGCTTAGGAATGCGTTCAACTGCAACTTTTGACGTAATATATTAGTGTTAAGTGTGTATTGCTAAATACAAGCTCTTGGTCCTTCAAAGTAGATACAGTAGCAGAAATAGATCAAGCATGTGACAAAAAGTAAAGCAGTAGCCTAAAGCCTTTCTTGAAGAACCACCAGAGTGTATTTAGAAAGCAAAAGCAATCTTATGCTGCTGCTGATGTATAATGGGATAAAGAAAAGCTATCGAAGGTGGATATATCTGCAGATAGGGAAATATACTTTTAACTCTTATGGCGTGTTTCATTTGGAGTTTCCACACAGATTTGCAGCTCTGTACAGTTCATTTTTACTGCTAGGGAAACAGCAGTGTGGGGATAGTGATTTGCCCAAGGTCATCTAGAAGACTAGGTGAGGATAAAACAGAAAATAAACCTGTCTTTCTGAGTACTAGTCTGGTACTTAATCTCCTAGAACCCGCTGCTGTTTATTATTGATATTAGTAGGAGTTTTTACTATGTTTGAAGAGATCTATGATCCTGATCCTTGCTTTGGTAGCATAATTTGTTAACATTCTGCTCCAACTTTAGTAAACCTTACTGGTCTCGGTAATTGGAAGAGTTTAGTAAAGATAATTTAAAGAAAATGAGAAATTTCATCGGCCTTAGAAACTCAAAGCTAGGTTAAAAAATGTGAAAGTTTAAAGTAAGGCTGTATGGTAAGGAAGAATATTAGTATGTACTGTGACCATAAGAAAAAAGTGGGGAAATTAACAATTATGTGTGGATTGGTGATTTAGGATTCTATTTTCTGTCAGCGAAGCGTAAAATTTAATCCTGGGCCTCAGCATAGGTTAGCAAATGTAAGTAGAGGAAGATGTGTGTAATGTAATAGC
The DNA here is from genome assembly GCF_001431845.1 of Calidris pugnax. Classification (NCBI taxonomy): domain Eukaryota; kingdom Metazoa; phylum Chordata; class Aves; order Charadriiformes; family Scolopacidae; genus Calidris; species Calidris pugnax. The sequence goes on from NW_015090922.1 coordinate 27,210,457, forward strand.
TTTTGAATCTCAATAAAAGGCTTATTAACTTAGTGTCAGACCCTGGTATAAAGCAAAAACACAAACTGTCTTAAACTTATGAACAGAAACCCTGCTGTAGTAAATTTCTTGGTGTGTATGACTTCATGTAGTCCTTATTACTTGCCCACTATTTCAATATAATGGAAACAGAGTTGCTTACAGAAGAACATCACTTTTAATAAATTGAAGTCTCTGCTGTGTTCAGTCTATATAATTACAAAAGGTGGGATAGTTCTTAATTTATATAAGTAATTTGCATGTTAATTACAGCTCTGGTTATACAAACAATGTTTTTTTCAGTAAGGATTTTTTTTTTTCCCCCCCATACACAAATAGCATGTTATCCAGACATACTGGACTTATTTGGTAGGGCAGCCAGTCCTGTTACGTGGTGAATGCCACCACTCCCCTTTTTCTTCAGTAAAGTTGTAGAGTTGAGGGTGTTTGCCCTTTGCCAGGATTGCAGCCGAGTAAGAAAAGAGAATGATTTTTAATTTTTTTTAATTTTCATGTAAGTTTCTACTTATTTTGGTTCTCCGTTTACAACCTTTCTAATGAGATCTATGAAGCTATTTGGATGTTGCAGTGTGCGGTACAGCCTTGCCTGGGTTTTTGGCCTCTGGCAGCAGTGGTGGAACCCACAGCCCTGTGTGCAGTAAGAACTGAGCAGGCATGAAAGGGCTAGAGCACGCAAAGTGGAAGCTGTCTCATTGGTAAGTGTGTAAAGCATAATAACAAAAAAATTTAGGAAAATAGGAAGGTGTAATGCTTCTTATCCTGGATGTAGGCATAAAAACTGAAGAAATGATGTCTTTAATGTCTGGAATTTAGGGTGTGACAACCTTTTTCTTATTTTTTTCTTTTTTTTGAAAAGAAGAAAAGGATAGAGTCAAAGCCTTTCATTCAAAATGTGCTTGGAGGCGGCAGAAATGTCTCTCCTCTTTTTTTTTTTTTTTTTTTTTTCCCACCCCCCTCTCTTCCCTCCAGTGAATCTCTACTTAAAATGATTGTAAGCATGAGTGCTATGGGTTCACTCCTTCTCCAGTCAAATTACTAGGTTGTAGGTTGGAAAGAGTGAGTCTGATTCACTTGTTTGAAGGTTAGAAAAACAGTTCCTAAAACAGGCTGTGACACAGAAGAAAGCAAGTTGCAAGCCCAACAGTTGAGACTAAAAAAAATGTGGGCTACTTTTGTGTTCTCTTAATGTGTTTTATATTAAAAAGCCTTTGGAGTGGAGACTGGAAATGCCCTTCTTTTCGTGGATGAATTTCCTAATCCGTAGCAAAAGCAGCTTGTGTCTAAGACTTGCACAAAATGGAGCAACTTTTGCAAGATGGTTAGAAAGCTACTCATGCTCTCCCAAGCCAAAGTCATCCTCATGATGTGATCCCCTCCTAAGACTGGTATGAATTTGAATTTGTGTATTTGTCACACAGGTTTTGAGTTCTTTAACCACTAAGCTCTTGCACAATAGAATGACTGGATAAAAAAAAAAAAGCCCCAAACCCCAGCTGTTTTCTAAAGGACTTACTCTTCTAGGCATTAAGAAAGTAGCCCCATGTAATTGAGCCCTTCAGGCAGGACAGAGGAATGTCTGCATCGTGTTGAAAGCACTGAACACTCAGCCACTGCCAAGAGTGAAATCCTCCTAGGCGTACTCTGAAGGAGACCTGTAGGCAGAAAGGGGATTTACCATTGAAAGCTAAGACATGAAGAGAGGCCTGCTAGGTTAAGCTCTGGCTGAGCCAAGGTTTGGAGCCTTCTGGATTTAGGTGCCAAAGTTCTGACAAGCTCTTGCTGCACGGTCAAGAATGTCAGTTGATTTTAAGTTGGGCCTCTGTCTCCTCCTGCCCCATCTTTGCTATCCAGAGGAGGCGGCTAAAAGCAACCTTTCAGTAATTGGAGATAGGTAACTTTTGCCAGTCCTCCTTAAAATGAAAAGCATCTTTCTTTTTCATCAACTCCCCCCTTCCTCCCCAAAACCAACCAAAAACAAATGTTAACAAAACTAAACCTCAAAACTGCTTCAGACTAGAAGCTTGTTACTCTCTTGGTTCACCAGATTTACTGGATATAATGGCATAAATTGGAGAAATCTAATTTATGATTAGTTGAGCCACAAGGAGGCAGGCTTCTCCTGTGGAACTGGTTATTGCCCCGTATATAGTGCTATTTTACCTTTCTATATTCTGATTTTGGGGTATTTTTTTTGGTTAGGTGTTTGGTTTTTTGGGGTTTTTTATTTTATTTTAATTTATTATTTTGGAACAGGCTTTTGATAGGTGGCTGTACCATGGAGCTAGCTGAGATGAAATAAATCCGAAGGTAAAAGGTGATGCCTCGCCTTGAGTACGTGACTGATTAAAAGTGGCTCAATCACTTTGAGGGAAAGCAGTGGAAAAAGAAGCAAGCTTTGTAAGTTCTTGTTCTATAAGGATAAAACTTTACAATAACTCCTTTCAGCATATGGAAGGCTTTCTTTTTCTTTTCTCCTTTTTTTGGAACCCCTGAACTATTTCAGTTACTCTTAAATGGGGCTCTTATTGCCATTATACATAATGACGTACATAGGACAGCAAGAGCGCTACATATAGTGCAGACTTAGTATACCTAAGCTGCTTTTTGAAGGTTTAAGTAGGAGGAAAAAGGAAATGTCTTCTAACTTTAGGTGCATTAACCTGTTTTTGTCAGAGAGTGAACCTGCAGAGTGTAACTTCTTTTGGTTGTTTCTCTCAAGGTGTGTGAAGGCAGTAGAGCTTTTTTTTTTTGGAAGGGGTTTAGAAGTAACATTCCCAGTTTTGTTGTTTTCTTTCATCTGAGGAAGGCATCGCCTGTTTCAACTGCTAAATACTAAGTTTAGTTTGCCACATCAGTTTTAAAGGTGACTTCAGCCCCTTATATGATGTGACATTGGATGTGATTTCCGATATCTTATCTTTAGATAAGTGAAGGTGTCAAAGGTTAAAAAAGTCAAATTGTCTCATGTAATTTCTGCGACATCCATTTTCTAGAAGATCCAAGGAGATAGAAAAGGATGTTCCTCTGCATAACAGATAATCATACATTAGCAGAAACTGTTTTCTTCTATAAAATTCTGTAATAAATGGGAAAGAAATTAAATGCCCAGGCACTTGAATAATAAAGCTGTCCTCACGAGAATGTAAAAATGAGTCTCTGAAACTTGTTGTACATGTATGTTTTCTCAGTCTAACATATGTCACAACAAAATGATGGTCTTGGCAATTTAGTCGCTTATTTTTGTGTATTACTTCATAAAACTTAACTCTGAGTGCAATGAAAAGATGGTCAAATGCAAATTTTGTGCCATCTATTTAGGTCTATGGTCATACTGGGCTCTTTCCTTTTCCTCCACTACTATTTGAAATGCTTCAGTGGTTGTTTTTTTTTTCCTGTTGGTATGGAGGGGCAGTGAGAAATTAATTCTTAGCTAGAAGACTGTTGTGCCAGATTAGAAATTGATGACTCTGGCTTTGCTGCAGATGCTGTTGCTTTTGGATTATTGATAGCTATTTTGTTTCATAAATGGAGAAGGGCAGGGCTGTAGTGATGGCAGAAGGGGCTGGGGAAACGAGAATGATTTCTTCAGTAGTTTCATATGAAACAGGGTAGTTAACCAGCTTTCCCCCTAGTTTTTCCCTTTCGTGTGGGTATTGCAGGCGTTTGCTGTGCCTCTCTGTTACTCCATTGCTGCTGTGGTTTGCTGCTTACAGTGATATCTGTGTACAAAGTTTGTAAGTTGTAGTGATGTCCTCTGTGAGATATTGTTTAAAAATTAACTAGTGCGCTAATGAAGTGTGCTGTATACCTTACCTGTTCTGGCTTGTCAGTCCTGTGTTTTGGGCTGTACTGCAAATAAATGCCAGTTGTTCTTTCCATGTATTCTAGATCCTTCCAAAAATACAACATGAAAAGTGATAGAATAATCAAGTTTTTCAAATTTGGAAAAGGCACAATATTACTTCATATGAAGTAAAAGAATATTAAAGATCCATCTTAGTAGTGATTACCAAAATGAAGTTGTCATCACTTGGTCTTTTAGACCAAACTAGAAAAACAAAATATAAACCATTTAAACATATGTTAGATAATTTCAATTTTAATCTTCAAAATTACATGATAATTCCACATTTTTTCCTTAGAAACCCTGATTATTTCTTCCTCTCTCGTCTTATCTGTTCTTCTGGCCCTTTGCTCTTTGGTTTACAATGTTACGTGGTATCCAAGTGCTTGCATATAACTGATACTGTATTTTTTTAAGATGATGGTAGGTCAGATCAGAGATGGGGTATTGTCAGCTAGATAGCCACTCAAAATGATTCTCTCTTCTGTTCTGTAGTGGAGTCCTTTGTATCCATACTGGGTGTCATGAGAGAGTAACCCTTGTTGCTGGCCTAGAAACTGTTTAAAAATAATAATTGCAGCAGACAGCCTATAAAACGTTTTTCTTTGGTTGGCTTTTTGGTAACTACATGTAATTCATAAATAATCTAATATACAGTACCTTTGGTTAAGTCTGTTTGGAAAGAAAACATTGGGACACAGTTGATCCCGTGCAATTCAGATGATGGATGTAAGCTGCTCAAATGAAGTTGATGCAAATTATAAACTTTTATCATTGTTTAGGTTAGTCCACTTGAATCTTTTCTTAAATAACCTACCCTTGACAGTAGTTTAGCTATAGCGGTACAAATTGTTTAGCCAGGTGTTGTACAAGCGGTTTTTCAACTCCATGGCCATTGATAACTTGTTACTAAATGTGTTTTTTTTATTAGGACTTAGTGGAGACGCTGTATATTGCCAATATGTTGGCAGTGCCATGTGTTGTGATACAAATTGAATTCTAATAATGAATCTGCAGGAAGAAGTGAGAGATTTTTCTTCATTTTTTTCTTTTTTTTTTTTTTCCAGGAATATGGGGCTGAATGTCATTGCTTGAATATATACAGATAGTGTGGAAACAGTACCAGTGTGGATGTTAGAGAAGAAAACACTAAGCAAGTGTTACTGCTGTCATGTAATTCAAAGCAGTGATATCTTAAATTTTTGAAACTTGGGTGCATTCTTGTATGTTGGTTGTTTGGATATGAGTTAGGTGCTCATCTTCTCTTTTGGCTTTTCCCTTTCATGTAAGCTTTCAAAGGAGTAAGAGGTGTATTGAGGAGGGAAGATTGAGGTGGGAGGAAGGCAGAAATTAAGAGTCCACATCAAAATGATCATTTTATGTGTTTGAGAATTTAAAGGCATAGCATAAGATAGTCTAGATAACACTAGAAACTGAACCATTTCATGTTCACGTTGTGTCTTTAAGGTTTTTTCACGGAAAGTTTGGTATTGTAGACCACTCCTGCTAAGTGGAAGTGAAGATTTTAAAATGTGTGGCTGGTGTTTTTTTTTTTTCTCCATCATTCGGAGAATGAATTATTTTATGAAACCTGTGTGTTACTGATGCACACAGAGTACATGCTTACCTGTCACTTTCTAAGTCTTCATTTGCCAAATAATCTTGCCATGAATGAAGCAGTCCTGGACTATTGATGTCCTCTGGCAGTCTTTAGTGATCATGAAAGGGGAAAAAATTCAGCATCTATTTTCTTTCTATAAATCGTGACTATCCCCTATTGGAATAGAAGGTATTTTAAAATTCCATTGTGGACTTAAAGCAGGCTGCTTTTGGAGTGGATTGTGTGTTTGATTTTGTGGGGTTTTTTGTGGCTTTTTTTCCTTTTTTCTTCTTTTTTTTTTTTGTGTGTATCAACTTGCGTGTTGAAGTTTTTTTTTTTCTTCACAGAAAACAAAATAACTTGTTCATATGATAGCCTTACAATGTAGCCTCTGCAAATTATCATCAACACTTTCCCCTACCCCCCCAGTGGCCTTTTATCTCTAAAGTGTTCATTTTTTCCACTATTCCTTTTTATACACTGGTTTTGTTAATTGCCCAGGGTACCTTTATTGTCATTTAAACAAGTTAAAATACGCTAGTTCAAATAGCTCCACCACCTGACAGAGCACATCTGTGTAAAAGGACTATGCAGGCAGATGTTAGTTTTGAGCTCCGCTTATGGAATTCAAATGGGAAACAAATGAGATGGTAAAAGAACAAAAGTCTGAATTTTAGAGCATTTAATATATCCCCCAAACTGCTACGTCGTGCACATCAAATGCAATAATTTGGATTTGTCGTCTTATAACTATGGTTTCTAATTGGGGGGGGGGGGGGAA
>NW_015090922.1:27216800-27380940 GCF_001431845.1 Calidris pugnax
TGGGGGGGGGGGGAGAAGAGCCTATTGAAAAGATTGCAGGTTCAGTTGTTAAATAACTTTTCTAAAGTTGTAAAATTGTCATAAAACCTGGGTGCTTTTTTAAGGAAAGCAAAGAATAACTAGAGATTCTGCTGAATTCAGGCATTAGCAAAGTGCAATAGACTGTCTGTACCAAGTAACAGATCTGCTTGAAACAAAAATACTTTAGCTGAGGAAAGATTATACAAAGAATTGGCACCGAGCTAATGCTATTGTGTACAAATCCTCAAAGAGCTATGACTTGATGAGAAGAAAATGTTTTCTCCTTGTATGAAGTTCCAAATGTTTAGGCACCCTGGAAATAATCAGCACAGCTGAAATTAGTTTCAGTTGCTAAAATAAATTTGCTCTAGCTGGCCTGTCAGTTTAAGGATGGTCAATAAATATATGAGAATATATAAAGATATATGCTTATTGAGATAAAATGTTAAGGTTTTTAGATAGCTTGGCTTTTCTTTCTCTTGGGTCTCTTAAGTGAAATGGAAAAGTCTGTTCACTGAAATAAGTTTTGGTTCTCTTAAAACCTTGGTAAGGAAAAGGAAAACTTTTCTCATTAATTACTTCATTTGGTAGCAAGCTGCTACTGACTAATGATAGGCAATCCTATATACGTACAGATCATTCAGCCATTGGGAAACATTCATATTGCAAAACCGCTGCTGTGGTAGGTGGATCTACCAAAAATGTGGGGGTGATTGAATTACAGTATTTATCTGCTGGAGTGTTTGATAAGATCAGGGTTGTGTATGTTGTCCAGACAGTGTAATAAGTTCTTGTTATGGGTGATAGCATGTCTCCTGCTACGGTGGCATGCATCAGTCCTCCTGGTTACCATACCAGACCATCCATCAACAGCAACCTTGCTCATTTTCTCTGGCAGTATTCATTTGGAGCAATAAGGAGTGTTTTTTAGTCCTCTGACTTGTGCTCTCACAACACAATGTGTATTTGGGTTTTCACCGTGTTGCTCTGTCAACAGCTATTGACATGAAGATGTGTGATGGCTTTTAGTCTCAACAAATGGTGAACCGACTGTTCTAGCATGTGGGGTAGTTGTTACCCATATACACTATATTAGTGAATGTTTCTTACTATTTTTAATTAAGGAAATGTTCCTTTTCGTTCCAGTGATGCAGCATCTAGCTTTCTTTCAGTATTGTCTGTAGGTGGACCCCATGAGAGCACTGGAGTTTGGTTTTGTTACTTGGTGCGCTTTTGAGAACCATTCTTAATACCTCTTAAATGTCAAAGACAACCCCAACCCTATTGGCTAAGCTGTGTGCTTTCTGTTAACAAGTGCATCATAGAACTCGTAGGTGTTGGTAGTTAAATAAAAAGGCATTTGGAGTCTAAAAGAAGTATTTAAAATAAAACTAGTGGGAAATGGCCTAGCAAACAGCTTGTTTACATCCTTAGGTTCCATACTTAATGTGCAAAAAGTGCAGGGGAAGGGACTTGGCTTCTTTGTACAGCAAAAAGTGTGCCTGAGTGCTTTTTGAGGAAGCTTTTTCCTTTATAGAAACACAAGCACAAGTGTTGTTTGGCGTGGTAGATTCTCAGTGGGAAGATTGAACTGAGCAGAAGATTGTTGATACCACCGCTGAGGTATCATAAGAGTTAGGAATATTTGGGACAAAGCTTAAGCTGAACAAAAGAGAAAAAAAATATTGAAGGACTTTTCCCCAGTGACTGTCAAGTCTGTGAGAGACTTGGTAAGGATGCAGTATGCCTTGTTAAGGTGTAGCTGTTCAGTTATTCCCAAAATTTTCCGAATATTGCCTAGGAAAAATAAGCAAGATATTGATCTTGATGTTCACTTTACCCGAGACCTGAAGTAGTTGGCTTTATACACAGCAAAAGCTATTTGTCTAAAAATCTGTTTAGGTTACCTACTGAGATAACTAATGCTAATCATGATGGTGTTCTAGGAAAAAATACTACTTGTATCCTGGGAACAATAGTTAGAAAATCAATATGATAAAATCAGTCTGTAATCACCTAATATTCTCTCTCCTGTGTGCTTGCAGTCCCAAGCGCCAGAAACTGAGGCAAAATCTTGTTTTGTATACATGGATGGTCTTGGAGTGTGACTTTTTTTAAATTTATTTTTTAGTTTGTCATTATTATTCCTTAATGTTTGCAAATGTTTCAAATTTGTCCATGACTGTGTCCTTATTTAGTGATATGCCAAAGTAGTTTGGTGGTTGCGTGTGGGGGTTTTTTTTGTGGTTTTTTTTTGTTTAGGTAGGGATGTAGAAAATATTTCTGATGATTTCCAGTAGTACATTTGCTAGGCTGTCTGTGTAGCAGTAATTCTTTTCTTGATAAACTTGGATGTTGTAAGCACTGTCTGACAGTACCAGAAAATCTGGTTAAAAGATACCACCACTTGTTCAGGAGACTTCAGTGTTACTTGCTTTATAGCACTGTCTAGAGTGCTGGTTCTGTTGTGCAAAAGACTGAATGGTCTTAAGTTATTTCTACACCATGAACTTAAAGGGCTTTCTCCTGGTAGGATTTTGATATCTGTGTAAGGATGTTAGCTATGCTCTTATAGTAGTAATTCTCGTGTGGCCTTTTGCTCAAAACCAAATCTTTTTGTCTATGTGTAGCTCAACAAACTATATTAGAGAACTGGCTTTTATGGATTAAACCTCAGTAATTGGGACATTACAATTTGTTAAATATAATCCAATTTACACCTCACATGGAAAAGATAACTCAAGCTTTTCAGTCTCCAGCATTGAAGTGTGGTGCGACTTCACACTGCTAAGCTTTCACAAGAACAGGGTGAGAATGTATCTTGGGTCTGGGTCTGGGATGGTAGTCATGCTATGCAGTGAACCACATCTAGTGTCTAATCTTGGTGTTGCTGATGTTGACTCCAGTTGACCACATTCAGTTTTGCTTATAATTGTGATATACTAATGTTTGTTTCCAAGAGCAGCTACAGCTCTGATGCAGGCAATGGTTTGGAAATATAATGGCATTTGTTCAGATTAACTGTGTTTGTGGCTGTCATGTCATGATGTTGTTATCCCAGTTACTGAGAAAAGTTTCCAGTGACAGATCTGGATAAGTATGCAAGAGAATTGATGTAAAACTCTTCTACTTGCTGAATGTTATGTATCCTTTAATGACTTTTTTCAAAAAAAACTTAACAGAAATGTCCTTGGTGTTCTAAAAGGTGTATTGAAAAGGCAGTTTAGTGATGTTGTTCAATGAGTTCTGAGGAACAGGAGTAGTTTGGATGTTACTTCCTTTGAATAATTTACAATGCCTGAACTGATCGCTTTTCAGTGGTAAATGGCTTTGAAGATGATTTTTTTTTTTTTCTTTTAAGGGAACTGCTACGCAAGTGATTTGGCAAAGTCTTGTGAAGACTTCTAAAACTATGTAAGGAAACATTGGTTTTAATGCACCTAATTTGTGATGAAGGCCAGTTTATAGTGATGAAAAAGCAAGGTATGGGATGTTAGTGGGTGTATGAACTTGACAGTCTTCTGAAATGTTATTTTTTTTTCTTTTAGAAGATGTGAGTAGTGGAATTTAAGGAAAACCCCTGTACTTTAGACCGCAATTTGTTAAAATAATTTGTAGACACACTGAAATTACCACAATTCTTCAAGACTCTAAACACTTGTTTATGTATGCAAAACACCTAATAAGTGTCTGCAGTTTGCTTCAAATATTAATGCTTTTCTGTTTGTGTTATATACCATCTTAGTTTGAGTTTATCCCTATTTCACCTTAGCTATATGACTGTCACTTTCCTCTTGCACTGTCACAATACTTTGACAGAACATCATAGCACATGGTGGATTTTTTTTTAAACATAGTTTCTTAGGTAAGCCAGGTTTTTAGGTAGAGATTCTATTTTATTATACAAATGAGAGTAGATCTAAAACTGGTTTTGGTAAAGTGTGTGTGTGATTTGATGTGTGGTTGTTTTTTTTTTTTAAATTGAAGACAGTGGCATTTTTGTGGATACTGATACTTTGTTTGCTGCTGTTTCTCCCACAAATTTGAACAAGTCTGATTTTCTTCTTCTTCCCTGTAAGTGTGAACTTTGCAGTGATGCAGCTTGCTATCTGCAATTTCAAGTGAGTTGAAGATGTATCTGCTTTTATCTTTTGTAGGTTAAAGTAGTGTCCTCCTTTTCCTGGAGGGAGGTGATAGAGCAAGTGTTAAATGATCAGTCTGGAAAACATACTTTCACATAAGCATCAGAATAATTAAAAAGACAATTTTTTTTCTAGATTTTTGTGATCAGCTAGTGCTTGCAGATAGTGTTTTTATAGTTCTGAATTTGTTTAGCTGGCTCTTTTGTCAGCTGAAGGAAGAAGAGTCTCCAATGGGAAAGTTTTTTTGGAAGTATGTCAGTATAACTGTTCTTCTGGCAACTGCGTGGTGTTTTCATTCAGTCTGTTCTCATGCTCTTACTGGCAGTAGGCTGTAGCAGCTGGGATGTCAGCATGTTTGCTTTCTTGTGACATGATTTAGTCTTATTTTTAAGGCTTATCAGTTTAAGACAATAATTTTGTAGTAATTTTTTTCCCCTGTATTTGAATGGACTTTTTCTGTTACACAAATAGTGATGAAAATGGCAATGAAATGATAGAAAGTGCTAGTACTGGCTTCCCTTCTGCTTTGGAAGTTAGTGGTTATTGCATGCCTGAATGCTATTTTTTGCCCATAGTTCAATGATCAAGCAGTTGATTCTCTTCTTCCCTCTCATTCTGAATTCTAGATTTTGCCAGGAAAACAAAGCTTTTCCCAGCTCTGCCAGTAAACAGCAGTGCTTGCCAGTTAATGCAATGATGTTAGTGTGGATGGAGCTATTGTTGAGATGGGAACGGTCCCAATTGTACTGTTTGAATAGGTGGTTAATATGGTATGGGCCATATTTCTATTGTTCTTTTGAGTGCTAGTGTGCTTAAGTATGTGGTCTTAATTTGTCTTAAAGTATATAGCAACATACTTTAAAATTAATCCCCTAAATACATTACCCCAGAGTATTCTTGTTTGCTGTTGAAGAAGATGATGACTGGTTCTGTCTACTAGACTGGTGTCTAGTAAAAACGCAGATGCTTTTTAGCATTTTATAGTGGGAGTAGTTAGTCCCTACCATGATATTAGATTATAAGGAAACACTAAAACGGTGATTACTCTCTCACACGTAGCACCATATAGTTTTTCAACTGTTAACTTGATTCTGCCTCTTTTTTTCTGGAAGCGCAGTTCTAGCTCTTACGCCCATTCAGATAATAGAGGTGACTTGTAATGTGCACTGGCTTCTTACTCCTTTGAGGACTGAAGATGTACAACAGAAGTTGTATTAATTAGTTCTATTTGCCTGTTTTCTGTGCTGTGCTTTTGGGTTTGTATTTTAATGTCTAGCAGCTGTACTCTTTATATCTTAGTTAAAAAAACCAAAAAAGTCCTGTGTAAATAAATTGCGTAGTTGCTTTTCCCTGCAAGTATGAAAAGCTACTGGTATTGGCATGACAGTATTCCTGCCTTAGAATAAAGAATGTATGGTGAATACTTCTTGGGAAATCTACGATCTTGCCAGGAGCTTATAAATGGAAAGTCAGATGATCACTTGATTATTTTCCATTAACTTGAACTTTTATGATCCTAGAGTTAAGCATTAAATAAGTGGATACTGGTAGAATACAAAAAAAGGGCTCAGTGTTTCCGTTTCACTAAGTAACTTAAGCGGAAGCAAACAGTTCCTAGTTTACAATGCCTAAAACCGGAGTTTCTGTAGAGGAAGGGCTGCCAGATCTAATAATTTTAATAGTATCTGACATGCACCAACAGACATTTTACTTGTGTTCTGCAACAGGGAAGGGAAAAATAATGATATAGGCTGCTACTTTGTTTTAAAAGGAATACTATCTTGTATGTAATTTTCATCAGTCACCAACAAAACGTCCTGTGTAAGAAAAGTAAGAAAAAGACGAAGATAAGCTGTAGGTCAAAAAACAAAGAAAGGTATGCTAAAGAAGCCTAGCCTTTTACTTCCCTTTTCTCCATCTCAGAAAATCACCACATCTCTCTAAAAGAACAAATGTGTCTTATCCTGATCTTACCATTAGTATAAAATGTGGCCTGTATTACCTGGTTTTGGCTTGACAGTCAAATCCAGTTGAACTGAAGGAAATCTAAGGAGAATGCCATGCTGCAGGTATGAGTTTTGGTTTTTCTGTTGATGTTCATTTGTACTAATGGCAAAAATGTTTAATTTTAGTTATCCTGCAAAATTCACTTAGCTTTGAGGCTTACAAAAGGATAAATAGTCTCTGTGCTAAGAATAACAATAATTTTAGACTGAGCTGCTCAGTATACCTGTTTACCAAGTTTACTTGTAGACAAAACCCGTTACTTACCATTAAGAAAAAATATGATTGGAAATCTCTTCTCTTTATGTTTGTCTTGTTGTTTGGGCTGTTGTATCCTACTGCCTGACCATTTGGTTGCTCCTTGACAACTCGACTGATTTATTTCTTTCTCAGTCATTTTTGGGTTTTAATGATGACAATTGGGTTATTTCATAAACTGTGAATAGCAAGGAAATGGAATCTGTCAGCTGTCTTATGATTTGCATTAGCAGAGAAGGAGGCTTCTAGAAACAGAAACTACATCCATCGTGATACTACAGCGTCTTTTTTGGCAGCTATGAAGTATGATGTATGTAGAGAGAAATGAAATATGTGGTGTAGTTGTGTACAAAACTAAGAAAAAATATACAACACAGTCATGGTGCTTCATCCTAGGGTGCCAGGTGATTTGGATTGTACTCACTTTTGGTGGGTACGTTTCAAAAAAACTTTAAAATCACAGTAATCTCTAAAAATCTGAGTTTTGTGTAGCCACAAACCACACTTCAAAAATCACTGGAAAGTTTATGTTGGGTGGGGGAACCCACAAGTGAAGTTACAGCTTGAACTGTGGCAAAAGTAAGATACTGAAAATCTTCTAAGAATAGTTTACTGTGTAGCCATCACTGTGACTCCAACCATTGAAATACTGGGTTTAGGTTATCCTTAAAGCTAGAATACATGTCTGAAAGCTAAAAAGAAGCTGCTTTTTTTCCGTTCATGGCTGTTTGGGAATTCACAGTACTTCTGGCACGTGGTGAATTAGGTTCTGCTGAGCATGGGATGCCCGTGGCTCCCACTGCATTCAGTGCCTCTCTGTGGTATAAACAGTTGGCACTGAACTTCTTTCAGTCTGCCTTTCTTCTTGGGCCATGACTGCGGCTAGTAAGTGGCACTGGCACTAGAAATGTCAATGCCTTTCTTAACATTGCAGGACTTCAGCTTATTTCAAAATTGATCAGAAGATGTTTGAGAGGAGATCTGCAATTGCCAAAGGGAGGTGAAACTGGCAACTTAATTTTTTTCTGTGGTTGGGTATCTACGAATTTTATTTTGTTTGCTATTTTACGATGTGGTTTTCAAACTCTACTTCAATGGTAGGCTTGGGCTGTTCATTGAGAGAAGCTGTATATTTCACAACCATGTTCATTTGCCAAGGCTCTGGTTTGCAGCTGCTGCCTTAGAGATGCACTAATTCTGTAAGTGTTGAATGTTCGGCATCCCTTGCTGTGCACCTTTGTTACTTTTAAACAAAACCTGTCTTGTCACACTGCTGTAAAAGAAATTGGAATAGAGATTTCTACTATTGCAACAAGAAATAACAAGCACCATTTTTCCGAAATATTTTTACCATTTGATTTAAGCATGCTATTTTACTTTATAAACTGTCTGCATTGAGTGCAAGTGGAAAGTATTATGTCTTATAAATAAAAGCTGATTTAATCTGCTTGTGATATTTTTGTCGTTGTACTGTTTACAATTTTTAAGACTTCTTAAATATATTGGAGCGTGTTTATTTTTGAGGATGGCAAAATATGTCTGATTCCCTCATTCAAATCACCGTTTATTCTGTGCTACAGTTTGAAGGAACCGGCATGTCAGAGCCTTCACTTTTCTACGTAAGGCAGCAGACCAATGCCCTATTTTCTAGATCTTGGGTTATCAGACAGTTGTAGTTGAACGTGTTTTCCATACCAGAGAAATGTTGACCTGAAATGTCACAGAGGTAAGAATATTGTAATAATTTCCTCTATAAAGGACTGATGAAGTAGAGTAAAATCCATGTGGACAGGTCACATGTACTTTATTTTTGTCTTTAGGAGCAAGCACACTGTTACTGAACTATCTCATGGCATGATACCATGACCATATGGTCATGGTTAATCCTTAAGTATACTTAAAAATTTGAGTCCTTTCTTTCCTCCCTTCCCCTCCCCCCCTTGCTTTCCTCATTGTGTAGTGTTAACTAATAGGAATGAAATCTTACTATACACAACTATTTTCCTCCTTGAGAGTTACAGAAAGTGATAACCTTTGGGAGACCAAGTAGCTCCTGGGAGTCCTTGAAGCATGTTGCCCTTCATAATAAAATCTTTCTTCTGCAGAGCCTAAACAGCATCTTCTGCATATAATTGCCATAATAAAAAAAATCTTGGTGTGTAGCGAATGCTTGACATTCAAGTGAGGTTTAGCAGGCTTTCTTTGCATCATTATATGGAAGTAGTACTGAGGCTACCAAACTTACAGGTTAAAATTAATGTTCATTTTCAAGATGATACTGAGAAAATTCAGTTCTGTGTTCAGAGGGTTAGCTCATTGCTGTACCAAGAAGCACTGTCAGCTCTGCCCCAGGAAGAGAGCTTTGATTTGATGTATAAAGATCACTGAGTAGATTCTCCTTCTGTGCTGACTGGCTTTCTTTGCATCTGCTGTGTGTTGTCCCTCTGATTTTTCTGGTTTCTCCTTTCCAGCTGATACTTGACTACTGCAAATAAGTAGCTATATAGTTCCTGTCCTCACAAATAGGCTTTTTTCTGAGTATCTTCCTGCAAAGTTATACAATTTTGTTGTTGCAGTTTTTAAAGAATTTGGCTGCCAGTAGGATTATACTGAATTAACTATTTTACAGGTTTTTTTTTTCTGATGCAAGCCATACATGTAGGGCACTGACTTAAAAGAAAATAAGAGTTCTTGCCTGTTGAGGTTTTTTTGGCCACTAGTGCAGATCAGTACCCTTTGGGGAGGAAATTATGTAAAACACTGTCATAAAACAAGAGTAACTTTTCCCCTCTCTTGCCTAGAGAACCCTCAAATTAGTGTGAAAACGGGAAGTTCAGAAACAAAGAAAAATAATGTTGTTATTTTCCTGCTGGAGGGAAAGTGTGACACAATGCTGTACTGATGGTAACCAGAGCCTGTGAAATAAAATGTTCTTACGAAAAAAGCAGTTCTTCACAGTGAGTGTGTGTGTTGGGTGGTGGGAAGGGTGGTTGGTAAAGCTTCCGCTTACTATGTCAGGCAATTTGGTATTTCAAACTGAACTTAGGTATGAATTTATATCAAAGATTTTGAATGAAGGTTAACTTAAAGATGGCTTCACAAGGACATTTTGAAAAACAGTTTCTGCTAGAGCTGAATTTGTTGTCATTGTGCGCTTTCTTTTTCCAAAGAAATCTGCTCTAGTAGCAGTCTTGGAGTCTGTGTGGCATGGCATATCTCCAAAGTCTTGGGAATTTGTTTTTGAAGAGTGGTGATGTAGCTATTTCTTTATTCTAGCTGCATACAAAATCAACCATCTTTGTTCTGCTCATTCTGATATATTCATTCCATAAAATATAATCCTCAGTGTTTTTCCTTGAAGCTTCCCTTGCCTTTGTGACGTTTTCAGTTGCTTGCCTTGAAGAACTGGTTTTCAAACCCAGGACTCTGTTGACCGAGAGGGATGTAAAAGTCAACATCTCTGCTTTTCACATCTGAGGTTCATCCATAGCAGGTACCGATGACAAGAATACAGTCTGTGAACTGCAGAGAAATATGCTCTGTTGTTACAGATTACCAGCACAGAGGTATGGGTAGAAATTACCACAATGCAGAAAGCCCCTCAAACTTGGACTCTGATGCTGAAGCTACATATCAACGGCTAGATTCAGAAGTTGAAACATTACTTGGTTGTTCTTATAAGTAGTTGAGAGCAGCTTCTGGATTTTAAAATCTTATTTTAACATTTTTGACTGTAAGCTATGCCTTTGTTGTACTTCTGTTCAGTGAAGCCAGTATAAGCATTTGTCTGATGTAAGAAAAAAGCAATCTGTTCGGTGGCTTAATTTGAACAGCAACACACAAGAATTCTTGCCTGCTATTGCTTCTTCTATCCATGTGACTACTCTTAAGGGTTTTCATCAATCTAGTGTGGTTTTCCAGTGGAAAGGTCACATTTTTCAAGCAGTCTTTCTTTCCCGTTGCTTTAATAATAGTGTTGCCATATTCTTGAGTAGCTCATTTTCTGATGACAAAGCAATTCTTATGAAGTACTGCATGGGCACTTTTCTGTTAAATGGATGAATAAGTGGTCTCAATTTGTGCAGAAAGCAAATAAACTGACATAATTTTGTTAAGAGCCAGATTTTAAATGTGCCCAATTCACTGTAATTACTGATTGGCTAGTTCAGTAATTGGCCACTTCTGCAGAAGGTGCATCTGGTAGCCTCAGTCTGCTGGTGGAATGGTCCTCTTCTTGAAGTTTTGGGAAATGGGAGGCTAATTGTCAAGCTGCCACAGATTCCAAAGGCAGTCATTCTGAATAAAACTTCTAAATTAAAAGCTTTCTAATTCTGCACAAACTTTTATGGAAGTTTTTATAAAGGAAAAAAAGCAGGTTTTCCCATTTCAAAAATTAGTTTCTTAGGGAGCACATGTACTGAGAGGAGTAGAATTCTTATGTTCAACACAGTATTAGTGGTCCTGTGTTGAATAAACTAATGTTTTTGATAGCTTTAACTGTTATGTTTTGAAGAACATGCTTGGAAGAGCTGATTAATTGTTCACAACTGTTATGAGACTGAGAAGTTTCACTATATTTAAAATTTTCTTTAGTTAATATTGCCCTGAAGGGGGTAAGAAGAGCAGTTTGTCAACACAGGATATGTCTGAATGAAGTTTTTCTTTCAAGTGCGCATATCCAGCCCCCAGTATTGTTATTCCCCCACACCTTTCTGCTCTTTTTTGAGGTAGATTAAATTGATTTCTTTTTAACAGATTTTACCTATAAATCTTTGTGGCGTTTCCTGTGAAAGGAGGGAGAACAAGGAGAAGAAAGAGTCTGAGGAAGGGTGTTACTGAATTCAGAGGAAAGTTTGGTGTTGGTCTCTAGATAATTTTCCCAGTGCGTCTCTCAGGCAACTGTGCATAAGAGTATGTTTTTACAAGCAGCTACGAAATTCTGTTGTTTTTGAGGGGTGGGAGAGGTTGCATGGTTGCAGATATTAGCACAATATTATTATTGATTTTTTTTTTTTAAAAAGTGATTTTCAAAATTCAGGCATTGAATCTGCCAGCTAATACTAAAGGTGTTTCAGTACCTCTAAAAGTATAATGACTTTCCTTCTGGACAATCTAGATTTCCATTTCCTCCCTGCTTTGGGGGTAGTCAGCATGATCAGTAGCAACTTATACCTCGTGTTTTAGTCTGTCTGGTTAGACTCCAAAGAGCAAGCCTATGAACAGCTTCACAAACACTGTGATTTTTGTATTACGCTCTTTTCCTTTGAGTCTAAAAAGGCATATAGTGAAGAAGAAAGCCTTGCAGCCGGCATACAAACATCGTTTCTTCTTTGGTTTCACTGTATTGTGCAGTAATAAGCATAACCTATAAAAACTGTTGTGTTATTTTCTTAGCTTCTGCTTGCTGTGAAGATTCTTTTTGCTAGTAATGTGACAATTTTCTGTTTTTGTATCAATTCTAGGATATGGATAGTCTGTGAACTCCCTCTTCCTCATAGCTGTAAATGTCCTAGTGAGTGCAATTGCAAAAGGCTGTTGTGGCTAGAAATAAGTCAAAATAATTACTGTTGCTTGCAAGTTTGGCCGTGCTTTCTGTGAATTTTATTGTCAAAAGGACTGTGGGGTGAATACCTGACTACAGTGGAGTGCAAGCCCACAGATCTGCTGCAGCAGGCATAGCTAGCACCTTAGAAACATAACAGTGTGTCTATATTGCAATGGAGATTAAACCTGCTCTTCCTGCTTATAAATGACTGAGTAGTGTCAGCCTTGGCTCTCTGAGGTGAGTGGGATAGGTTTTGTTGTTCTCCACCACATTAGGGTGGGTTACAATAAGTGGGTTTTTGTGGCTTATACTGTCAGGAAGATACGACTCTCCACTCCATGATAAAAGACTGCATTGGCTTGAGGGTATTGTAGAAAAAATACTTAGCACAGGGTAGAAAGAAGATTCTGAAAGCAACAACGATGTTTGAGAACTATTCATTTTCAAGTCAAGCAAGTGACTATAGCTCTTCATTCAGCTGTGCTCAGTGTGGTGAGTTAACCTTGGCTGGCCATGAGATGCCTACCAAGCTGCTCTCCTTCCTTGAAAGGACAGGGAGGGTATACAATGAAAAGCTTGTGGGTTGAGATAAGGGCGGGAAGATCACTCCACAATTACTGTTATTTGCAAAACAGACTCAACTTAAGGAACTTAGATTTATTACCAGTTAATAATAGAATAGGATAATAAGAAATTAGAACAAAAACTAAAACCACTTTGCTCCACCCCTCCCTTCCTCTCAGTCTCAACTTCCCTCCTTAGTCTACCTCCTCCCTTATTTTTGTCACTGTAAAACTCAGTTGTTTTTTAATTTTTTGCTTGTCCAACTCTTAACTGAGTAGAAGCTCATGACATAACTTAAAGATGTGGAAAGGTAGTAAGACAACAGAGTAGTCAACAACTCTGCTGCACATTCTAGTGTAGTAAAATGTGCAAGCTTGTCAAACACACGACTATGGGGATAAGGGGTTTCCGTATCATTAATAGCGTGACCACAGATCTCTAACAACTGTACATTTTTATTGCAGATGGTATCAGCACATGTGTTAAAAGATGTTGATTGCTGAATCAAACAGCAGTGATAATCAGAGCAGTATGTGTGTGTACAAAAAGTCTGTGGAAAATCTAAACAGATTTGTTCACTCTTACATTTTGAGGAAATAATAGTACACAGGATAGCACCATTGATATAAAATAATTACTAGCCTTGCTAGAGGTGTAGTAAGCATGTATGTGAGGCCTGTCATATAATAACTGGGTTGTTAGACAACCACAGAAATAAAAAATAAATCTTAAAATTCCTTCTCTCCCACCCCTTCCTTCTTCCTGGGCTTAACTTTACCCCCACATCCTCTGCCTCTTCCCACTGAGTGGCAAAGGGGGATGGGGGAATGGGGGTTATGATCAGTTCATCACATGTTATCTGTGCTGCTCCTTCCTCCTCAGGGGAGTACTCCTCATACTTCCCCTGCTCCCGTGTGGGATGCCTCCTATAGGAGACAGTCCTCCATGAGCTTCTCCAACATGAGTCCTTCCCATGGGCTGCAGTTCTTCACAAACTGCTCCAACTGCTTCAGCATGGGTCTCCTTCAAGGTCACAAGTTCTGCCAGCAAACCTGCTCCAATGTGGGCTCTTCTCTCTACTGGACCACAGGTGCTGCCAGGAGAACCTGTATGGGTTTCCCATGGGGTCACAGCCTCCTTTGGGGCATCCACCTTCTCTGGCATGTGGTCCTCCACTGCAGGTGGATATCTGCTCCACTGTTAATCTCTTTGGCTGCAGGGGGACAGCCTGCCTCACCATGGTCTTCACCAGGGGCTTCAGGGGAATCTCTGCTCTAGTGCCTGGAGTATGTCCTCCCTTTCCATCTTCACTGACCTTGGCGTCTGCAAGAGTTGTTTCTCTAATGTATTCTCACTCCTCTCCCTGGCTGCTGTTCCACACACCATTGCTGACTGCATTGGCCTTGGCCAGTCACAGGTCTGTCTGGGAGCTGGCTGGCATTGGCTTTATTGGACATAGGGGAAGCTTCTAGCAGCTTCTCACAGAAGCTGTCCCCGTAGCCCCTCTGCTACCAAAACCTTGCCATGCAAACCTGGTACACTCAGGTGTGAGCTGATTGCTATTGCAGGAACCCTTTTTTTAACCAGCTTATTAACCTTAATAGGTTTATGTGATCTCAGTGACTGTGTATCAATTCTTAGCAAGAACAGATAATTTAGTGGGCAGTACTATTGGGCTGGTAAAAGAGACTTTGTTGGACCCAGTTGTTCTGCAACCCATGAAGCAAAGAGAGAGGAAAGCAGAGTTGAGGTAAGAGGGCAGGAAAGAAGCTCAAAAAAAAAAAAGTTGAAGGGCAGAAGAAGAAAATATGAAAGGGTGTATACCAAAGGGGTATCGTCAAAACAGCATGGTAGGAATAATTGCATTCCTTCAGGAGAAAAGAGTTGGCAGAGCACAGGGAGTGGGCAGCATAGAGCTGAAGGAGCAGATGGGTCTTAGCGAAAAGAGGGTAGATCATAGAATGAATTTAAGCATGTTATTTTTGATCTTGTGCCTTTAAAGTGACAGTGGGTAGACCAAACACCTGTTCTTTATCATCACTTTTTAGGAAATGTAAATAAGCCTAAATGTTAATTCACTTCTAAAATTTCACCTCATCTTACTTCTAAAATATTTGATGGTGTGTTTGCTCTATACACAGATGGGGTATTTTGAGGAAAAAAAACCACACCACACCACCACCCCCCCCCCCAACCCTGGCAATCTACTATAATATAGGACAAGCTTAGATGATGATTAACTTAGGAACCAGTTAACTAATTTTGGTATTGGTATGTATGTAGTACTGATAAAAGAAGGTACTTGGGTACATCTTTGTTGTTGCTCTGTGTGGTGCAGAGAGGCTGTTTGCTGTGTTCCATTGTGGTTCGTGGACTCTATATCCACTTTGCATTTCTCATGTTAGGAAAACTTGCATTAGCTGTCAGTCCTTGGAGTGTACTGTGCTTGCCTAGAGAACAAGGTATTAGATGATCTCACATCTTTGTTAAAAGTAGGGAACTACAGGTAGAGTCTTGGGGTAGGATTCAGCTTAGGTTTCACCAGGAGGGGGATTGCTTTAAGTATGCTTGGGCTGTGCCTTAAAAAATGCTACAAAACTCCAGATATAAACACAATGCAAACTTGCACCAAGGAATATCCCTTTGGCAGCCGAAATATCTATTGTAGATGCAGCTGGTGTGAGCCACATAAATTACTTCACTGTTACTGTTTTCAACCAGCTGTAATCTGCTTCCTGAATGCTCAATTTATAGAATCGTAGGATCTTTTCAGTTGGAAAAGACCTTTTAGATCCTCAAGTCCAACTGCCAACTTAGCACTGCCAGGTTCACCACTAAACCATGTCCCTATGTGCTACATCTATACATCTTTTAAATACCTCCAGGGATGGTGACTCAACCATTTCCCTGGGCAGCCCGTTCGAGTGTTTGTCAACCCATTCTGTGAAGAAATTTCTCCTACTTTTAATCTAAATCTCCCCTGGTGTAACTTGAGGCTGTTTCCTCTTGTCCTGTGGCTTATTATGTAGGAGAAGAGACCGACCCCCACCTTGCTATAACCTCCTTTCAGATGGTTGTAGAGAGCGATAAGGTCTCTTCTCAGTCGTCTTTTCTCCAGGCCACTTCTTGTAAGACTTGTGCTCTGGCCCCTTCATCAGCTTTGTTGCCCTTCTTTGGACACACTCCAGCACCTCACTGTCTGTCTTCTAGTGAGGGACCCAAAACTGAACACTGTATTTGAGTTGTGGCCTTACCGGTGTTGAGTACAGGGGATGATCACTTCCCTGTGAGTGGCCGCACTGTTTTGGATACAAGCCAGGATGCTGTTGACCTTGGCCATGTGGGCACATTCCTGGCTCACGTTCAGCTGGCTGTCAACCAACACCCCCATGTCCTTTTCTGCCAGGCAGCTTTCCAGCCACTTTTCCCCAAACCTGTCATCCTGCATGGGGTTGTTGTGACCCAAGTGCAGGACCCGGTACTTGGCCTTGATGTTCCTCAAGCCATTGGCCTTTGTCCATGGATCCATCTTGTCCAGATCCCTCAGTAGAGCCTTCCTACCCTCAAGCTGATCAACATTCCTGCCCAACTCAGTGTTACTTGCAAACTTACTGAGTCTGCACTCAATCCCCTCATCCAGATTGTTGATAAAGATATTAAACAGAACTAGCCCCAATACTGAGCCTTGGAAAACACTGCTTGTGCCCAACCACCAACTGGTTTTAACTCCATCGACTACCACTCTTTGGGCCTAGCCATCCAGTCAGTTTTTTACCCAGTGAAATGGCCCATCCAAGCCATGAGCAGCCAGTTTCTCCAGGAACATGTTGTGGAAAATGGTGTCAAAGGCTTTACTAAAGTTTAGGTAAACAAAACCCACAGGTGTCCAAGATAAGCAAAGCAGGGGGACAGGGTGCACTTGAGATGTTTAGAAACTGTCGTGATGCTGATTCATACTTGACAGGATCAGATGTGGCATGTCTGCTTTCGAAGTTTCAATGGGATCCAGGTAGTTCTTTGTCAGTAAAAAGTTGGTGCCATAACAGTGTTGCCAGTTAGGCTTAATAGTTGCTTCTGTGCTGTGATTCTGTAGTCATTCAAGTCTGGTGCTTAATATTGACCATGCTGGAAACCTGTCTGTGTTTATTATGTCATTGCATCTCCAGAAATCATGTTACCTGATATTATCTTAGAAAGGGAATTGCATGACATAAAGTTATTCAAGTCCCAGGAAACATGCTTTATTTGGTTCTCGGCCAGCATTAAAGGGAGTAGTTACTGACTTAGAAATTCCCTGAATGTAGGCCTTGCATGTTTTCTGTGGTAGTTTTTCTGCATGTGTATGCTTCTTTCATCAGCTATCAGGGTATATGTGAATATAAGTCTTACAAATTTATATGAAGAAACAAGTATTGCTTTTTTATTTGATGTTTGTTTGCATCTTCAGAAACTCCTAGTACTAAATTGTGCTAATTTCTATGAAATTAAAACTGTGATTTCTATAAGGTACTGCTAGCCTTAAGCTACGCAACTTGAAGTTGCAATTTTTCTAATCATTCTTGATTACATCTTCGTTCCTTGCATGTCAGAGGTAATTAAATGTTGACTAATTATAGTGGTTTGGATTTTTGCTGACAAAAATCTGCTTTAGAAAGTGCAAATTCTTTTTCTAGTTATGGTTGTCTTCCTCCAGCCTATATTTTAATGCCAAAAAAAATAAAAAATCACTTGGTGACTGTCTAAGCAAAAATGGAAGTAATCTGAATCGCAGTATAATTGCCTGCCTTGAACTACAGCAGACTGTAGAATTAGCTGCCTTGAAATGGTGATACTTATTGGGCACATCTTTCTGTACAGCAGTTCTTTCTAAACCTGCCAGTCACTTCTACACTTCTTTTGATGAAGTCCAGGCGTTGGGCTGAAGGATTGGGCCGGAGCAAGTGGATTTATAATTTCTATCAGTGAGATATAGATCTTAGTCTTAGTAGAGAATTGGGTGGTTGTGTAACGGTGTCTCCTTCCAGAAGTTCAACAGCGTCCATTGCAAAATATTGGGCAAACCTTTCCTACCTCTCCGATTACCTCTTTTGCAATTCTAGATATACTTTTTTTTTCAGCTACATATGAGTATTTTCTGCAGAATACTTGATTTCATTTAACTGAACTTTCCATCACTTACTGATTATGTTTCACAAAGCAGCATATGTATTTGTCCTGCAAAAAACTGGAATACGGAGCAGCCATATGTGAGGTATCTAGTTGCAAGTTAGTAAAGTAAAATTGCACTTCATTGTGGAAAGCAGCTACCTATGAAAACGGCAGGAAACTGACTACTGTTTTAGGACATCTTTCAGAAATATAGAAGATGATGATGATACGGTGATGCTTTTCAGCATTTTAGAGTGTAAGGCTTGCTTTTTGGTATGGCAGTTGGCATAACTAACTTGCATACCTGAATATGTACTCTCTCTGGAGGAATAGAGGATAAAAGTTGATACCAGTTTTGTCAATACATTTCTATGTTGTTCTGTTTGTTAACTTGGCACGTTTTCAAGAATTAAGACATAAACTGCTTAAGATGCACCTTTAGTTTTCCTAAACTAAAAGAAGGTTCTATGGAAATTCAGTCATCAGTATCTTATGCACAATATAGTGAGTTATCATACTAGAATCTCTCTTTTTAAAGAAGTATCAACTCAATATCCCATACCATTTCTGTGAAAATTTCTAAAAAAATATCACATAGTCTTATGGACTTAAAATGCTTCTTCACTTACTGTGAATATATAGGGTTATAATTTCAGATAAGGCAAAATATTCTTGGCACTTCTTGCGATAGTATTTTATGAGTTGACTCAGAAAATAGGGAGATTGTAGTGATTTCATGGCAGAGTGACCACAGAAAAATTATTCATAATACTGAAGCAGATCTCGGGTTTGGTTTTTGTGTTGTTTTGCTATAAGGCACACTCACAAGTATTTGTGAAAATAAAACTTTATTTATCTATCTCACCTGGTGTGTTAGAGGAGTATTGATTATTTTTGAAACTGATTGATTTGGAGATGCAGCTTGCTGCATGCCTCTGTGATGACTATATACAATCTGTGTGTCTGTTCTAAATGTTTTGGGGGGGTTTGTTTGTTTTTTTCTTTTTTTAGTGTTTGTATTATAAACAGCCTCCGTACTCTGCTATTGGTGTTGCTCTGTGTGTGTTGCCCAGGAAATGGGCAGTGGTAGTGGGCCCTCTGACGCTTTGCTACAGCCCCCCCATCTTGTGAGTGGTATCTTTCAAAGGAACTTTTAATGGCCCTCCATTAGACATCAAAAGCATCTTGCTGCAATATGAATGCTTCCATATTCCTTAATGGCTTGCTTGTAAAATTGTATCAATAACACTTTCCTTGTCTAATGTTGTACTAGACAGATTAGTTTTGCATGAGAAATTCTATCCTGTTTCTGCAGTTTCAGAACTGCATTTCTTTGTCTTCAGCTGTGCCAGTCATGCACACATCTGCCATTTTCTCAAAATGGTTTTGACAATTAAAATTTGATTTCTGTTGCTGAAGTCAAATGCTGTGTTTTCCCCTCTGCACTAATCTCCCTTGAGTGATGAGCTTTGAAAACTTTACTGTCAGTTAAAAACAGGAGTTAGGGCCTGATAGTCGGGGTGAAAATGCAGCTGAACCTTTTTGATTGGTTTTGGTTGGGACCTCTGAACTTGGTGATTTTTATCTGGAACGTGCGGTGTACTGCAATTTGTCTTTCCATTAATATTCCAACCACTTCTATTTCCTTGTGTTCCATGGTATCTTAACTATTCTCCTTAGTCACTTCATCATTCCTTTCTGTTCTTTTACTGCAGGAAAGAAGCCTGGTAGATGTCTATAGACCACACTCTTCCCTTGATTGACTGGTTATGTTGTTGCTTAGGGTATTGGATGTAAAAGCATCTGTGTTGGATCAGTTTCCTGATAACTGCTTCCCCAACTCCAATGAGTCTTACACTCTTCAAAAACATTAAGAACTGTGAATTAGTAATCACAGTACTAAAAGAAGGTTTAGTGGTTCTGGTCCTGGATTGTCATTCTGGGAAGAAATAGGTTTTTCTGTCACCTTCTGCCTGCTGGAGCTCCAGAGGTCTGCCCAGTCACTCCAGTTTCTCTAGGCTCCGGTAGCAAGTGTAGTGTCTGTCTGCCCTTCTACGCTGTCTGAACAGTGGAAATGAGGGTTTTCTTCAAGGGTACTGGGAAAAGATCTCTAATCTAAAACTGTGACTTGATTTTATAACTGTTTTGCAGCTACAGTTAGTCGCCAGATTTTTTTTAGGTTGCATAGTTTCCTAGATGACTAATAACCACAGCTTTCCAATAATTAAGTTGATGTTTCTGTAGTGGTTAGAGAAAGTTTTGAGCAAGACTGTCGGGATTTGAACCGAGATGGTTCACTGCAAGTTTGCTTTCTATTGACTCCTGAAAGATTATTTTTAGAAAATGATAAATCTAATGTCTGACACTCATAAAGAAAGTTGAGAGATGCCTGGAGACTCTGCCTTCATTTGAGGTGATACTCCTGTTCCTAGCAGTCTGCTGCTCTTCTAGAAAGAAGTTTAGAGGAAAGACTATATGATCTAAACAGTAGCCCTTGCTGAAATGACTCTGAAATACACATGTGCTTACCTGCTTAAGTGCTTGTTGCTAAAAGCTTGTTCTGTATCTTCTAAATTTCTTTGAAGAATAAGGTCTGTAGGAAATTAATTTCTAGAGTTATTTGAAGTTTTTTGATAATAATAGGAGGAAAGCAATCAACAGTGCAAATTAATATGAAAAACTAGCAGAAATTGAAATCTCTTTGTATGTGATCCTTGCTTTGTCTAAAATTCAGTTTTGTGACCTTTTGTGTGTCCTTCTTAATTTATCTGAGTACTTGAAAACTGCCAAACAAATGATATACCTGCCAAGCATTCTTAAACAGCAAAATGCAAACACCCATAGCACTTAATATTCCTTGTGTTAGTTCCTTACATTAGTTAGTTGTACCCTTTCATACTTTATTTCCCACAGATTATATACAGGTCTTCCTGGTCACAACTTTGTATGAACATACTTGGTTTTGAACTGCTATGGATGCCACTTCCATGATGCTCTAAAGAAGCTTTTTAGGGCTGTCAGCTGCAAAATGGTGTTTTTGAAAGTGAATTTATGCGAGCTGAATAACAAAAGTGTGACCTCTAACAACTGTCAGATTCTTTTTGAATGAAAAAATTTTCACAAATTAGATGTGTGAGAGACATGAGCGTATTCCTACTGTGTCTGCCGAAATACTGTTCCAGGCTAAGCAGACCCTGGGTATTTAACACAAAGCTTGACTGTTCACATAATTAGGAGAAAAGATGCACACAGTCCATCAGCTCAGTGAGGGGAGAAATGACTTCTTCCTTTTTGGTTCAGTGAAGAAAAATGGTTTCTGCACCTTATTCTGAAGGTGCACTATTTTTAAGCATTTTTTTCTTTACTTCACCTGTCTATGCCTTCTACTAAGGTGTGGCAATTAGTAGTCTATGTCCTTGACAAATCTGAGACCAACAGAACTTGATGTTTTACCCTTTCTTGTCTCATTTTAAAAAGTTGAGGAAAACTTCTAGGGCAGGGGGCTATTTTGCAACCAGTCCTTTTTGGGGTTGACTTTTAAGATGTTCAGTTGAGCAAGACTTCACTTGGAAAAAACGATTGTATCTCACTTCTTGCTGTTCTCTTACTGAAAGTTCATAGGTTAAAGATACCTTTACAGTTTGTATCTTTTGAAGCTGTGAAATTTGCAATGGTTTGGATTCCTGGTTAAGAAAATATTTGTTCAGAGCATGACTGATTAAGACAAAACTTCCTTCCTTAGCTTAAACAGGAAAGGAGTGTGGTTACTTTTGAAGACTCGGGGGGGCTAGGTTAGCTGGTATAAAATGTCTCCAAGAATTCTAGTTAGCTTCTTGCTAAGATGCCTCTTGAAATGCATGTAGAGAAGGAAATGCCCTTTTGTTTGCAACTTTTTTCACTGGTGCCTGCAGCAGTATAGAAGTTGTATCTCAGGAGTTTATTTTTTATCTGTATTGAAATCTATGGCAAGGATTGTATTATTCCAGTGGCTCTTGAGTTCCTTTGTAGAAGCATGATTATTCCTTTAAGATACTTTGTACCTTTTTAGATGCTACATGCATCTTTTTGGAGGTAAAACAGTTTATGAAACTGCTGCTCAGTGTTTCTGGACCGGAGATTTATGTCTAACTTTTATAGGCATGCTTATAAATCTACATGGTTAATTTGCAAAGTATTTATACTGAGACCATGCCTTCCAAGAATCCATGGTATTGTCTGATTATTCTTCTGTTCCTCATAGTCATGATGATTTTGAATTACTCTGAAGGCACCACAGAGAGATCAGGTTTTTCCCCAAAGCAACTCTGCAGAACTGAAAGTTATTTCAAGTGTCACAGTGCTAATTTTCAATATTGCTGAAGCAATTAGATGAGGCTCTTCAGCACTCAAAATCCCTTTACCCACAGACTTTTAACAACATGCATCTCTGAAAGGGGTTTTATGTGAAGAACCTGCTTTTGCATGATAAATTACTTTCAATATTCTTGCAGAATAGGGTTCGGAATGCCTCTTGTATGAAAGGTTTATATTAAACTTACACCAAATAGGCCTAATACATGGGATAAATTATATATGAATGTTTTTTTTTTTCTTCCTCTATCAAAGTTTGGATATCTTATCTTTCTATGGCACTGATGAAGATCATTCACTGATTCTTTTTGTGTGTGTGTGTTTGTGTAACTATCTACCAGAGTTGCTTTGATTTCTTTACCCTCCCCCAAATTACTCCCAGTATTAGCTAATATTTTAAAAGTAGAATAATTGTTATAGCTCTGCCTTTAGTCCTGACTCCTTCATGAATGACTTCTCTTCATCAAGAGCCCAACTGTGGCAAATCCCTAAAGCTTTATTCCTTAGGGTTTTTTATTAAATTTCATCTAACTTGATAGGTGTTTTGTATGTTAGAGTAAGCCAAATAGTTAATCTTTTCAAGTTTCAAACTTCTCCTGAATCTCAGTCAAAAAAAGTTTAAGACTCTTAGTTTTGTTCAGATAAGATGTTGGTGAGGAGGGAAGGAAGGTAGGGGGTTAGGGAGGATTGTTTGTTTAAAATGTGAAAGAGTTGTCTTAATTGACTTCTGATTAACTTTTTTGTCTCCATCTGAATAATGTGGATTCTTAACTGACTTTTTAATTTTGTCTGTCTTTTATCTGGGGGCTGGCCTGTTATCTTGACTGTTACCCAAGTCCTCCTTTTCCTTAAAAGTATTGCGTATGTATTTATAGCATAGCACTCTCTCTTTTAACGCTAAAAAAGAGGCTAACCTGACTCACCTCCCACTAGTTGCTAGTTATTGCAGGAAACTAATAATCACGTGAAATAGTGACTTCGGTCTTCCAAAAGTGCTGCATAGCTGCTGAAGTAGTAAATGAAGTACTGTAATTCAAAGCTTATCGCCATAGTGCTTCTCTCTAAATTTGCAGAAACTTAGTTCTGTGTAAGTATGGAAGTTTTGCCTTTATTAGGAAAAGTTGGCTTCGGAAAAGTAATCCTTAGAGTAATTGGGAATTTCCTTTTGTTGTCAACATGAAATAATTAGTATCACATTGTTTGGCTCTTAGCACTTGCTAAGTGAAATGAAATTAGATTGCACATGTTTGTTTCCAAAATAATCATTTTGGATGCTTGACAAATGGACTTGTCTTTGTTATCGCATGCTCATTGGGATAGTTTCCCCATTAAAAATAAGAATAAGGCTGCCTGTGAATCTAACTGGAAAACTAGCAAAGTAGTTTTGTATTTAAGTGTTCAGTAGAGCTTAGGGCCCAGTTATGTCCTTAGATGTCACTTAGACTCCATGGCAGTACAAGTTAAGAAAAACCTAATATTTCATCTTCTGATGTGATACTTCACTGCTTATTTGAGGTAAGACCACAGCCTTGTGTGAGAATGTGTACCATACAGTGCAAGATGGATTGCAGAACTGGCTGTTAGTCTGTCTTCTGCTTTTTATGCTATTTAGTTGGATAGTTTTAACTTTGGCATTTCAACAGATGAGTCTGCAGGCCGTGCAATGTAGACCATCAATAGTGAAGTTAAGGGTTGCCTGGTTTTGAAGCATATTTATTCAGTTGCATTGATAGCAACTAAGGAGTATATTTTCTTACAAATAATTTTTCTATGATTTTCTGATTTATTGCTAATGCGCCTGATGAACTGATGAGAGATCAGGCTAAAGTTGTATTAGTCATGAATAGCTTCACAAAAGAGGGACTAAGTGCACAGCAAATGTAAGAGGGACAAGCACGTCCAGGCACTTCTGTGTTGAGACAGCTAAATGTCATCAAAACTGCACATAATTGATTTGAGCATGCTAAGTATAGCAGTGGAGCAAAAGCTGGTGTTCCTTCTGACTGCAGTAAATTAATGTTAGGAAATATGCCTGGAGAAGAGTGATGTAGTCCATAGTGCCTGTCGCATTTAAAGATATTTTTAAGGAATGGTTATCAATTGCTCTCTCCCATAGGCTTGAGTGAGTCCACAGAGTAATAGCTTTCTGGCAGAGCGCACGATGGAGCTGGCAGCTCTGAGCAGGCCTGTATTGCCAACTTCTGCGTGGTGCAGGGGATGGCTCCTGGCCAAGCAGTGAGCTGTGAACTCTTGGGGATAGTTCTGTGGGTCATTGTGCAGGCACTGAAGTGAATTCTGCCTAAAACGCAGCCTTTTGAATTAAGAGGAAAACTACCATTTACTCAAGGTCTTGTTTGTGCTGGCAGATTGGCCTAACAATTTAATTCAGCTACTGCTCTTCAGTTAATGCCTAGGAAAGATATAAATCGTGTTGTAGTATGTGGCTGTCATGCCTTCTTTCTGAAGTCTTCAAATTCTCTTGCAAAAAAATTGTCAGGAATATCTGTTCCTCATTTGAAAAAGTATATCAGGGAAAACTGACTGTAATATTAAAGTGTGTGTGTGTAGAGGCTTCAATGTTGGGAACATTTTGTAAAGAAATGCTTAAATTGTTGACATGGTACTGGGAAGGTGGATGGGCTAGAATGTATTAACTGCATGGAAAGCTAGCTGTTGCATTTGACAATTCTGTAATATTCTATTAGCTTTATCTTTTAGATAGCTGGAGTAATGTCTACAGTATACATTTTGCTTAAAAACAAAAGTTAAAAATCCTTTTCTTTACAGTCACCTTCTCAAGGTGGAAAGGAATGTTACTAGGTAATTTTTTTTTGTGTTCCAAATTAGACCACTCTGACAGTTTTGCCAAGTTATTCTTCAATCATCTGTAAAGCAGAATTGTCTTAGCAAGCAATGCCTTAATTGGTAGACCAAGAAGTATCTCTAGTGTACTTCTAATAAATCTTAATTTAAACAGAATATTATTCAGAACAGGAATGTTGTCAACCCATAGATAAGCATTCACACAGAAACCTTAAGGTTAGTATGTTTCTTGCATTTTCCCTATCTTTTTTGATAAAGCACTTTTTTTCCTTGTTTACATCTATATAAATCTTATCAGTACTAAGTCAGTTAAAAATCATTTAAAAGATGAAGATTTGTTTGTTTGGATGTGAGTCATTGGAAGACTAATATAAGAACTTGATAAGATCATAAGTAGGAGTTAAGAGAAAGCCAAGCTTGGTTTTCTTGCATTGCAATGAAACTTGGCAGCCTGAGGATTCAAGACTTTTCATTTCTTTTTTAATACATTTCTCACGATGGATGACATGCAGTATGTTTTTCTAGGATAAGAGAAGTATTGACTGCCAGAACAGCTATTTCGTTTTCTGTTCTCTTGTAGCAGTTTTTCCTATGAAAGGAATATGTTTCCATACGGTTTGCTAGTTGTGCACAAAAAAGTAGTTAATCTAATATTTTTTTTGTCAGCCAGGGACTCTTTGTGCATCTGCTGTGGTATTTGACTTATCGAAGTAGCATGAGAGACCAATAGAAAAGGAGAAATATCTTTTTTTGTTGTTGCTGTGTAAGGTGCTGTAGAACAATTAAGAATGATTTCTTATAGGCTATGTTAACTTCTGGAAAGGTTGGCTCCTGAGATCAAACCTGGCTTTAATTCTAAGCAGAAGTCTTATGATGGAAACCTTGTTTGTTTCCTATAGATTCTTGTTTTGTTACAAAAGTTCAGTACTTACTGCTCATACAAGGAAGGCTTGTTTGAAACTTTACCTGTAAATACTAGGTACCTAGAAAATGAGTAGGACAAATGGCATATTTTGAAGTTCTGCACCTTTTATAACTGTTAAATATGTGCTGTGGTTTGGTTTTGCCTACCCTTTCAGTTTCCATGGTTCCTGTGTGCAAGAAAGCATTTTAAAAAAAAAAATAAAATCAGGGCAATTTTTGTGTAGAGGATAATGTTCTGTTAAGAAAATACATCCCTTCTTCAGGATCACTAAAATGCAAGTGAATTTACTACCAGAAAATTGAATTTACTTATGTACTTTTTAAAATGTCTTGCATGTCCATCTTCTGGGTCAGCCTAATAGATGATATTTAGTAATCTTTCCAGTGTTTAGAGAGAAAGATTGTGAAACTTCACTGGGCACAAATTCCTTTATTTCTAAGCTCTCTGAGCAGTCAAGAGGGCTGTCCTTGTGACTAGATTCTCCTTTAGGTGATTCTAGTCTTTTACCTTGGCTGGCTGTGTCCTCCCAATACATTATCCATATATGCTATAACATTTTTGCTGCAGCGTGCGCTTGGGTGTGCTAGCTCTGCCACTTGAAGAGGGCTGGTGTAATTGGTCTAGCAAAACAGACTTTCACCAAGTGTCTGGGTTCACATATTAGTACTTGCATGCTCTTGGCCTTCACAACTTTTATCTGGGTCATAGCTAACATAGCTGTGCAGCTTGGACTCCAAAGGGTAACGTAATGATCACTTGGAGATACTCAAAGCCTGCCTTTAGTGGAAAACAAAACTGAAAGATAAAAAGTGGTGCTCTGTTGGGATTCAGTAAGAGATTAATAGAGATCTAGATGGAAGGTATGAGAAACTCTGCTTGAAAGTATTCTCTATTAGTTTTGACTCACTACTAGCAGAGTTCTGTCTGTCAAAGCTGAACTTTCTGCTTTGTTCTGCAGAGCCTGTAAAGCTGTTCTGCAGAACCCTGTACAGATCTTCTGGACAGGTCCACTCTAGTTCTTGCTCATTGTGTTGGTCACTATTTGAATGGGCTAATCTTCTGGTGGCATTGTGGCATATGACAAAACTAGGTTTGGTTTTCTATGTATTCAGAATTAGATATACACAGCTTACTAGAAATAAGCTTTAACATTTTTTTTAACTGTTTTTCATCTGTAACTAAACATTTTGCCAATGTGCATATGTAATGCATCCTTCTGTGTGCTGAACCAGCGTAGAAAGTGGATTAAGAATGTAAACTGCAAGAAGTCTGGTGGAAGAGAAGGGAAAACTAATTTTAATGTAGTCTTTTATTGAAAGCCAGACCTGCCAGTTTATCAATAGCATGGAGGAGGAAGATGGTATTGTTCTTCCAGTAGCTCTCACATTTGGGTTCCCTGACACTTGGTGTATTTCCTGCTTCCAGCACTATTTTTTTATCCTAGCTACAGAAATTCATGCTTTTACTGTATGATTGGCAATAAAGACATGCTTTTCTTCAAAAGATTACAAGATCTCGGTATAGTTTCTAAAAAGTTCATAGCCCTGAAGCTCATACTGATCTTCTCTGAGAAAATCCATCATCATTAGGAATGCAGTTCTCCTTTTAAGGGGATAAAAATGTGAGAACTCAAAGCTAAGTAAAAATAACCAGTATTTTATTTCATCTCCAAAGGAATGATTTCATTAAGAGAACAAATATTTACTTTCTCTCATCTGGAATATGTATTATTCATACCGTTATATAGTTTGTAGATATTCATGATTAAGGTTCATTTTGGACTTCAGAGCAGGTTTGTTTTTTCTTGATCCAGCTGGTGCAGAGCTCTAGGTTTCTTTTCATTTTGGAGAACCATTCCTTATGATCTCTGCTGCCTTCCAAGAGTTTATGGTTGAAATAATCCCAAGATACTTTTTCTTTTCTATAATTAAACCTGAGTATACAGCTTCTTTTTTTTTTTTTGTCCTTGGATGTGTGTGTGTGTGTGTGTTCAGATTTTATGAGTAAACAGTATATTATATTCTCCTTCCCCCCGTGCCCCCCCCCCCACTGCCCTCCTTCTTCCCTCTAGAGAGTTCCAGATGAGCCCCTTCTGAAAAAATCTTTTGACTCTGCTTCTGTCAGTTCTGCAGAGTTCTACAGTTTCCTGGAATTTAACCTTGACAGATCTAAGTAGATACAAAGAACTAACCTGGTTAAAAACTGAGAAGCATTAGCTTTTGTTTAGAATTGAGCCTTCTTGATATTGCATCTGAGCCTGTGTTCTCCAGATCACCTTTTTGTATCGATTCCCCTGCCCCATGTGCTCCTCGTACGCGATATGGTCAAGATATTCAATATGAGGTGCCTATTCTCAGTGGTGGTGGTAGGAGCTCCCCAGAATTATCCATGAGAATTTTCATCAGGTATGTAAACAGTTTGACAGGTACTTGGTATTTTTCTTTGGGGAGAAAGGAAAGGAAGAATAAGCATATGAAATAAAATTATTATGGGGCAGTCTCTCTTTTAAGCCATTTCATGTAGAAAAGTGGATTAAAAAAACCAATCAAACCCCCTTTTTAATCCAGAAGCCTAGCAGAGTGCAAGGTGGTAGTAAAAATCCATTAACATGAAGGAAAACTGGGCCAAGAAATCTAATCACAAGTAGGAAAATGTACTATGTCAACTTGACAGTGTTTAATGTGAGAAGATACAGGCAGAGGTTCATCCTTGTGTAAAGGGACACCAAGAAATACAAGGTGCCACTTGCTATTCACAAGGCTTAAAGCGTGGCTGCCAGCGGACTATTTCTGAATTCACTAGACAAGTCTTGAATAATTGTCATAAGACTTTGTATCCAAGGCTTAAAAAAATCTACTCTGCTTTTTACTTGCAGTGGTGTCGAGGGTATCTCATTATTCAATAAATAGAATTTTACCGTTAATTAAAACGCTTCTGAAAAACATTGAAAAAGGATATTTGAATATCTAAAAATTGAATTGCCTTGTTTCTTTTCAGTGATGCTAGCAGAAATAGTTTGTACTCAGTGGAATAAACTGATGCTTAAGACAGAATCAATGCCTTCTGTTAAAGTGAAGTATAAACTGCAATGTACGAGTTTCTGTTTATCTTTGCCTCAAATACATTGATTTCATAAATGCAAGATCATCTTGTGTCCAAAACTAATCAATAAACTTGTCTGTGTGGACTCCTTTAGGCTTACTGTAACCAAATAATGAACCAAGATTAGTCTCAATGTTATTGTTTGTAGTCTTGTGTTTAGTGGCATTATTGTAGGTAAAAAGCATTTAAACTGATAGGCTGATTTAAAAAACAATTTACTTATAAAGGTGTTCCTTACAGAAAAACTGTTGCTCCCATTGTAGGTCATGAATTTTAATAAATACCCAGTGTAATATTAGTTTTCACCTCCTTAAATATGATTTTAAAATGTTAAGTCCCTGCTTATGTCTGACAATTCACCTATCTAACCTTTAGCAATGGGACAGTTGTTATTTCAGTAACTCCAGCCAAAAAAGATAATTCCTTTTGGTAGTAATGAAAGCCGCTGATAGAGGAATAAACCCAGTAATAATTATGGTTTGCAACAAGTATTTCAAACCAACTTATATTCTTGGCTTATGAAGGGAAACGCTTGCCCAGTTGCATTTCTCCATATAAGAAAGTTTAGAGATTACCTTTATATAATCTCAGCAGTATTTCCAAAAATGTGTCATTGCAACAAATGGTTAGCATTGGGTATGGAGCTGACAATGGGGTTTTGAGTGTTTTGCCTTAAGTGCTGGTGGTAAAGGAGGACAAGCACAAGAAACTGTAAAAATGGTGGTTGCTGAGTACATGACTTTGAAGTGGTAGCAGTTAGCTCTGTTTTAGAACCAAGTGTGGCCATCCCAAATTAAAATTCATAGGTTTTTGAGGTGCAGCTAATGCTGACAGTAAGCAACTCCTCCTTACAATGCCAGCAGTCAAAAATATTTGGAGAAAGGGAAAGGGACAGCCTTGTGAAATATGGGATCAGAACAGGTTTTGATGTTGGGTTGAGGAAGTAGAGCTGGTGGCTTTCAGAAGTGATGTAGGAAAACGCTACCGTAACTTTCTCCTATTTGTGCTATGGCTTGATTCTGTGACACCTGATCAGTTTGAGCATCAAAGAATTCAACTTCAGTTTTAAGGACTGATTCATCCTCTTAGAGGAAAGAAGTGTGAGTGCATAAATGAAAAGGTGAAAGGCGGAGAAGGCTGGAACCACCAAGCAATATTGCTCAGGGCTGGCAAAAAGTAGCAGGTACTTGGCTTTGGGAAAGTAGCAATCAGTAGCTAGAGAAGTTAATGCGTCTCCGCGACTTTTCTCCTTTTAAATTATTTGTGAGTGTTGCTTTTGGTACTTGTGAAAATTTAGGGGTTTTTATCTTTCAGACTTTTCTTTAACAGATTGTTTTTTCAACTTTAATCTCAACGTGTAACTAATATCTATCAACAGAATAGCACAAACGTTAAGAGCAGGTGAACTAATCTGTCTGTCTTTATCTGCATTTTCCTGCAAGTGCAAAATAGAGTTTTCAATCCGTTTATGTTTTTAATGAGAGCAACTTTAAAAGGTTTATTATCTGAAACATATGTATCCCATAGTGAGAATTAAATGTCAAAGAAATACTTGCTTTGAATTGTTACTTGGTGGTGCTGAAGTTTTCCTTCATTTTCTCTAGGAGTTTTTTATTTTTACATCTGTGTGTGTCAGTACTTTTTTAGCCTTCCTCCTGCCCCAGAAAACTCCTTTGATGGGCTGTCCTGTTTCTTTTCTTCCTTATTCTTCTTCCTTCTCCAGCTTTTGAATCTGTTACTCAATTCAAAATAACTTCAGTATTTCATCTTTGTCAGGTTCTTTGAAACTAGACAATGTAGTAGATAAGGACAGATCAGATTGAGTCCCTGAAGGAACAGCCGTATCGTGAATTGAAATATTTGTAACTCCTTGTGGGTTAAGATTACGAAGCCAAATTTCTCACGGCCTTATCTTATAAATGCTGCTGCTTACGTAGTTCTGTTATC
The DNA here is from genome assembly GCF_001431845.1 of Calidris pugnax. Taxonomy (NCBI): domain Eukaryota; kingdom Metazoa; phylum Chordata; class Aves; order Charadriiformes; family Scolopacidae; genus Calidris; species Calidris pugnax. The sequence goes on from NW_015090922.1 coordinate 27,247,630, forward strand.
TAACGTAGTCTTACTGAAATCTTAAAAATGATGGTAAAGCTGCATTTAGGCTGCAACTCAACTATTAATCTGGCTACGTGAGTCAGAGTTTAAGGAATTTGACAGACTGTATTTACTCATTAGTCTAGAAATAGCTTTTGAATTATTAGTCTGTGTAAGCAAGAAGTATTGCTGTTACCTCTCTAAAGCTCAGCTTATATGCTGTGGCTCAGTATTTTGGTGTTTTTTTTCCAAGATAAAAATGGGATAAGAAATTAGAGCAGTATGTGGGTTTTCTAAAGTCTGGTAGCTCTAACTTTTGGATAGCATGACTGGTACAAAAATTAAAGCCAGCTGACTATACCTGGTTTATTTATCTACACTATTTAAAACAAGTCATTCCGAAGATAAGACAGTATCTAAGAATTTCTGACTCGTGTAGTTTGAATCCCTCCAAGTTTGAACAACTTGTTTCACCTAAAAACTTTAGAGGAGAGAATAAGAAACAAACTATTCTAGGACTTAACAATTTTTCTAGATATTTCTTTTGGTTTGAGTGTGGTTTTTTGTTTTGCCTTAGACTATCTCATGCCTGAAAGTTAAATCCTGGATGCCTGCAGCTGTAACCTGTTGCTCTCAAAAAATATCCTTCAGCCTTGAAGTGAAGGACTGGCTGGTGAAGCTTGACACTTGTAATGCCTCGTTGTGATGAGGAATTGAGGACTATTTGAAGGAACAGTGATGAAGGAATTAGTTTAAGAAGCCACTGATGTGGTTGCCTTGGTATCTACATGTGGTATCTTACTTTACTACTTGTTCCCTTCATCTTCCAGTTTTCTGAACTGTTGGGGCTGGACAGCTGTTTCAATTCATGCGTTTGTAAAGGATGAGCCTTCTTAAAGTTCTGTGTAAAATGAGATTCCATATAAAAGAGAGATTATACAGTCTCTATAATCAGTAAAAGTGGAAAATGCAGCCATAGCAATCTGATTGCACAGTCCAGTGTTGAAAATAATTTTTTGTGTGTGATGAGATGTCTCTGATTAACTTAGTCAGCACAGTGGCACTTCATAATGGAGTGTGAGACTGACGTAAAGATAGGGATCACCTTTTAGTCAGAAGGAAGGTTGCTGTCCTGTGGAGATGATGTTCTTGTTGGATAACAATTGAAAAGAGTACATGAGTCAGATTTCAGGTGTGAAGTGGTGTTGCTGCTGTTCAAAGCTGAGGACCACATCTACAGTGTAAGTGAGAGTGTAAATAAAATCCGTGTTTTCAGACTGATGCAAGGAAAGAAAATGCTGCCGTTTCAAATAATATTTTTTTTTCCCTGGGTATTTTGTGGAATAGCCAATACTGAAATAATCCTTGCTGCTTTCCCACTGCATCAGTTACTTCATTTTGTCAGTTCTGCTACTGTTTTGACTGTTGCAGAAAACAAAATGAAAAATGAAGAGAAATAAGAATATCCTATTAATGAAACAAACTCTTTACAGTTATGAGTTGTGCTATTTTTTTAAAATAATTTGTAGTGTTAGATACTTACTGCATTACCTGACTGTACCTTGCTTTATTGACCACCAACATATGAATGAGTCAATAAGTTCATGTAGAATAATTAAAATATTCGCAGCAGTGCAGTGATCTTTCTTAATATGAAGCCTGCTGGTTGGTGCAAGCATCAAACTGGTAACCATATTCTTACTGAAGCTAATTTGTGATTTGTAGCTGCCTTCTGTTGTATAGATGTACATTATCTTTCCTGAGTATCGTGTAGTCCTTACTCTCTCATCTTTAAGGACTTTTCTAATCCACGTGACAATGTATTTTTCAAAAAGCTGAACACACCCTTTTATTACAGAATCACAGAATCACAGAATTGTAGTGGTTGGAAGGGACCTCAGAGATCATCGAGTCCAACCACAAAAAACCAAACCAAAACAAAAAAAAAAACAAAACACCAAACAAACAACACCAGCTCCCATCACCTAAACACACAACAACCTCCAACCAAAAAACCATCACCCACCCACACAGCACCCCACCACAAACCAGTAATCTTGGGCACTAGAGCATGCCCTGAAGAACCATGTCTACACGTTTCTTAAATACCTCCAGGGATGGTGACTCCACCACCTCCCTGGGCAGCCCATTCCAATGCTGGATAACCCTTTCAGTAAAGAAATGTTTCCTAATATCCAACCTGAACTTCCCCTGGCGCAACTTGAAGCCGTTACCCCTTGTCCTATCATCTGTAACTTGGGAGAAGAGACCGACCCCCGTCTCTCTACAGCCTCCTTTCAGGTACTTGTACAGAGCGATAAGGTCTCCCCTCAGTCTCCTCTTCCCCAGACTGAACAACCCCAGTTCCCTCAGCCTCTCCTCGTAAGACTTGTGCTCCAGACCCCTCACCAGCTTCGTTGCCCTTCTCTGGACCCGCTCCAGCACCTCAATGTCCCTCTTGTGGTAGGGGGCCCAAAATTGGACACAGTACTCGAGGTGGGGCCTCACCAGTGCCGAGTACAGGGGGACGATCACCTCTCGGGCTCTACTCGCCACACCTAAATTTGAAAATGCTGCTGTGGTGGGTTCAAGACAGTTCATATTACTATTTTTTTTTCCTTAGTTTTTGGGAAATCTTGGTGCTTCTCCTTAGTGTTTTGTTTTTCTTTTTTTCTTTCTTCTTTGGGGTAGTATATCTCTTAATTTTATTTGCTGTTGTGCTGTGATCAGGATTTCAGCTCTTCCCCCACTTGCCAGGGAGCAATTAATTTTTTTTTCCCTGTCGTCTTGTAGTTCAAACTACTTAAGATTTCTGTTATACATTTGAAAATGCACTTGGTCTCCCACCCATTTTTCCGCCACAAAATAAATCTGTGATTTGAGTTCACTTCTGGCCTTTCACTAATGTGAAAGGATACTTCTATCTCTGTGTATACATGTGTGTATATATTTTTGTGGGGGCATATATATGTATACAAGCACATGAATTTAAGGAGTCTTTCTTTTCAAATCCTTTTTTAAAATTTTCTCACTGACTTTAGGATGACTTCTGACTTTAAATGTCAGTATATGAGTGTGTCTAGTGAGAGGAGGCAGAGAGCTCGCTGTTGAAAATAGCAGGGTAGTATGTATTGTGGAAACAGTAGATGATCAGAGTGACGTTTTGCTCTTATCTTTTATATGCCATTCATGACTTCCAAAACAGATGATGACTACTTACCTCATCTTTTAGCATTTTCCAACATTCAAGCTAATATTCCATTTCCAAGTTGGTGGTAGAAAACCTTGTTTGAGCTAATGAATTCTAGGAAATGGTAGCTCATAAAATCCTGCGATGGGTTTAAATGTCAGCTTTCAGAAGTTTTTAATAGTTTGAGTTAGGCAGCCTTAAAGTGGAATCTGAATTGGAGTCATCTTTCCCGTTGGAGTCTTTTGAGTTGTTAAATTCCAAGACTTTTCCTTATTGGTAGGTTTGAGGGCAGCACAAAAGCTCTCTGCACTGCACCTGGTTTAGCCGTCATGCTTGGCTCAACCTTTAGTTCTGGCTTTCCCCCTCTTAGGTCAGTTTCTAGGATAAAGACTCTTTGTGGAGGTTGTGTGAGATCTTGAAGGGTGCACAGTTGGTGACCTCTCCTCTGAGGAACTGCAAATGAATAAGCCATAATTTGAGCAGACTCTAGCCCCCATCCTCTTCTAGCTAGGTCTTAATATCCAGGAGGAGGTTTCCTATCTCTTTTTGGAGTGAGCTTAATTCCGGTGTGCCTGTATAGTGTAAAGCCTTCCAGCTTGCTGCTTCCAAGTGTGCAGAATTCCTGGGATGCTTCAGTAAATTGCCCGGTCCTTTCTAAACATCTTCCCCTCAGTCCTGAAAATCTTGTTTTCCTATGAATAGGTTTGTGTATTGTGAGCTTTGTCTCACAACTGAAGGTTATGTTCTCCCAGGTCTCATAGATATTTCTGATACACAATGGAAATCTTAAAGGTTTTGCATGGAGAGCCTAAATCGTTTATACACTTGGTGTAGTATTTAGCTGCATAAAGGTGCTGCTCCCCTCTGTGCCTCGCTGTCTGCCTTTGCTCAGGGCTGAGCAAACGGGATCCCGACTTGAAGGAATGTACCTTCTCAGAGAGTACAGTCAAACTAACGAAGGAGGAGAAGCAGCGCTGTGTACTAGGAGCAGAACATGTACCAGCATGGCAAAATGCTTCATTTCCTGCTTTGAAGCTGTGGCTTTGTGCATGGTCAAAATTTTACTAATAGAAGGCTCCGATTTCCTGTAATAGCATCAGTTTGGGTGTTAACCTCAGTAGACAAAAAAAGCAAGGGGTTTTTTTTCCAGCTGGTGTCTTTCAAAGATGTAATGCTGTATAGTTTTGTTCTGTGTTGAGCAGAGATACAAAGATCTGCATTGCCTACTTCAGATCCAAATCTAAGTAGTAAAATTTGGCAGAAAGAATTTGGAGGAAGTATAGATGTCCCTTATCTCTGTAGCGATTAGTATTTTTTTCCTCCTGATGCAGAAGTCTGCCTTTCACAGTTCTTGTCTGTTTTGTGATTGGCATTCAATTCATTATGGGATTGAGCTTTGATTTAGTAGTCTGAGAGTATTTCAGATGAGCAATGCTGCCTAGGTCTGGCAAAACTGAAAGATGTTACTGGCAATTATCTGTGTGGATTTTGTACTATGGTGCCTTTACTGTGTGAATGCAATAGTAGATACCACTTACTGTCAAAATTTTTGGACTGTACTAAAACTTTATACTTGCTTTGCACAATATTTTTCATTTTAAGTTTTTTAAAAATAAACTCTGCAGTTAAACCATGATGCCAAATAATGATGCTACACGTACTGTCATGTGCCCAGAGTTGGTTGCAGAGAGTTGTCCATAAATCCTAATGTTGGGATGGAAGGGAAAATATGCAGGGTTATTAAAGGCAGGAGTCATCTGTCAAATGCAGGCTTGTCATAAGGTTATTTAATTAGAGGAGTTACTCAGTAGTTTTTCAGACTTCTGGGACTTATTCCATCTGTGTTCAAAGATGTCCTCCTTGAAAGAGATAGAAGGAAATAGTTGCTGTGTTTTTCAGTGAGTCAGTTTCTGAATCTGAAAGTTAATGTTTCCCCCTTTTTTAAAAAGGGTAAGATTTTAAGTCAGTCTTGCTATTTGTTTTCCAATTATTTTCTTAGAGAACAAAACAATGCTTTTCCATGCTACAGGAAAGATCTAAGACACAGCAACTTTAATTCCCTTGTCTCAACCTATCTTCAGTTTCCTTATGTCTGCGATAACCTTCTGTTACAGCCAAGAAAATACAGTGTAATGTTGTGTTACTTCACTGCATCGTAACTCTGCAGGTCTGATCCAGCAAAACACTCAACCTGTTAACTGCATCTCATGTTTCTTTTTTTCTTTTTCCTCATTTGAGATTGCTCTCTTGGATCCTGTTTCTGTGTTGTTTTGCTATAATAGTCGCCTTGTTCCCTTTACTAACAAATTGTGGACATGACTGCCACAGCAGTTTTGCCTTTACATATAGTTGCATTTCTGATAAATATATATCCATTTGATGTCAGTTATGTTTGCAGGTTTAAATATTTATAACACACAATTAAGCTGAAAAGGGTTTAGTTCTAATTGCTTTCCCTTTTTGCTATCGGCATGCTTCAAGATGTGTGTAAAGGCATGGGAGGTTTGGGGTTTTTTTTCCCTTTTGCCCCAGCTGGTTCTTCTTCCTTCAGAAGTATGTAGCTGGAGAATTGGAAATACTCAGGTTATTCCAATACTTCAGTATACTTAAATTATTAGATACGTTAATTTTAAGTTTAGTACTGCTTATTTCTTCACTCCTTTACTTTTCTTTCAATTATTTAACTCCTGTTTCCTGGGCTTCCAGAAAATATAAGATTTTCTCATGTGTATAAGCATTAAAACAAAGCACCACACACTTGGCTTTCTGTCCTTGCCCCTCACCTCCTCCTGTGGTAAACTTTTTTTTTTTCTTTGGAGGGTCAGTCTTAGAGCTAAGAGCAAGCGGTGATGAGTTGAATTCAAAGAGTATTAGGGACAGGACTTTGAAATGCAGGCTAATTCATCAGACACTTTTGATATTGTAAAATTAACAAGAGATGGCATTAAATCATGCCTGAGCATTTGTTGGAGTAATTGCCTTCTTTCAAGCAGAAAAATATGTAGTGGTTTTGAGTGATGGGTGGTTTAATGTTGTAACTAAACTGATAATCCTTTACTTCTAATGGGAGCACCTCTTTCAGCACGTTTTACCCTGCTACCCTGACTGCTGCTTCCCTTGCATCAATTACCTCAGATAATTTAGTGGTTGATCTTGTAGTTTAAAAAAAGCCCAACCAGTGAAATAATACAACCATACATTTATATGCCACCACCCCCTAGCCCATTGTCAAGTCAGCTGAATGGATCAGATCACCTGATCTGCCACACCAGTGTCCATAAGGGAGAAGTGGGGCCAGTCCAGCAGCTCAGGATAGAAATAATGGTGAAGTGTGAACAGCCCCTTTCAGCAGCAGCTGGCTTTTAAAGCAGCTGACTTGTCAGGGTAAGCAGCACCAACAAATGCTTGCTTTGCAAAGCATTGCAGCAGTTCAAGTTTATATAGTCCTTCTGGTTTCTTCCTCTTGCTGGATGAGTTGTTCCATGGGACCTTTCATCTGCTGTAAGTAAAATCAACTGGGATTGTTAAACAGGGGTTTAGTTTAGTCTCGTTAATCTTTTGAATGACTAACATGTCCACTAGATCTTTTGGAGTCTGCGTACTTGTGTTAAGCTACTTGGATGTTTAAATTTCACATCTTGGAAAGTGCTCAAGCGAACAAATGAATATGCACAGTAATTATCAAACAAGATCTGTAGACTCTGAAAAAAGCACAGTGGGAAGGTACTGTTTGTGCATCAAGCCTTGTACTACTATTTTGGGACCTATCACCACTTTTTCTACCTTGTCCCATTCCAGAAACAGGTCAATTCAAACAATTTAACAAAACAATTTAAGTATTCTTTGAAAATGTTATAAAGTGTGGGAAAAGCAGTAGGTATGCTAGGTATGCTAAAATGAATGCTGCTGCATGTTCTTCAAAGTGCTTTTTAACCCATGTGAAACATGATGACAAAATGCTTCCTGGATATGGACATACCAATAGGATGCTTTTAACAAGTTGCAAATGGTGAAGTTTTGTGACATCTTCCTGACTCTTCTTTTTTGCTGTTGAAGCTTGTTTTCCTGCCGTATGTATAACAGATCAGATCACTCAGCTTCTTTTGATTGATGATGATTTATGATTAATTCATTCTTGGATTTTTTCCCAATGTAGCACAACTGAAAGAGCAACGTAAACACCATTGCTGCTGAGTGTGCACTTACTGAGTAGATAGTGGAACTATGTGTCTGCACTGACAATAATTTTGGAATAGAAGGCTGTTTTAAATGTTATTTAAAAAACTCCATGAATTAAGTATTGAAAGAAATGTCTTATTTTATCTCCCTCAATCTTTCCTTTTGGGAACTAAAATTGAGTGATAATGGACTTAAATGTTATCTTGAATTTAAATAATCCATTGCAAATGTTTTGTGATGTTTTATTTTCATAGTCTGTGGCAGGTAGTGCAGACAATTGAGATGATTTTTTTTTTTTGAGACATGATAAATTTAACAGGAAATACTGGATACTGTTTCTGACTCCCTGTAGCCATCCTTAGAGATGGTTATTCCTTGCTTTCAAAGTTACTGGTGCACTTAAGAATTTACCCTTCTATCAGCCACGGAACCCTTCAGTATTTCTCCTCTTCCCTCCCCCCATCCACCCCTAGACATTTGTGCAGCTTCATGAATCGTGAGGATTGAATAGTCTTAGACCCCAGCAAAGCCTTTTAATGGCTCATCTGCAGTGTTTCTGTTGCTTTCGCGTTCTTTCTGGTGTATGAGATTTTCCTCTTGCGTCTGTTTCTGTGGAGAGGTGACAGTCTCTCCCATGAGCTGGAGCAAGATTCTGTTTTGCTTTCTGGTCCTTGGGCCCTAAGAATGGGTGCCGGTCCTGCTCCTGTCTGTGGGAGCCTCTGGAGAATTTTGCGTGGTTGGTAGGGCTTTTTTAGGCATGGTAGACTTGGCTTAGCTGATGTTGTTACAAGTAGCCTCTGGCAAGATGTGTTCTTATCTACTCACACTTCATCTGAGCAGGGGTGTGTGTTATTGCACCTTCTTGACTGTCCTCTCAGTCTGATGATCACTTCTGCTCCAACAGCTTTTTTTCACTGTATCGCTGAAGAAAACAAAGGGTGTGTCATAATTTTTTGGGTTTGTGGGCTTTGTGGGTTTTTGTTTCCTTTTGCTCGTGGTGTAGTAGCTTGCCAATTTTGTAAGGCAAGTAACACTTAGTTTTCTTCTTTCTTGGTAGATGATAAGGTTGACCACTTAGTTTGGACACTTGCTAATGGAGCAGAGGAAATCTCTAGGCAAAAAGGAGTGTGGTTTATTAGAGATCACCTGGAGCTGGATGCCTGAATTCTCATGGAGCTGTAAGAGTGCTGTTAGGTTTTTTTTATACCTTTAGGATCACATTATATTATGTCAGATGCTTACAAAAGAGTTTACCTTTTATTGTAAAATACTGACAGTCCTAAATTGCATAGCTTATGCGGGCTAATCAATTAACCCAGTGTACGTTAAACCAATGTGACGATTTGGGATTAAGTCATGCTGGTTTTTTTAGGTAATCTTCAAATGTTAATTAGTTCCTAAAATATGCTGAAATGCAAATTTTAATATTTAACCACTTGTACTTAAAACCTTAGTGCCTGAATAGCCCTACCTTCCCTACCTGGGGATTTCTGTTGCTTGTTGGTTATTTTCAGTTGACTAAGTTTATTGTGCCCAGAAACCTTAAGTGAAGTTGAACCAGAACTTCCAGTTGATACCATTCTGCTGCAAAGCTGGATCAGACCTTCCTATGAGTACCAGAAACTTCAGATAATCCAGAATGGATTAGACAAAAATAATGCTTTTATAAAATGCCAGTTTTTATAGGTGTTTTGGTACTTCAAATAGTGCCTGTAAGCTCTAAAATATGTACCTTGCCCTAAGCAAAGGTAAAATTTACAAAGAGGGTAGGAGGCTACAGCATTTAATTTTGTCTGGAGACTATAGCGTGTGGTAGTAGCAATAGGCATTTTCAAAATGTTTTGAGAGTATATCTAAATTTATTTTGTATATATGGAGCCATCAAAGTATAATCTTGATTACTTTTTGCCCCTTTTTTGAGGATTTAAAATTGTTGTCTTGTGTGAATGAGGAGTGTGTATATGTGTGTGTTCCCCCCTGCTGGAAACATTTATTTTTGATTTGACTATCCAAACATATGAAAGGAATGTACCTTTGGCAGCAATTTACTTAAACTGAGTAGAGGAATAAGAGTGAAAATTAAATCATCTTTGCTGTAATAATTTCAGACATTATGTCTAACAGTGGTAATTAAACATCTCAAAGTGTGTGTGTATATATATATATATATTCAGTGGCTTTTCTGTTTGTTTAAGCTTTGCTTCTTGGTGTACTTGGAAATGTTTGTTTTACTAATGTTAAGTAAGTTGGCAATAAAAGGAAGCCAGCATTTGTTTCTGGATAATTCCTGCTCATCTTGCCTGTAAGAAGCAGCATTCCAGGCATTTTCAGAGCACGCTTTATCTCAGTTTTGTACAAAACGTTTTTGCTGACAAGGGAAGACATGGGTGCCTCGTAATGTAATTATATTAAATTGCTAGAGTGCTTCTCTGGCACACAGGAAAGCTGGATTCGTTTACTACAGTGAGAGAATCTTGGAATCATGTTTCTGAAGACCTCTTGGAAGGCGGCGTGCGAGCATTGGGTCAGAAGGCAAGCTGACACGCTTGCCTCCTAACACTGTCCTCTGCTGAAGGTTCTCCTGGGTTAGGAGGAACTGGCACTTCAGAGCCTGCTTAGCTATTCTATAAGCATCTGAAGTGATGTCCAACTAATTGTAAACTGAATTGGGGGGGAAAAAGAGACAGATGTTAAGTGCCAGCAGTAGCGAAGAAGTTTGGGCTTTGGCTACACCTGTGGCTTTGGCAGCTTTCTGGCTGCATGGCTTGGTTTAGGGATCTGAATTGTAGCAGGCATTAAACTGTTGTGATGCCAAGTGCTGCTCTAGGTAACATCAAAGTGTTTCTGTGTATCTGGCCCCATGTATGTGATCAGAAGTGCATGAAGTGCTGAGAGGAGTGTGATCTGCAGCAAAAGCACCCCTTCCAAAATCATCAACTGATTTGACTGATCTGTACCGCATGATGCAGCGAAGCCTTGTATTTGGCCAGCTGGATCAAATGGTGCTCTCTGAAGATGCTGCCAGTGTTCGCTTTCCTCTTAGAAAATCAGCAGCAGAAGAAAATCTGTCTGCAGTTGGCCCTTGGCCAACATCTTAAAAGCAAGTGCCAAAACAGATATTAAACCTTAGCATGTATTTTGTCTCATGAAGCCACATTTCTCAATTGTTCTGTGTGTACGCTACAAAGGCAAGTAGAACTTAGTTTTATTCTGTGTAATTCCCTCCTTTGTATTCGGTGTGAACTTCTTTGAAAAGTGGTGGTGGTAGGTGGTGATAAGCAAAGCAGTTGGTTTGAAGGTGTCTAGGATAGCCGGATGGCTTTGGCCTGGGGCAGACCTGTGTGTTAGCCAGGTAGCACCTGATGTGGTCATAGCTCCCAGCCATCTCCTGCGTCCCAATGTTGCATGTTGTTCAGCATCTGTCATGCTGCATCACAGCACTCCTGTGAGAGGAACGGCTGGTGTTGGAAGCGCACTGAGCTCCCACTTCAGATGTTTTCAACCACAAGAGCTTTGCTGAAGTCTGTGTTGACTTGCCACTTGTAAGGCGTGTGATATCTTAATATATCTGGTGATGTTACATGTTGGTAAGTTGTTCTCTTGTTGATAAGAAGCTGGTGTAGGATAGAAATCTCTGCTATAATGAGATCTAATACATAGCAGTTAAATGTCAAATCCGTGATACTTGAAACTTTAATTAAAAGAAAAAAAGTGTTGGAAGACAGAAATAGGAAAACCGGTAGTGGTTTTTAGAGTTATTTATACAGGAGCAATACCTAGGGACTTGGATCAATTTAATAATCTTTTTTTTTGTGCCAAGTAAAACAACAATTGACAAAACGCTAATTGCTTTGAAATGCTTGCAAGAAATGTAGTATTCAATGGAAACAAATATACCAAAACCAGAAGGATAAGTGGTCTGGAAGATCTAAGTAATGGTAATGAAATTATCCACTAATGCATGTCTGTGTATAATTACAGCTTTCTAAATTCAAATACCACTAGTCTTAAATTTCTACACATCTACAACAAGACACAATTTAAGAAAGAAGTGCTGTAAAAATGTGTTTGCATCTTGGTTTGCATATGTACTACCTCATCCTCCCTTTCCACACACCAGTCAGAGCAGCTGCAAATGTGTATGTAACTAATCATTTCATGAAAGAGTTTTTTCAAGTCTTGTTCTCGAAAAGGGAGTTTCATATTGCATCTTTGTCATATCTCAAATTCAATCTACAGTCTTAATGGAGTGGGTGAGTTGAGCAGGAAAAGAAGTGGTAATATCAAGATTTGTAAAGTGATACAGGCTTTCTAAGGCACAGGGAGTTTACCATATCCTAAAAGAAAAAGTTGCTGCACTGCAGCGATTAATCAGTCTGAAAAAACCCTAAAATCCTACCCACTCCCTTCCTCCCTCCCTCCCCCTTTTTCAATTTAACCATAATGAATTGTGGTATTTAGATAATTGAATTTAAAAGCTACATTTAGTTAAGGTTTGTTTGCTACATCTAAAATAGGACTGCAATGCTGTTATAAGATTTCGCATTGAATGGAGTCGAAAGGCTCCAATTTTGTTTTTGCGTGTCATCTGGCACTGAATCAGGAATTAATGGAAAGCAGTGACATTGATGTGTAAAACTAACATATGCTAAATCCCCGCAACACATGCATTATAGCTGGCGTGTACTTATTTTGATGTTGCTGTGTCCTGGCCTGAGATCATAACTGCATGAATAATGACCACAAATATATTATTCTAGTGGTGTTCCACGTCCATCTAATGTTTGGTTAGTGTCTCTGCTAGTTGGCCAGCTACCTTTTAATAAGCTCAAAATACTCGTCCAGATGTATTTACAGCATTTACATGTTTAGGTTCTGGCCTGATATTGTCAGATTTTTTTAGTATGTCAGGAAAATAGTATTTTGAGGTATTAAGTACTAATAGTATTAACAATATTTTAATATAGAAAAAGGCATTAGCCTTTTTAATTTTAATTCATTAAATCTCCCTCTTGTGCTCTCATGATTAAAGAACTGCGCCTCCTCTTAAACGTTTTCAGTTCCTTTCAATCTTGCCTTAAGCTTAGCTTTTTTGTATGAATGATTTTTGTCACTGCAAGAATTATCTTCTACCGAGAAGCTTACTCATCAAATGCAAGCAGCTTTTTAAGATCACTTTACAAGTTAGGGTTTTGTTTCACTCCAAGCAAGCTGAAAAAGCAACTCTGTCCTATGATGATGATGACAACATAGGGATGTCATTTGACCATATGATTCATTTGTGTAATGCACCAGATTAACATGCTGAAGCAATTTACAGTCAAGAGATGTAAAGAAACCGTTGCACTTATGTCAATGGAATTTATGTCTGATTTCTCCTCCTTTTGTGCACTTGAGCTCTCTCTAGAGCAGGACTCAGTGCATAGTGACAGATAACTTCCCTCACCAGCATGAGCCATGATCGTTTTCTTGAAATGTGTTGTGTGGTTTTGGGGGTGGTTTGGGTTTTGGGTTTTTTTTTTTTCGGTTGTGTTTCACTGTTGTCTTAAATCTTTCTTTAAGTTATTGACCTCCATGAAGCCCAGTGGCCCAAAGGATGTACCAACATGGTGAAATGTAGTATAAGAACCTGGAAAAAATTCCTTCTCTGGTATCTTTGATGCATGATGCTATGAAAAACATAAATTTGTAGCATTTCATTTTCAAATGATTTAGTGTTTATATGGCTGCGTTTCTCTGAAAATGATTAACAGTAACAAAAAAGAATCAATCTTCGGTTTTGCATTTCAGTATTTTAGAAATCGGTTGCCTTTTTTCCAACATATTTCCAAAGATTAGTGCCTACTTAATGTAGACGCTTAAGCTGAATTTACACTGGGAAACTCAGATGTGCATGGACATGCTGAAATGCTATCATTTGTGGCTGAAATGTTCTCCAATATGAATTTGGCCTGATCCAACTACTTACTATTCTACCCAAAGAATTTGTCGCTGTGGTTTAGGAGTTGGGGTGGCAGAGGCAGTTTGCAGCGTGCAGGTTGTACCCCCTCACCCTGTTCCAGAGACTCTGACAGATTCCTAGAAGAAGCATGAATTGTTCTGCATTGCTTGGCTTCAGTGCCCAGTAATGTTTTTAGGTACATTCAGTGATTAGTATAGACAACAATATTTTATCATCTTACGTGATGTAGAAAGGTGTTGTCTTTATCAGGGTTGTGCAAATAAAACCTGTCTTATAATTAGGACTTCTTCAATGCAGATGTAAAAAAGGAAACGGAATTTCCTTTGGCAAGAGTGCAAGAACAACAGAGGCTGATGGGACTTAAATCAGTTGGCTAAGTGTACTGTGCAAATCGACATACAGTTGCTAATTATCTTTTTTTTTTTTAAAAGTTACTATCTTACCTGCTTCTTCCAAATGCATAGCAGGGTAATTCAGCTTAACATTTTGTATTTTTGGTGTAATGGGCATACAAAAGCGTGGGATTTTTTTTCTGTTGAAAGGAAAATGAGATTCACAGGTTCAGTATAAAAGTTGGAAATGGGAGGGGGTGGGGGGGAGGGTGGGGAATGAAACTTTTTTTCCCCCTCTCTAAATGAGTATTACCAATTTTACTGAATGACAAATCCAGTGGAGTTGCCTGTGAAGCCCAGAATAAGCTCCACTGAAATGAGTATATGAAAATACCAACTTGAAGATAATTTCAAAGGTTTTTTTCCAATAGTAAGGCTGCCTGTCTGGAAAGTTATCTGAAAAAGAGAAGTCAGGTTATCTAGCAGTTATATTCAATTTGGGCTGTTCTTTGCTAGAGTAGGGCCAGGTTTTGTTTAATGTTCTTGGCTGCACTGCTCATTTGAGTATTACTAATTTAAAAAAAAAAAAAGTTATTCCGTCTGTCTTAATACATTTCCTTCTTAAACCTTTCCTTTTTTTTAATCCAAATAAGAATTGCTGCATAAATTAAATGCAAAAGCCTGTCTTAAAATTTTGCTCTGTTTTTTTTGTGTTTTTCAAGTAGTGGAGGAAATTATCCTTTCATTTAAAATCCAAAGTTAGCTGTCTTGGACCACTTCACAACCTTAAAGTCCACAAAAGTTAGTTATTTCTGTTTGCATTGAAAACACAAAATTAAATCAATTAAGGAGATTATTTTAAAGATTATGTACTTTTTTCAGGAGGACCCAAATGATATCAACCCCAAAAGGAAAGACGTGCGTGGCAGTGATGGGGAGGACAAAGCACAAAGCATGGAGACACTACCTCCAGGTATTGCAGTAACATTTGTTATGAAAGATCCATAGCCTTAAAACATTTATCCTTGAAAGCCATAAAACAAAGCAGTTGTTCTGATTCTAATAATTCTTTGTAGTTTGGGAGTGCCAGGATTATTTTAGCAATATGTACTTCTGTATTCTTAAAGCTTTGGCTTCCTTAAATCTTACCTGCTTCACTGCTCCTTTGGGGTTTAAAACCATAGAGAATGTGACTCTTTACTAGTATGTGCCATAAAAGCCTCTGGTACAAAAGTAGTCTATTTCTCAGTGGATAATACTGGCAGGCAATAGACAAGTTGCCTTGGAACTGTGCTTCTGACTGAAGATTAAGCCAAGGCTCATACTTTTTTAGTTTTGTCTTGCTTTTGATGTGGCAGACTTTCCTGAGTGTATGGATGGTCTATCTTGTTTTTCTCATATTTGCTCAGTATTTGTCACAGACTGGCAAATAACAGAGCAACATGATTTTTGTTTTATTTAAGTGAAATTGTCTTGTGTTGAGCATGAGCTAGGAAGGCTAAGTGTTAAGGAATCTTCACTTTATATGACTGTTTTCATAAAGTTCTTTTGCTGCTTAATTGTTTCACATCAATGAGATTTAATATATAGCTAGAACTGATGTACTAGGGAATAAAAAAATAGTAAAATGGATTTGAATATTTTTACACTGTATTGAAAGTTTACCATAGAATGAGGATGACTTCTGATAGGATAGCACAACACATTTTATTCTTATTCTGTTAATCTTAATGGTTGGCTTAGACTAACTTGTCTATGCCAGACATTTGAAATACCATGAGGTCTTGAAGAAAGATCTACGGTAAACTTTAAGCAGCTGGAAACTTCCATCACCAATAACGTGTGAGGTATGATTTTTTTTTTTTACAGTCTTAGACTCCTGGTACAGCATAAGCTGTTTGACATTCATGGCTTTTTTCCTGTAGCCTTTGGCCTACCTTGTTTTAGCTGCTTTCTGGAGAGAGGAAACAAGACTCTGGTTATGCATGTATGTTTTTTTGGCAAAACCTTTACTTTGTGTATGAATTAGGAAATAAATCCTAAAAAGCTGAAGAGCCTGGCTTACTTAACTTGGTTTCTGGCAGATCTTTTTTTTCCTTAGCAGAACTCTCTGCAAATACTGTTACTGGGATTATAGGTCAGCCAATTTTGTACCTTCCAGATAGCTACTATTCTTATTTTCCCTTTTTGAATGTTTATGTATTCTGGGTCAAACACTGTACATTTCCTTAAAGACTATCCTTTCCTAGTGACCCTAAGTAACCATTTGAGTATTCAGAAAGCGGGAGGTGTCACAGGTTGAAAGGGAGAGATATCAGAAGCTGGAAGAGTTGAAGCTAGAAGTAAAATTAAGTATAAAGTAGAGCAGGTCAGGGCTTTTTTTTTTCCATTTTGTTGATTAGTAATCTCTTAATGGCTTGATTTAACAGGCAGGAGAATCATTACTGCAAAGTACTATGAGAGTCTTGAATCAAATGCCAAAGGCTACACAGACAGAATTATGCACTCCTAAATCACTATTTTGATTATTTTCCATTTGTGTAGGCAAGCTTTTGAATCCTTATGGTAATGAAGCTTGGAATTTTTATTTCTTCAGTCCCTTTATGCTGTTTTAAAGCAAAGTAATAAAATTTCAGGAAGGCTTTGGTTCAAAATTTTCTTGCATTTTGACAGAGGTTAGGAGACCAGTAGGTTAGGTTTCATCACTATGCAGTGTAGTACCTTCCAGAACTTCTCAGAATTAAGGAATTGTTTATTATCTTTAAAATAGCTTTATATAAGGGTTAAACTATTGGGTTTTTTACCTTCTGTACATCACTGTGTATCTATCCTTTGTCATTTGGTGACTTTTTTTATGTGCTGCAAAAGTCTCATTTCTTGTTTTGTGAAAATAACAATGTTCTTGTAGTTAGAAAGAATGACCAATGAATTGTCTGCATGGATAGCTAAAGCAAAAATGTACAATCAGTTCTCTGAAATGATTGGAGGTTCAGCACTTACTCAAACAGTTCTTTTGGTTAGTTAATGGAGAACTGAAATCTCTTAATGCCTGTAAGTCAAAATAGATGTATATATATATTTTTATATATATATATCTCAAGTATCCTATTGCTTTTAAGCTGTATTGAGTCTGTAAGAGGGAGTGCAGGCTATTTAGGGGATTTTGTATCCATCTATGCCTGCTGCTTGGTTGCGTGCAGATTTATCTGCTATGCTTTTTTTTTTTCTTCCCTCTTCTAACTCAGTTCAAGCTGCTATTACTGTTATCTGACTTTTCCCTAATAGATCTGATTCATATTGCACACAGTTGACAGGGACTTCTGGTGGAGCCAGAGCCAGGCTTTGCCTCCTTCCTGGCTCCAGAAGACAGATTCACTTGTTAGATTCTGTGGGCTGTCACTGCTTTTCAGTAAATTTAGCCATATGAAGCAGTGTCCTTTCTTTTCAAATTTATTCTATGCTTTCAGGACTAGTGTTGCATTTTCTGGTTTTAAAGTCTTGGAAAATGGTAAGTAATACATTCTAAATGATATATATCAAGCTCTAGTTGGATGGAAACTGTAATGGAATAAAGTGTACCAAACTAGCACTATTTTTTAAGTACAGCTACTTAATACAGAGCAAAATAAATATCAAAAATTTAAAAGTCAACCAGTTAATTGCACTAGTTTTAGTGATTGCCTTCTCCAAGACTTCAGAGTTGGGAAATACCTGGGACAAAAAGAAGCTGTTCCACTGGATTTCATCTTTCTCTTGTTTCTGCTCAGCTTCTCAGGCTCAGATCAGTCTGTAAAATAAGCACTTCTTGTCAAAAATTCAGCACTGCAGTGTACCCTGGCTCTGGTTTAGTGATTTTTATCTTTTTTGGCTCTATTTGACTCTGGTAGCAAACTCTACAGTTCAGTTACTGTTGAGTTTAAAAGAATAATTTATTGTCATGTTAGGCCTTTGTACAGGTAAACACACATTTGCTTGAATTTGAAGTTACAAACTTGCTTAATTGAAGTTTGGAATAATGTAGCTGCATTTTCTGATACTCATTGCATCTCAGAAAGCTATTGAGCCAGGAAACTCCCCAGAAGAAATTAAATGAAGCATGCTCTTATTTGTGTATATATGTGGGAAGCATATAACAGAAACAGTACCTATTATTGGAAGAGGTTTGTTAAGCCACTCCTAACTTCAAAATTTAGTTGATAAATTGTCAGAAAGGCAAGCCTTTCAGCAAAAGTAAGGCTGAACGATATATTTAGCTTTGGACCACCTTTCATTTTCCAGCAGTTAACTTGAGCCGTTAGCACTCGTGACCGTGTGGGCAGCCCATGTTGCATGTTGTAGTTCATAAAGAACACAAGCTATTTAAGAATGCTTGTGGCAGCATCACCCTTATCACCGATGACATGCCCTCATGACCTCTTGTGTTTTAGCTGCTCTTTCCACTGGATGGAAGGTGACTGGAGGAGTGGATGGGGGTGGCAGTGCTGAAACAGGCATAGCATTAAAATCCATTGGAAGCTGGAGTGTTTGAAAGTTGCAAGTCCTATATGACTGTATTTTAAATGTACATTGTATTTTGTAAAATGTTCTAAAATTTTTATTTTTAGACCAGAAAAGCAGTGACATGACATGTTCTGTATTTCAGAAAATATTCAACATATGTTCCAGATTGAAGCTATATTATGAATTAGAAGCAAGGATGGTAATATAGTTGAGTTACCAAGGAGTTTGCGAAAGCATTGGGAAATGCTGAGGGAGAGAGTTATACAGGGACATGATCTTGTGATCTCTGCTGTTTGTTCCAGTTTCCTGAATCAGCCACTCTTGCATTTTGTATAGTTTTGATGCAAATGCAGTTTGGTGTAATTTTTGTAAACAATTCTGTATTGGGTTATTTATAGTGTGGTAGCTGGCTGAGGTGTAAACTTGTTTTCAAAGTAAGTTCCTGGAAATATTCTGAAGAAAGAACTTGAAAGGCGAAGAAAAACTCTTGGCAGTCTGTGGGCTACAAACAACAGCTGGAAAGTTTCCTCTGTAGAGTTCTTTCAGTAACTGGAATTTGAAAATCTGTATTTCTCCCTCCAGTTATTTTCCTATAGTTTCCCCTCTGGGTGGCTTCACCCAGTGTCTGTTAAATGTTCTGCAGTCTGTGTTTAACTCTCTAGTTCTGGCTTCTGTGTGTGTGCATGTTTTTATGTCTGAATAACCATCCTAAAGAAGTTAAAATAGTTGTTTTGTATTAACTGGCTAGGTGAGCTCTAAAATATGGGCACGTTTTTTTACTCTATGACTTTACTTGGATGTTAGAAGTTTCTTAAAAACAAACCAATCAACCCCGAACCACCTCCCTGCAGCCTTGATATTTTTGCCTTACAACCTCCACTACCACCTGATAACCAAATCACACCTTGGGTCCAAGTGGCTTTTGTAGATGAGCTCCTTAGATGATACTGACATTATAGAGAATTTCTTAATTGGTAGTATTTGTCTAGTTAAACAGACATGTATTTTGTTTAATGATGGAAAGTATTCTTTCAATATCAGAATCTTCTAGCAGGAGTTAGTGCACCGTAGTTGGGGTATGGCTTATGGATAGGAAGCTGTAAATGAAGCCTGCCTTGGCTTCTGTGCTGTGCAGGTCGAGAGACGGAGCAAAGGCAAACCTTAAAATATCTGAGCAACCTCTGACTCTTGCTAATAGCCATTAGAACAGTATTGCCATGAGGCATATCAGCTTAGTTTAGAATGTACCTGAGCTATAATACTCGTCTAAAAGCTGAGATTGAATGTAGTGGCATCTCTGTAACCTGCTACTTACTGAACTTAATTGATAATACCTCAAAAACTTTCTACATTAATTAAAAAAACAATGGATATTAACTCCTCATCTGTAATAAACATTGATCTCCAAAACAGCTTTTGCTTTACATCTTTTTTTATGCCAACAGCATGCTGTGTTCACCACAACGTACTTAGAAGACGTTCTCATACACGTCCACATTAAAACAAGAATGTCTGTATTGCATTAGAACTTGAGCTCTGTTTTGAGTTATAGGAAGTATAAATTTGCTGTAGGTAATATAGGCTTGGCTGTCAGTAGGCAAAAAACATAAATGTTCAACCAGAGGTAAGAACTGGTAGTTTAAAGACATTTGGTAAATATCATACAGTTGATACCTGAAGATGGTGAAAGTCCTGAAATTTCATTCCTGGTGGCTGGATGCTAATAGAACTTTGTGTTAGTGCCACAACCAGTCACATAATAACACAGTCCTTTGTAAAAAGGGATTAATCTGTGAATCAGCTTGCATTGTGAAGGAGGCTGCAGTTATGTCATGCTGGAGAGCAATCTAGCGCTCTGCCTACATGAAGTGCTTGTTTTTGAGAAAAATGTTGCATTGTACTTCTAAAAAGCCTTGTCCTCAAATAGTTTGATTATAACTGACTTTTTAATTTATGTAATGAGAGGGTAAATTAAATGTCTTTGAAGTCTGGACTAGATCTTAAAAGATAAATGCTACTTCGATAACTTTATAGCCAGATCATCTGCCATATTAATGTCTGTTGATATTTGCAGGGCTTTTTTTAAAATGGAAATTGTGGAATTTAGGGTATAAAAAAACCACAAACAACAAACTAAAAAAAAAAACCCCAAAACGGACAAGATAAAACATGGTCTGGTGATCACTTGATTTGCATGGTATTCTAGAGGAATTTAATAAGTGAAAGTGACTGTTGATGTTACACCTTTAACAATACTGTAGAGGCTTAATTACTTTGTTACAAAATTTAAAAAACCTGCTATTTGATCTCTTATGCTTGTATTGCTGAATGCTGTTCTTTAAATTGTGAAGATTACATTGAATATTTTCCTGATTTTTCTATTGTAGGAAAAGTACGGTGGCAAGACTTTGATCAAGATGCGTATGTTGGCGCTACCATGGTGCGGTCTGGTCAGGATCCGTATGCCCGCAATAAGTTCAATCAGGTGGAAAGCGACAAACTGCGAATGGACCGAAGCATTCCTGACACCAGGCATGATCAGTAAGTGCCAAACTGAGCCATGTTTGACTTAGATTAACCTTTTTGTAGTTATGGCTTTTGAATAGCAGGTATTTTTTCTAAAGCAGGAGCTCTCCAGCTTTCAAAATGACGGGAACACTAGACTGTGGTGTGAAACCTGAACCAGTGGGTGAAAGAACAATGAATCTTATTCAAGTTTTTCTGTTTCCATGATTTCCATCAGCGTGTATTCTGTATCTAAACTGCTGCTGCATTTCAGTCTCTTTTTATTTGTGTTTATCTGGTGGCTTTTCTTGGTTTCTGTTTGTAAGTCTCTTTCACTGTGAGGATGATGAGACAGTGGAGCAGGTTGCTCAGAGAGGGTGTGAAGTCTCCAGCTTTGGGGATATTCAAAGTCCAATGCACACCTGCTGCAGCTGTCACTGCTTTGAGCAGGGAGCTTGGACTAAAATATTTCTAGGGGCTCCTTCCTTCTCAGTCTCTCTGTGATTCTGTTCTTCTAGTATATGATGATTGTCAACTCCAGACCTAAAGGAATCCATTTATGCACACCCCAGTGAACACAGAACAGAATCACACTTCAGATGCTTAACAAACATTGCTATGTCAGCCTGCTTGTGCAGATTCAGGAAACAGTACACTTCAGAGTAAGGAAAAACATTATTTTCTTGTGGGTAGAGAAAATTTTCATTTAGAAAAGGATTTGAGTGACTTGAACTAATCTTGTTTAAGAAGAATTGATTAATATTAAAACAGCAGTTGCTCATTAGGACTTCCATGACTTAAAAATAACAAAAGCAGGTTGAACTTGATTTTAAAATCTCTGCAAGCATAGTCTCAAAGCATAAAATTTGCCAACTCTGTATAGTTAGTTTGCCTAACTAATTTTACAGTTAGTATGAACATACATTCACAGCTTTGTAGGTAGAAGAAGCTGGAGGAGACACCAGAGGGAGAGAAAAGGAAGTTGCCTGTTTTTTCTCCATAAAGCTTTTTAATCAGGAATGGCACAGCAAAGGAGATTTGTATAAAAAAGTGGACACTGTGTCATTTTAAAATTCTTTGTATAATAGCATGGGCTTATGTTCCTTTAAGCAGCTGATTTGTAGATAGAGTAAAGCAAGTCGTGTATAATTTGCCAATAATTGAACTGAAAAATAGGAAGAATCTGGTGTTTCACTTGTTGCCATGAAAGCAGTGAAAACCACAATGCCCATACTGAGGAGTTTAAAATTATTTTTGAGTTTTCTTCATCACATACTTTTTTTTTTTTTTGTCATAAGAAATGCATTCTAGCTTTTTAGGCAAGGTATTCTTTTCCCACAGGAGAAAGCTTAGCCACCAATTTCTAGAAGCTTCTATGATTCACATATGTTGAATTTGGAATTTTTGTAGATATTTATTAACCTCTGAGGGGGCTCTGAGACACAAACACTCTCCTTCGAGAAGAACTTAAATAAGAGACATGACAAGAGAGAGATTTATATTACAGTAGCTATGTTTGTTTTAACTGTCAATGTTGTGATTACATGCTGACCTGCCTGGGTTTTTGTCACTTAATGGAGCTGGAAAAGAACTCTGCAATGGAGAGAGGAGAGTCAGAGAGACGTGTCTGGAGAAAAGCTGTATCTGTGCTGTGATGATTACTTAGACTTTGTCATGGAGCAGATTTAAGTGCCATCAGTCTGCAAATGGTCATCTTTTTAAAGAAAAAATAACCAAACAAAACAAAGAAACCCAAAGAAACAGTCATTCCATTAAGTTGTCCATGATGCTTTCCCTGTGATGCTGCAATTAATTTTCCTTCTATTTTGGTGAGGACATTCACTGCAGAAGCTAAAAAAGGTTGCATGAAATACTTGTTTGGGAACTGTCCAATGGAAAGATCAATAGCCAAAAGAAGAAGAAAATATTGCAGATCTGAGCATGTGATACTTGGAAGCATGTTATTTTAAATAAAATCAGAGGCAACTGGGTTAAGATTGAGATCTCTTATGGAGATGTTACAATTTTTTTCTTAAAAAAATTAAATGTGGATGAGGAAATAAATTAGGAAACGTGATGCCAATCTACAAGAAGGGCCAGAAGAAGAATCCAGGGAACTACGGGCCTGTGAATCTGAACTTAGTTCTGGGGAAGGTTATGGAGCAGATCATCTTGAGTGCGATCATAAGGCACAGGACAACCAGGTGATCAGGCCCAGTCAGCATGGGTTTGTGAAAGGCAGGTCCTGCTTGATTAACCTGATCTCTGCCTATGACAAGGTGACCCACTTAATCGATGAGAGAGAGGCTGTGGATGTTGTTTACCTGGACTGTAGTACAGCTTTTGACAGAAGTATCCACTTTAACTAGTGCAAAGAGAACATTCACCTTCTCTTTGTACTAGTTAAAGTGGATACTTCTGTCAAAAAATGGTTTCAACAAACCACAGAGGTTTCAGAAAATTTGTTAATAATATGAACTAGTACAGCAACTCAAATTTCTGGGGGAAAAAAGAAATGTACTTTCCATGTTTTAACTCATTTTAAAGACCTATGCTGAGCACTGAAGCTCTAGATTGAAGTTTTCAGTTCAAATTCTGTTGTATTCAAATGGCTTTTTTCATTCTGCATTGAAAATAGTGCTGTAATCTGAGAAATAACGTCATTGCTTTTGGCACAGAAATTTCTTTCTTTGGTTTGAGTTTTAACTGTGGCACTGTTGACACAGCAGAATAGGAGGAGGGTCGCTACTGAGTCAGTTAAAGCAGGGATTTTTTTAAAAGCTTGAGAGCAGAAATATTGAGTGAAATATTCCTCCAGTTTTATTTGAAAGTCTAAAGATCTTAATTTCTCCCTTAAAAATATGCAGGAGTGCTCTTCTCTTGAGTTTTCTTAAAATTGAGAGGCTTCATTGCCTTGAGTAATTCCACCCTAAGATGTGCTCTGGCTCAAGTGCTCTCTTTTGCAAAGAGATCAGTATAAGTTTAATGTGACTTTTTAAATAATTCTAACGTAAGTGCTTCATGTGATAACTGCACGCACAGTAGGCTTGTCCTCTGTGGGCAATTTGAAAGTTAGCAGAAAAAAAGACTATCTTTTTTGGCACTATAGGCTTTGGTGTATCGTAGCTGGATGTCTTGTAGCTGTCTAGATGAATTGCCAGAAGCTCGCAATAGAGGAGGCCTGAATTCTTTGCTTTCCAGGAAAACATACACGTTTGTGATTTATTGCTTCAGTGCACACACTAAGTGGATGATGTTATGGGTGTGTTGTATGGAAAGCACTGCAGGTCCTTGGGATTTTGTAGGGTGGGCAAGGAAAAACAGCGTGTTGCTGCTTGCTTTCTGATTCCCAGAAGTGGAAGGTTGGTGACTTATGATCCATGTTGCAGATGTTTAATCAGGTGTGGAGACACCTTTTATACAGGCAGAGGCCTAGTTTTAGAAGGTTAGGTAGCAATGTAACTTACCTCTCTTTCCTTAAAAGCTAGTTTGATTAATACTGCACAGAGTACAAAATTACTTGCCAATTTTGCTACAGGTGCATACTAGCTGGGTTTATCCCCTCTGAAGACAACTAGGCCTGTGAAGACTCTACCCCCAAGTAAAGGTTATGTGAAGAAATAATCACTCCTGTATGTTACTGCATGAACGGTGATCAGTATTGTGACCTGTCAGACTATAATGCTTTCAGCATAAACTCAATATACAGTGTTTTCTAATACTGTTAGTTTCTAATTTCTATTCTAATATATTTCTAATATATAATTTTTCTAATTCCTATTCTTCTTCCTATCCCAGGGATAGGAAAAGAGGTAATGGGCACAAACTTGAATATAAGAAGTTCCACTTTAACATGAGGAGGAACTTCTTCACTTTGAGGGTGGCAGAGCCCTGGAAGAGGCTGTCAAGGGGGGTGGTGGAGTCTCTGTCTCTGGAGACATTCAAAACCTGCCTGGACAAGTTCCTGTGCGACCTGCTTTGGCAGGGGGGTTGGACTAGATGATCTCCAGAGGTCCCTTCCAACCCCATGTGATTCTGTGTAATGCAATGAGAGTACTACCTTTTTTATGTTCAATGTCAGAGGATTTAAACAGCTTACCTTCACGTAGTCCTGCAGGAAGTATTTTGGGATTTGCTTTTTTTTGCTTATTATATTAATTTCAGGCTACTAAAGGTGATGAAAAATGAGTTGAGATTGATGGAATATTTCATTATCTTTATGGTTTGGTAAGATGTGGTTCTGTGTTTAGGTGGCTTGCTAGTTTAAACAGCTACAGCTAGCTTTATTTTTCAAATTCTGAATGTTACAATCTTTACGACTTCTCATTAGAATAGAAAGCTGTTTTTATCTATGAATAAGACCAGGATGTTACAGGAGCTTTAAAAATAAAAGGAAAAGTGGACTCGTGCCATTCTGAAGAGGAGACATATGGTAGCCTGTGAGCCTATGTATTTTCATAGAAAACATGCTCATTTACTTAGATTTCTTGAATGCTTTTAATGTAAAATAAGCACTCTGATTTCATATTCAGTTGCATGAAAGGTATTTATGCATACTTCAGTTATGATAATCCGGTGACTTTTCTGAACCTGCCTATATCTGACACTGACTTTATAACCTGTTATGTACTAAAAAAAACTGCCAAAAAAAACTGTCAGGAGTTGGTTGTGATCTCACCTGCAAACAAGATATTTCGTTCTTCCTAGGTAGGTTTACTGTGTATATGAGTTGAATAGGTAACTGCTTCATGATGAAGCCTGTCTGCTAAACCTGGGATGTTAATATTATGTTTAAATGACACTGTATTATGTCTTCCAGGTGTCAACGGAAACAGTGGCGGATAGATTTGCCAGCCACTAGTGTGGTGATCACCTTTCATAATGAGGCAAGATCTGCTTTGCTTCGAACTGTTGTCAGGTATAACTAAGAGAGACAGAGACATTGATTTTTTTTAATTTTTTTTTCCCATGTCTTGTGTGAGATAATAGTTTATGATAAGAAAAGGAGGTAATAATCCATTATGTTTTTCTGAACCATTTGTGGAGGGAAAGCTGAGCCTTAATTTCATTGATGCCTCCAGTTCTTATGTTCTGAAATAGTGGCATTAAACAAAGTCACTCCTGTTAACTACAAATGCATGGAAGTGTGGAACTGATTACTAGAAGATGTTTGGAGATTGGCTGTGTAACTAATTTCAAGAACAACTCAGGGAAGATGGATTCTCAGGGGATGTTTGACCTAAAGCTATCTGCAAGACTTCCATGTTATAAGTTGTCTAATCTGCTTGTTTCTGGAGGCTGGAATTTTGGGGGGAGCAATTCTATGTGTACCTTTCTTCACAAGTGATTTCTATAAGAATAAGCCAATAGCCGTCACCGAAGATAGGATCCTTGCCTAGATTCTACTGTGGTTTAACAAAGTAACTGCTTTTATGATATTATTATGGCAAATTAAGACTGCTTGGTATTGAATGCTTTTTTTTTTCTGTTCCAGTGTCCTTAAAAAAAGCCCACCACATCTTATTAAGGAAATCATATTGGTGGATGACTACAGTAATGATCGTAAGTGTTTTTAAAGGATCTTAACTTTATTTTGTTTATTCTGGTACGGCTTTCCGTAAATGCTAGTAGGTGACTTGGTTAAGAAAGGTCAAGTGAATAGGGGTTTGCAGAGACTGACCTAAAACTAGCTATTAATTCTTTCATATCTGTCATTGCGGAAATGTGAAAAGTTCTGATAAATACTTCAGGTATATTTTATTACTTCCCCTAATAATACTTATTAGCTGAAGGAGTAGAGTATGTAAAAGAAAACAGCCTTAACATGCAAGGTTATCTGACATAAAAAATAAAAGCTGTGGTGCTTCAACCAAATATTTTTGTAGTACTGCTTTAAATGAATGCTGGTCTCCATCAGTGCCTTGGGAAAATTCTTACTGAATCTAAAATAACTCAAGGTTTTATAAGTACTAGGGTATCACAATACAAACTTGAATAATTGAAATGTAACATTTCTTAAAGGAAGTTAGTGTCTGCATTGCATTATTAGGTTATAGCTAGTTTAGGATAGGTTTAAGCCTTAATGCTGGCTAAAAAGTGAACTTTCTTATATGCAAAGACAGGAGTTTATTTAGTCCTATAAAAGTTTTTTTTCCTTATGCAATCTAGAAACTGGCTAAAGTAAGCAAAGAGAATACAATTAAACGAAAATGTCAAGAGTTTAAAATAGTTTTAAATAACATAAGGAGGTTAGTAATTTCTTAGCCTAGTAACTTTGCTTTATTTCTGTTGAGTCAAGCAGGTTGGGGTTTTCTTAAGCATATATCTTATATTTAACTACTTATGACCATAAACATTTTCCACTACAAAGCTTTTGTTTTTCTTTGAGGACAGCTTCCCTTACGGTATACAGTGATGGATATTAAATTGATTCTCATAACTTTTTTTTTCTTAAATTTTATTATTTTATTTTTTAAAGCTGAGGATGGTGCTCTCTTGGGAAAAATTGAAAAAGTACAAGTCCTTCGAAATGATCGCCGAGAAGGTAGGCTTAATCTGGGGGAAGGAAGATGCAAATTCCTCTGTGCTGCCTTCTCTGTTAATCTTCATCAAGTCTTTTAAAGAAACATTCTGCTATAAATTCCATATTGGAGGGGGTGTTTTCACTTTATAAATTGCCTTACTAATGGAAGAAATGAAAACAAATGCATTTATGCAAGTGAAAACAGTGATTCGGATTCATTCCATATTGTTGTGCGTGCGGTTGCCCATTGTTGGCTTTTACTGACTTAAGAAATTGCCTTTCACCCTCAGCCTCTCCTTTCTCTTACTGTACTGAATCCTCAGTTAAGCTGCTCCCATTGTACATAAGGTCTCACTGTAAACTGTATGAATGTTTGAAATGCTCCAGCTTAAAAATAGCCCTCTTTTTTTCACTGGTTCTATTGCTAGAGACCATTTTAAGGATCCAGTTGATGGATAGCCCAGGAAATAGTTTGTTAGGCAGACTTGAGAGAGTTTGAGCAGCCAGGAGGGCTGGGACCACATATGCCAGTTTTGCTGAAGCCAGTCTGCCATGTAACAAACTTGTCTTACATTTTTGTTTTCCTCTTTGTTGCTTTGTAAATTATGCTCTCATGTCACTAAGCCCTTCAGTCAGCAGCTTCCTGGCTATGGAGCTTAAAGAATTAGATACAGGCAACTGTTATTCTACAGCTGTTTGAAATAATAACTGAGAGTTGACAGTTGAAATAGCTGACTGAGTTAGCAGATATGTGCTTGTTTATTTTTATAGGTGCCATATCTTCTAGGCTGGCCTGAGGAGCAGCTAGAATTGTTAGATTGTCAGAAACTGGAAGTGTCAAGCACAAAACTGTGTTGTCTTGTAATTAGTAATTGCAAACTGCTGGGCTCTTAGTGTTTAAATATTTTCTTTGGGATGGGATATACTTGTGAATGAAGGCTTGCTAGAAAAGCAGGTCTCTGACGACATGCATGATTGCGGGGCTCTGAGTAAGATGATATGATTCCTCTGATCACTACAGCACTTAAAGATGGAGATAACAGTAATGGAAAAATGGAAGGAAGTAATATTTTTTATTTTTAGTAATTTTTAATATTTATAAATATTAACTTTGTACTACATATACAGATTAAATTAATTTTGATTCATACTTAAAAATATGCATCAGTATATCTTGAAAATTTCATTTTCAGATAAGATTTAAAACAAAAAGCAAAACAAAAAACCCTACCAAGCCACAAAACAAGACAGTTGAAAGAATCGCAGGGGAAAGATGGTTGAAAGGGGTGTGGGGGAAGGCTTTTGGACATGAATTACTGAAACATGGTTATTTTTGGAAGAAAGTAATAAAAGACTGAACAGACTGTGGTGAAAAGTGGGAGGTGGGGACTAGGGGACAGCAAAAAGGCAGGGAGGGTAAGTTAATGATGGTGCTTTCCGCAGTTCTGTTGTAGAACTGTAGGAAAAGTGTTTGTTTTCAGGACTGATCTTGAATAATGTTTATAATATTAATTAATATATTTAATATTAATTAATAAATATATTAATAAATATATTTATTATAAAGTATAAATGCCATTTATTCTAATGCAGACCCAGCTGCACTTGTGTATTATTCGTTTTGAAAAGGTACTTTAATATTTCTGCTTAAATCAGATTGAAACCTGTAGGCTAAGGTGCAGTAGATGGGAGCTTGCAGGCTGTTTGTTGTGAAGTCATTTCACTGAATTGTAGCTAGATTCTCATTTTGATAATGGAACTTGTGTGTTTGTCCTGAGTTAGAGTAATTTAATTCATGACTAACGTGGAATGCAATAGTCTCACTACTGTTGATTGTTTTCCTCAATAAATACTTTATATGCTTTATCTTTACTTCTCAGGCTTGATGCGCTCCCGTGTCAGAGGGGCAGATGCAGCACAAGCAAAAGTACTGACCTTCCTGGATAGTCACTGTGAATGCAATGAACACTGGCTGGAACCGCTTTTGGAAAGAGTAGCTGAGGTTAGTAAAGAGTTCTTATAAAGTAATTTCCTGAAAGAATAGCTTTTAAATTTTAAAGCCATCTGGTCTATACTACATTAATTTTATGCATTGTTCTAAGGGAGCTTTTTTTCTCTGAAGTGAGATAATGGAGATGATCAGAGAGTTTCGTGATTAAAACCCACTTTTTTTCATTTAATCTGTGAGCACAGGAACCTAAAATGGGAATATTTATTATTATCTTTAGAAGCAATTCAAATATATGCATCTTTGGTTCTTTAGGGAACTCCTCAGTAAGCGTTGAAAATCTTTAGAGCCAAAGTGTAGTTCTCCTCAACCAATATTATCTCAATGTAATTCAGTTTACCTGTGTATTTATGGCTCATTAAGATTCAGTGTGATAATAAGAGAGAGGTTGAGCTGTGAAACTAAAATTCTCATGGAAATTATCAGGGACTGTGGGCTCTCAGCTTCTATTAAAATGATGCTTAGTCTGTGCCCCAGAAAAGCAATTCAGAGGATTGAGAGTGAAAGTACACTGTTTTCTCCAGGGGTTTGTTATACTTGCTCTGGAGGAACTTAGTTGAAGTGGAAAGCGAATCAAGTGTGATCCCGAGAAGCACTGGGGAACACTCAAGACAAGAGTTTTTCTTCTTTCTTTATTGCATTCCCTTTATGGTAAACTCCCCTTCTAGGAAAGGCTTTCTTTCAAAATGCTTCTGGTTTTGCTAAGCCACTCTGTCTTTGTTAATATCCAGTTCTTTGCTTATCCTCCCTACGCTTCCCTTTGCATTCCCTCCAAAAAGGAGGTGGGGGGGTGTGGATGGTTTTTTTGTCATTGATTTGAAGCATCTACTTGTTTGAGAAATCAGAAAAGAAATGGTAGTTTTGGTCAACAAACCCCTGCTTTTTAGTAAGACAGCTATTTTGTCATTTACCCTTTTTCTTGTCAGGACATACTCATTTAGCTTTCTGAAACTGATAATGGGATATTAAAAAGTGTTACATTTTCCTAATAACATAACGTAAAACCTCTTACTAAATTGTTTACAGCTTTGTGAAGATCCAGCATTATATGTGGTATCCTCAGTGTGAGAAACTGGCAAAAATGCATATTTTGCTTTGTGTAGCAGCTACTTTTTAGCAGCACATGAATTAGGTTCTTCAAGCTTTGTTCCTCATATTTGTCACCATGATACACACTGATCTTGTGTGTCATTGAATAGTTTTCAGCTGTATGAATGTAGCTTTCCATTCTTAAAAGCTTGAGGTACTGTTAAATAACTGCTATGGAATTCCAGTTTACCTTCGTCTTGAAGATTCCCAACCAACAGGTGTGGGGTTTGAGGTAGTTTCTCAGCTTTCTGTTTGTTCAACTGATTAAGGCATGGATAGTGTTTACGTATAGTATATGATAGTTCTTCATTATTAAATGGCTGATTTTGCTCACAGTACAGACTGTGTTACTTGATGTTAATTGGTAGCATTTTCTTCATAGAATCATAGAATCGTCTAGGTCAGAAGGGACAACAGGTCATAGAGTCCAACCATTAACCTAACACTGCCAAACCCACCACTAAATCATGTCCCTCAGCACACATCTATGTGTCTTAAATACCTCCAGGGATGGTGATTGAGCCACTTCCCTGGGCAGCCTGTTCCAGTGCTTGATAACCCTTTTGAAGAATTTTTTCCTAGTGTCCAATCTAGACCTCCCCTGGTGCAACTTGAGGTCATGTCCCTCAGCACACATCTATGTGTCTTAAATACCTCCAGGGATGGTGATTGAGCCACTTCCCTGGGCAGCCTGTTCCAGTGCTTGATAACCCTTTTGAAGAATTTTTTCCTAGTGTCCAATCTAGACCTCCCCTGGTGCAACTTGAGGCCATGTCCTCTTTGTCCTATCACTTGTTACTTGGGAGAAGAGACCAATCCCCACCTCTCTATGATTTCCTTTCAGGTAGTTGATAAGGTCTCCCCTCAGCCTCCTTTTTTCCAGGCTAAACAATTTTGATTATCTCAGTGACAGGAAGCTGAATAGATGTGAATTCCTTCTGACCTCAAAGGTAACTTTTGCAGGTCAGGGCTAGTATACATTAATGCAGTGTTTTCTGATGAGCTGCTGCATCTACACTGTATGTGGTGGAAAGTTTGGGGTTTTTCTGGATTTGCCTACTTGGCATTTAATTCTGCCAGAGTTTTGGGGGATTAGTTCTGTGTGTTAGAACATACAAATTTGTAGCTTCCAAAAAAAGTCTTAATTTAATCAGTTTTACAATACTTTATCTTATGTGCTGTAGCCTCTTAGAAAGCTGTGTCTTTGAACTGTTGCTTGTGTTAGGAGCCCCTGAGGCGTCAAGCTCTCCCCTTCAATTGAAGGATGATCCATCCCACAGTTTTCTCTAAGATGGTTTCCTGGTTAGGGTATCTTTGCCTATTGACTGTACTTCCTCAGCACTCCTAGAGGGTTCTGATACTGCTAAGGGTTTTTCTTTGGTAATTTGAGCAAAGGCTTAAAGCAGAAGCAACATACACATAAAGTGATTATTTTAGAGTTCAGAACATACAGATACCTGTGTAATCTGGAGCTGGTATATCTGCTCCCTCCTGGAGAATGATTTTCTGCCTGATTCCATAAGGCTATTTTTTATGCCTCTAGATGTTTTTTTTGTGTGTACATTGGTTAGGGGAGATTAAATGAGGAGTCAGTGCAGTTTAGCCCTTTAATTCTCCCAAAATGTCAACACAGCAATAAGTATACACAATTTTGAAAACAATGTTAACTACTAGGTATTCCATGAACGCTTGTCTATTTGGCTTTTTCTGTTTCCAATTTCTAATCACTTTGGTTTTCTAGTCTTATAAAACATCAGTTATATGAAAAAAATGACTAATCTTTTTTTTTTTTTTTGTGGCATAGCTGCAAAACCTGTACCACATATCAAGGTATTTCTAAATAAAGAGGATCTTAAAAGAAAGAACTAAAATTAAGAATTGAGATGTGGATTCCTTTTTCATATCTGTCTCAGATTTTGTGACCTTGAATGAGTCACCCTTTAACTGGCACAATGCTGAAAGGAAAATATTTATATTTTCTCTTAAGAACATTGTGAAACTTAATCTTTGCAGTGTCTTGGGATTTTTAGAGAGTGGAGGAAGCAATGTATGCAGAATCGAGGATAATTTCTGATGGTTTATGAGAATAATTTATATAGTCAAACTCTCTAGAGCATATATAGCCTCCTTATGAAATATTAAAATGAAATATTCTGCTACAAATATCCAAGCACTACAGATTTGCAGTATTCACAGGCTATTTCCTTCCATTATCCTTCATCAAGAAGCACATGGTTTTCCAGTTGTGTGTTCCATTATGAGTTATGGTGTCATCCCGTCAGAACAAAACAGGAGATTACAAAAAGAAGAGTTCCTTTTTGCTTGTGTATTTGTACCTAAAATGCACATCAGACTTCTACTTCAATCATACTATGAATAAGTGTCTAGCTTTAGGAAAATTTAAAGGGAGCAGCAGTGTTTTAGTATTTTGAGTGAATGAGCTCCCTGTACTTTGGAGACCCACAAGCTCTTTTTAGCAGTCTCTGGATTGACAACATTGTAATGTCCTGCAAAGGATCACCTTAATGTCCAAGTCTTGTCTATTTGCTGCTTAGCAAATCTGTAATTTCCAATCACGGAAGGAACAGCATGTTTCCAAGCCAACAAAAGTGGCAGTTACACATCAAACTGAATGTTGACAACCTGGCTATTTGTGTGTTAGAGAAACAACTGTAAGTTGCTTAAATAATATGTTAGGTATAGCAAGTGATGTTAGCGTGGCGTTGCACAGATATTGATAAAACTAATCAGACCAGCAGTAAAATCCTGAGGAAATACCAAAAGTATGGTAACAGCATGATAACTCACTTACTCAGCACAGTGAAGAAAAGTTGAAGCTTAACTGAAGCTCTACCTAACGTGAAACCTGATAGCTTGGGCAACTTTTACCACCATGTTCAACTCTGCCAAGTACAACCATTTGAGTAAATGCAAATTTTTGTCAAGAAAGGTTTTTAGAGATGGGTATAAGTGTAGAAGGTGTTTCAATTTCAGACAGAAAGAAAAAGACAGGAAGAGTGGTTTCATTTTTGTGTTTTATGCTGATGGATGTATTATGAATAACTGGATAGGCTGGATATCTTCTGTCTCATCAGCCTATAAATAAAGGAGCTTTTTAATTCTATCGCTTTTATAAAATGCCTACAGTAAGATCATGGGTGCATCTGAAGTGCTTTAGCGTTTTGCAGTTAAGGTGCAGTAAATCATAATTGGCTTTCAAGTTCAACACAGCAAAACTGTATGCTTGCCATTAAAAATGTAGACTTGGGGCTACTGCTAACAGAAACAGGAGCTAAAGATGTGATTGATGGGGGTAGGACAGGTTGGTCTTTTTTTGTCTGTGTTTCTAGTTTGCTTTAGGCCAAGCTAATTAATACCTAGTAGCAGACCTGATTAGGTTTTATATTACATCCCTCATAAAAGCAGATATTTGGCCCGGGTGCTATAGCTGCAGTGATACTTAAAAGGAATATAGAAATCAGTAATGAGACTTCAGCTTTTAGCTTAGTCTTCAGTTTGGATTCTCTTGGATTCTCCTTTTGGCTGATACAGAAATTAGTGACCTTTTGCTCACTCAGGCAGAATGACCTACTAAATGCCAACTATGGAATTAGGGCTTATTAAAATCAGCACAGGCTGAAGAGTTAAGATTCAGTAAGTGAAAACGGGCGTTTAATGTTGTTATTGGACCAAGCAAACCATTTGACTGAAAGAGTGGCTTTTAAGTCTCTTGTTACGAGCTCAAGCTTTTCTCTCTACATTAGTTTGGTTCCAATCTGTTCTGTTTAATACTGATTAGCACAAGGGATGCTTTGCTGAACCACTGCTTAGGATATATGTATTGTTGTTTGAAGACATAAAATAAATTCTTAAAATGGAGATGTTTAGGTTGGTATGTTTTTTAACTGAGATCTGTTTATAACAGAGCTACCAAAATATCTCCTGTTTACTCAGCAATTTTTTATGTTCACGCTTTTGGTGATACACTGTTCTGAAGTTATCTGTGCTCTCTGACTGATGTTAAATTGTGGACCTTAAACTTTTATTTTGAACTCAAGCAAAGTGTTCCATCAAACTATCATAGAAGTTATGCTTCACTATGTAACTTTTTTTCTTTTCTCCAATAGTTCATGGAGACAAACTGGTTTAACCATGATACTGCATTTCTAATATTAGATGAGTCTTTTTTTAGAGTACTGATGTCTTGTGATCCTACTGGATGATGCACGTGGGATTGTTGGAAAGATTTTTGTTTTTTCTTAAACTATTTTGCCAAAAACATCAGTTAAGGTAATTAATATTGCTCAGAGAAGTATATGAGACCATGGTTGGACAGAGGAATGTGGAATCTTGGCTGCTGGAGATTAATAGCATTCATTAGTTTGGGGTGGTTTTAGGTTCTCTTTCTTATATAAGTATCTGATTGTGAAGTGTGATTCTTCTAGGGTAAAATGGGTTAGTGTTAACCTAAGACTTCTCTGATTGCAGAAAGGCCCAAGTGTTCTTAAAGGTTGAAATTATAAGACCATAATACATTGCATGGCTAGAGATTTCCTGTGGAAAATAAGAATTGCCTGGATGCTTCTTTTCTTTGAGCTAGTTTTAAAACTAAGAATGGAAGTGCTCTTTGCTTGACTGCCTTTAGAACGAGTTTGCTGCCACCTTCAAGAGCAAGTCAGAAGAGGGGGATTACTTGACTCTAAGTAGCCTAGAAGAGAAACAGGATTCCCAGCCCTATCGTGTGGTTTCTGCTTTCTGAAGCAGCGCTGAGCAATGCTATTCGCAGCACTGGCTTTTCACAGCCATAAGTTGAAGGGAGAGCTGGGGAAGACGTGCTAATGAAATCTGCTGAACTGTTCAACATCTCATTCTGCCTGAACCTTTATATATTGATTTCATTATTTCAATATTACTTTCTAATATTTATTTTAGGACAAGACCAGAGTTGTGTCACCTATTATTGATGTTATTAATATGGACAACTTCCAGTACGTGGGGGCGTCAGCTGATTTAAAAGGCGGTATGTACCTGTACTGGAATACAAATTTTTTTTTTTTTAAAAAGCATCAAGAATCAAAGCTCATAATCACTGCAGTTGTGGAATGGGCACTTAACATACTGTTCTTCCCTTTCATATATCTAGTTTAAGTTCTATAGGTCAGTTGTTTTTAGGCTTGGATTTTAATTGGCCTTATTGCCTTCTCCTTTAAAACAGTTTATCTTTATTATACTAATTCTTAAGTTTATGCTGCCTTTTTCCAATGTGCAGTACTCACTCCAGTCTTTGTAGGATTGTGTAAAAGTGTTGGAAGCAGCTTATGGCTAGAGCTTACGATTCTCTTTTTAGATAAGATAGGCTTTAATTGCTCTCTAACTTAAGCCCATCAGCAATGCACTGCCTATGAGGTTTTTTTTCCAGATGCTGGTTTGCTTAAAAAATTAAACTCTTCTGAATAAGCAGAAAGCTTTGGAATGTGTTTCAAAATTGAACGTTTTTGTTGGCCGTAATCTGTAACTGTGAAGAGACCAACATGTGACCCTGAAAATTTGTAGTATTTATACCTTTACAGTTACAAAATTTATTGTTAAATTGAGTTTAGAAGTACTAGTTTCATTATGTCTAGCTAGTATAAATTGCTGACAGCAAATAGTAAAAAGACCTGTGAAGCTCTCAAATAAAAAAAGACAAGAAAAAAACACTCAACCCCCCAAAACCCCCACAAACCTCCCCTTTTTCACTGTAAGCAAGAGTCTAGCATTTAAAATAGCTGTTCTGTACATACATACCACACCCTCTCCCCTTTTTTTTTTTTTCTGAAATAATTGTTCCCACAGCCCTGGAAACCGAACTGTTTGCACAAAGGTTTAAGGTGAGCCACAATACAGAAATTATGCACTGCTGTTCCCACAGTGTTTCAGCTTTTCCTGAATGAGTGAGGAAGGAAAAAGCAATTTTGAGCCTGTTCTGTCAGTCCCTAGCTGGCCACCAAGTGTTGTTCATGTATACTAAAATAAAAGCAATATTTGCATAATGTCACATATGCTTCAACTTCCAGTCAGTGATTTGGAGGTGAGAGGTTCTATATCCTTTTAATTAACGTTCTGAAATGACACCTACAGTGCGTATATTCACAGTATGCTAATGGCTAGGTCTGTGCTATTGTTGGCGTGCCAGCTTTATTAAAACCTTAAGGCTTTTACCCAGTCTATTCATTATGCCTTGAGTATGGAAATCTCTATACCATTATGTTGCTTTTATTGTTGTCTGCAGTAGGAGGAGGAATTCTTCCATTGAAACCTTCGATTGGTTCCTGTGGGGTTCATGCTCTTTAATTCTTCCCAAGTGAAGTGGTAGAAGATTGAGAGATCATTTCACTTGTTACTGCTTTTCATGTTTCATCTTTGGAACTACGTTTCCCAATTTTTTTTCCTTTTTTTTACTTTCTAGTGCTCATTTTGTCCTCTCGCACACAATAGAGAGAGGTTCTTTTTCAAAAAAAAAAGAATTTAAAGTGTATGAAACCTTCATACTTCTGGATTAAGGAGTGAGAGGCTGTCTTTTTTTTTTAATGTTAACAATAGGAATGTTGCACATACCAGTGTTTAAAGCTATTTGGCGGTCTGTTGAAACATGAATAATATATTTCTTTTCAGTTCCCAGAGGACAGATTACAGTGTTAGAGGCGCTACAGCATTTGGCATCACAGGGCGTTCACTGGGGCCAAGTCTAAACATGGAGACCAAACTATGCTTTCAACCTTAGATATAGTATCTGTGTGGCTGAAGCAGGGAGAATTGAGACAGCTGGGACAGCAGTTGTGCCTGGCCTGTTTTGAAAGGACTTAATCACCCAAGACAAGCAACCTGGCAAATGCTACAAACTTTTTATAACTGACAGGGCTGAAATACTTCCCAAGTCTGATACTAAATCCATGCACTTCATGTTACAATTCTTTTTTTTTTTTTTGAGGGGAGATTTGCAAAAATGTTTATGCCACCCTGAGAAATACTTTAAGTACTGGAATAAACTGTAGTTAACTGAGATCTAATAATTTAGACTATGCCTATGATGCAGTTTACACTGGATAGAATTTCATATTGGATATGCGCTTGTGTTTAAAAATACTCCTTTTACAGAGTTACTGATATTATCTCATTGAGTGCAGATTTTTCCCAGAGTCAGTGAAAATGGAGATGGAAAAACAGTTTTTATGGGTAGACAATTTATGCACTTGTTCAGAGTTTGTAACAGAGTGCTGTGTTCCAAAAGAGACCCCTTGTGTTCACTGGAGTGTACGTAACTATCTCTACAGCTTCTGCTGGAGAACAGTAGGTATTTTCAAGTTCTCCCAGATGCAAGTAGTTTTGCTACATATATATGATGAAATGTGACTTTTTAACTGCATGGAAATACTGGAGCTCATTTTGCTTTTCATGCTGGAGGCTTTGCAGTACTATCGATTGCAGCCATATTACTGTTTCACTACTTGGAGTTTTGGAGTAGTTAGTCTTTCATTTTTACGGTGCAACGCTTCATGAAATACTCAAACATGGAGAGAAAGAGTTGGCATGTGTGCTGTAAAGTCTGTTCAGGATAATTTCTGGATATTGTGTGTGATAAGTATCTTGTGAGTTAAAATAAAAACTGTTTAGTTTTTAACTCTGCATCAGTCATTGCTGTGCATGTTTATGGATGCAGACAGACAGTTTGTAGGACTGTAATTTTTGTCTGTTTACCTTAGCTTTTTCCTCACTTCTCCACAAAGTAATTGCTTTATCTTCATGCTGGAGAAAGAAAACTATTGACATCTGTGCACCAGAAATCTGGAAGTCATTCCTTATATGACCTAATAGAATCTAAATATGTGTGGCAGCAGGCTGATTGCTAGGTGTTCTGGGAGAAGGCTATGAACCTTCTGTAGTTTTTTTTTTTTAATAGATGTTCATGCTTATGGGCGTAACAGCTCAAAAATTGTTATGAAAGTGTTTCCTATAGGAAGTTAGTCTTATACCAACTGTGTATTATTGCCTAAAGGAGTGAATTCAAATGGTTGTCAGGTAGACAACCTTGCTGCTGTTGGTGGCTAACTGGTCTTGTCTGTTCTAGTGATCTCTATGTGCTTCTGTGCTAAACTCACCAAAGGACTGGGACAGCTGTTGCTGTGTGTGTACACACATATATGTGTATACATAAGGGAAGTAAGATTTTAGTGCTTTAGCACTTGCCTCAGATTTAAGAAGTGAAGCACTTAAAGCATGCAGTGGGAAAGCAGGAAGTTAAATGAATGTTAATAAGATAAGTGGCAGTTACATAACCTGTTGTGACCTTCATGATACAGAGCTTCTGCTGATAGAGGAGTACTAAGAGTACTTAAAGCCTGTATAAACATAAATATGTGATCATTTGATATGAGCTGAAAAGCAATTGTAAAGTACAGACTGTTGGGTGCATTTGAAATGGCTGGAAGATCTTCATATGATGTTCTATTTGATGTAAAGATGAGACACCGGATTCATATACAAGGTTTTTTGCTTTGTCATTTATTGTCTGAGTTTCTTGCTTTGTGTAATAGATGGAAACAAGGGAAATCAAAGGGGTTTTTGTACTTGAGATTACTTTTTTTTCTTATTGTCCCGTCAACTTCTTTACCTTTCATCTGGACTCCTACTTGTTTATTTTCTACCCAGAAGTTTTTACATATTTAAATAATGGTTCCCAGTGTTTTCAGTCAACATTATGTTACTACAAGTTGAATGATGACCGTAACTTTTTGCTTCCTACTCTGTTTTCTTTTTTCTTGAAGGCTTTGATTGGAACCTAGTGTTCAAGTGGGATTACATGACACCAGAGCAAAGAAGAGCACGGCAAGGAAATCCAGTTGCTCCCATAAAGTATGTCTGTACCACCACTTCTCCCTCTAAAAGATTGTAATTTGCAGCTGAGCAAAGTTAGAAATCATCTTCTCTAAGTCTGAAAGGGGATCTTTACTATAGCTTTCATTAATACTGAAATTTCATTTGTATTTATGTAGTATTATGAGACTCTCAGAAATAAATTATATTTGAAAAAGATATTTTAAAGCACGCTAGTAGATTGTTTCCCTTTAAGAAAAAGTGGATGTGACTTTGTTTAAAGTTGGTATGTTTTGAGGGCTAATGATACAGCATCAGTTTTAATGCTTTATTGCTGGCACAGATTGCTACCCTTCACATAAAGAACTTGTTTGCCAAATGGAGATTTGGAAACTGTCTCAGAAGGTGGTCATAATACCATATATGCTATAGAAATTTGTGCAGACAACATTTGAAGTGATAGATACAAAATCAGTTTCACTTCAAAGCATTGCAAATTTTTTCAAGGAGATATTAACCTTGAGATGCAAGTAATAGCTACCTACCAGTTCACGGTTCTGTAAGTATTTGATTTTTTTTTTTTTTCTCCTCTTTTTAGGACACCCATGATAGCTGGTGGGTTATTTGTGATGAACAAATCCTATTTTGAAGAACTAGGGAAGTATGACATGATGATGGATGTCTGGGGTGGAGAAAATTTAGGTATGTATATTATTTACCTTTGGATCAGTCTTGAAAGAAATTGGGTTTCATCATAGACTTTACTGTCACGGAATCATGGTCTCCCTGATTTTGTCTGAAGAGGGTTAAAAGCAGAGTTAAATCTTCACATGAATTATTGGCAAAATCCAAAGGGTTTATTCCAATTAAAGGTTTAAAACAACTTAGGAATTATATGCTAAATGTGAGAGAATAAACATTTGTTTATTAAGCCATGAAGGTTTTTTGTAATGGAAGTTGGCTGATAAAATAAAAAAAATTTACAGGATATAGATAAGCAATTACTTTCAAAAAATGTTATCTTGTTTGAAATTCATATCCTTATTTAAAGTTATTGATTAAAATACAATAATGTTTAAATGCTGGCAATTTAAAGCATGTTGTAGGAAGTTGCTGAAATTTAATTGGAAAAAGTAGAACGCGGGCGTTCATGAGTTTACTGGTCTTACATACACCTTAAATCAATTAAAACTTGGCTGACTGAAGAATAATCTATGTCTTAACTTTAGATACCAGGCAGGTGCCGGGGTATTACTAAACTTACTGAGTTTTTTAATTTTACACGCCTATTTTAGCCCTTCAAGATAACTACCGTTGAGAAGGCATTTTTGCTGAAATTGCTTATTTTCAGATGTTTGGGTGGGATTCAGGGAAGAGGTAGCAGGGGCTGAGAGAACTTGTGCTTTAGCCATTTCTTTGACCTGGTGTTTCGATCTGACTTGAGTAGGTTTTTGGTGCTTTGCATTACAGTATTGTACCAAGTTTTTCTCCAGTTAAGACTGTTATACTTGTATTAAAACAAAACAGATGTGGGAGGACCAGAACTGTACAACTTCTCAAGACTTCCAGTCTGTCATTAATTTAGGTTTTTTTTTAGGTAGAGATGCATCTCAGACATTCGAAATAGTGGTTTTGGGACCAGTTCTAAGGATAGAAACTTCTGTACTGCACGTGCTACCTGCAAAATCCTAAAATACCTTGAACTTGTAAAAACCCATGAGTATTTTGAGTTACTGATATATGCATATGCATTGAGCATGTGCTTGCCCTACAAGGAAATGTCTGCTGTATACAGCACACAGAGTATGGAGACATGGGAATCAAATGTTTAGCGCTTCTGTAAGAAACTTAGAGGCTGGAAGAGGCATCCTTACAGTCCAGTCTCTGACCTTCCTATGCAATACTCGAAAAAAGCTCTTACATATTTTGAACAATAACTTTCTTTGTTTCTGTTTTCTCACTATTCTGGCTGTATATTGCTAAATTGTATTAATAGTAATATCATAATTTTTCATTTTTTCAATGTCCTGGAAAGTCATTGGATAAACTTAATACAGTAATACTTGCATTCACTTTGAAAACCTCTTCTGCCACTAGAGCACTTAAATATTTGATTAGCTGCAAGCATGTACTTAAGCAACCAAGTTTTTCCTGAAAATTTAGCAGCTGCTTTGGTAATTGAGGCCTTGATAGCAGGAAAGGGCACAAGCAACAACTCCTCACTCAAGGTGAGAAGACTGTTTCTGTTACTCCTGCTGCATTCTGTTCCTTCTCCTCCACAAGGAGGAGATGAAGACTTTGGGGTACCTTTTCTCCCTGAAAAGGCAAAGTCAGTCAGTACAGCAGACAGCTAATGATTTGTTCATAGCTGCTGGACTAACTGAAGATGAGTAAAAATCATGTGGCATATGATTTTATTGGCAATAAATGACATAGGCACCAGATACTGGAAATCTGTGTAGCGCAGTTTAAAATTCAACATGCGCACTCATCAGGCCTTTTACTCTCAAGCGTATCTCTACATCAGCAGCTTGATGTTTCATGCAAATAACCTGCTAGATGGACTTGCAAAATAATTCTATACGTGATATTTATGCTTCATAAAACTTAACATTTTTCCTTCAAGCACATATAGAGCAGCTTTTATATGAGATTTTGTTCATAAGTTAGTATAGTCTCATCTTCACAAATTTCAAGATGGGCCTGTAGTGTTTTCCCTAAATTAGCCAAGAGACAGCTCTTACTGTGAGGACATGGTACATTTTCAGTTTGTTGCTAAATGTAACCGATGACATGTGCTTACTGTACAAAACGTGGATCAAGGTTTCTTCAGTCTTGTCTTGAATTCTAAACTCTAATGCTCAGAATGCTTTTTGACAAGCAGAGAAGGATTGGAGTACGCTGGAGAACTGGATGGACCATTAGAAGGTTTGGGTCTTGTTTGAAAACCTGTGCTTTTTGTAATAATTTTGCTAAAATCAGGGAGCAAGTAAGACATCCCCTGTCTTCTGTGCCAATGACACATTACAGTAAAAAGAGCAAATCTGTTATGAGAGATGTAACATAATCTCACACAACTGAAGTGTGTGTGACATGCTGTTAATGCCTTTTTAATGAAAAACTGTGTCCGCTGAAATTGTTACAATAGTAACATTTCTTCTCCCACTGAGTGTGGCAGAAAAGATGTTTAAAGGGAATTTGTGGGGCATTTTTACATTTTAGTTGCTGTACATTCCTTTTTCTTTAAAAATCCATGCAGACTTTAGAAGCCATGTTGGTGTAAATAAGAATTAGTTTGCTTCTTCCTATTGTAGTCCTTTGCTCTCTTTCCCATAGAGCTATTTTTCATTTTCACTTCATCTTCAGAATCAAAAGTGCTGGAAAGTATACATGTGGGTTTACATTTCTGGGAATTTATGGAGGGGGAATTAATCAAATTCATGTACACAGTAGAGGAAGTTATGGATAATGAAAAAAGTTGACACAAGATATTTCTAAATTACTTATTAAACAAAAATACTTTTTCAATGCCCATGTACATTCAATAGATGACAATGACTTTTTTTATTAAACCTTCAAATGCATAATTTAAGAAAAGAGCTTTAGCATACTCCATTGACCTTTCATTTTTAACCAAAATCTCGCTTTATGTCATTTCAGAGGCATTTATTTCCTAATACTTATGTAAGTCTCAAGCTACATTTGAGTGTTTAGTCTGCACTTGCTTGTCTAATGCAAAAATCTTTATCTTTGATCAGATCGCCCTGTTGTCTTTCACTAGGCTGTCCTCACTGAGTGCAGCATCCCCTCACGCTGGGCTAATAACTGTATGAACTTGCTAGCAAAACTCCATAAATAATGCTTCAAAGTGGTATACAAAAAAACTATTACTCCTCTGCTTTCACAGTTTGAGAAGCATGGGACCAAATTTGAGCTAGATATGGGAAAGCCTGAAGTCTTCTATGCGTAATTTATTCTGGTAGAAACTTACAAGTGCTTTTGTTATTAACTTAATAGAAATGCTGACCAGTCATTTAGTGTGATTCTCTTTTTTTTTCATTCTAAGTTCAAAATAAGAGTTGTAGGAATTAAGTCAGTGCTGTGAAGAATGTACAGAGACAATGTCTCATTCAATTGCTTTAAAAAATAGTTTAGCCTATTTTTCCATGTTAATTTAACTGGAAACCTTTTTGACCTCACTAGCAGGGTCAGCTCACTAGATTGGCTTAGAAGTGTACTGTCCATAACCTTCAGTTTACAGAAGTTGCATTTTAGCTCAGTCTGTCTTCAAATAAAGATTGTCTAGAGAAGAGGAGGCTGAGGGGAGACCTTATTGCTCTCTACAACTCCCTGAAAGGAAGGTGTAGAGAGGTGGGGGTCGGTCTCTTCTCCCAAGTCACAGGCAATAGGACAAGAGGAAGTGGCCTCAAGTTGTGGCAGGGGAGGTTCAGGTTGGATATTAGGAAAAATTTATTCACTGAAAGGGTTATCAGGCATTAGAATGGGCTGCCCAGGGAAGTGGCTGAGGCACCGTCCCTGGAGATATTCAAAAAACAAATTGACATGGTGCTCGGGAATATGGTTTAGTGTTGGTGTGTGTGTTTTGTTTGGGTTTTGGGTTTTTTGGGTGTTTTTGGTTGGTTTTTTTTAAAGGTTGGACTAGGTGATCTTAAAGGTCCCTTCCAACCTAGACGAGTCTGTGATTCTGTGACTTAATATAATTCCTTCCACAGCCAGCGTTCGGGAGTGACTGGTTATCTGCTGTTATAAGTTAGCACCTCTAATCTATTGATTGTTTTATCGAGCCTTGATTTTGTCCACTGTGTTATTCCATCTTTAGCTAAAAAATTGTGTAATAAGTTAGAACATTAATTTATCTGTTATGGGTACATACTGTCGCTTACCCTTTAGATAAAGCAGAGTAATAGTACATATAGACCTACCTTACTCTGGGAAATTGCAGTGGGGTTTATGAATTTGGGGAATGCTGGTAACCTTGGATAAGAGAATACACATTGATTTGCTTCTAAGTTAATATAATTATTTCTTCTGAGCTTGGAGAATAACAAATGCTCAGATATGTCTTTATCCTAGATTTTATCAGAAAACCATCTTATTGATCTTCTCCGCAATAATTACTAAAAGCCTTCTCTGTAAATAGTATACTA
The DNA here is from genome assembly GCF_001431845.1 of Calidris pugnax. Lineage (NCBI taxonomy): Eukaryota > Metazoa > Chordata > Aves > Charadriiformes > Scolopacidae > Calidris > Calidris pugnax. Next base: position 27,291,921 of record NW_015090922.1, read on the forward strand.
CAAATGTACAGTATTTTGTGATGTAGGTCTGTCTTTCATGTTTACATTTCAGAGATCTCGTTCAGAGTTTGGCAATGTGGTGGCAGCCTAGAAATCATCCCTTGCAGCAGAGTGGGTCATGTGTTCCGTAAACAGCATCCTTACACCTTTCCTGGTGGCAGCGGTACCGTCTTTGCAAGGTAACTGTTAAGTCAAGTTCTTCAGCTACATAGCAATGTTTGGGATTTCTTCAGATGATCAGCAGGTGGCAGTAATTTCATTTTAAGGATCTTTTCTTTAGAAATATTTACAATGTTATCTAGCATGGAAAACTATTAATTAAAAGGAAATAAATTAATTGAGGCAACTATGCAGATTGAGAGAAGAATCTAAAAGTTCAAAAAGGAAAAATTCCAGTAGGCGCAGCCTGAGAAACTGGTAAAGAAGGAAATGCTTAGCTTGGCATTCCATAAATTTTGAGAAGTTTGTGTTTATTTGGTTTTAAAGGAGGCTTTATTTTCAGAACTGTCTCATAAATCTTCATTTTATAGAAACAGTTTCATCATTCACTAAGAGCCGGAATACACTGTTATGAATATGCTTTGCTTGCTTTTTGCTAATACTTTATCAGTAAGTGATATGCAAATGATTATGTTGACTGATTCTGGCATTTGTGCCATTCTGTTGCCAACTTCATTCTATATCATATGTGCCTTTCCTGTGCTATGTTTAAAAATGCTTTTTCTGTAGGTCTAAGAAACTGATTAGGTTAATATGTCTTTTAATTTTGCTATTGATAAAACATACCACGGTTGCTAAAATACTGAGCTATTTCCTCAGTTTCTCCTCTATAGACTGAGAACAGCAATCCTGATTCATGTTCATAATGTTTAATATCGATGAATGTATTGCATGAGTGTACGGTGGAGGTTTTGACCAAGGCTCTATCAGTTGTAGCTGAAGAATCACTGTATGCTTTGTTTTAGAGGATTGGACTTGAGTCTCAGGGGGCTGAAGAATTACAAGTCTCAACTAAAGGTTCTGTGGGTTAAGAACTGCAAAAAAAATTGTTTATTTATCCTTGAAGGGGTATGGAGCCCAAACTTGGTTTAACAAGAAGAAACACAGAGATCAGAGTGTACTTAAATTCATGAAAATGTTGTAAGTTGCCAATATGTTTGGACTTGTTTCACCTTAGATTGAGGAACCTCCTTAGGGTGTAATTCTTCTCTTCCACACTGGTTGTGCCACCAAGATGGCTCTAATGAATTTGTTTGCTAAAATAAAGTCATTGTCCTGGTTCTTCCAGTAGTTCCAGTAGGGATTTTTCTGGTCTTTTTCATTGAGATCCGTATTTTATGCTACAGTGAAAAATGAATAATAGTACTTATAGGAAAGCAAAAGCTAGCAATGAAATATACATCTTAATATGTCACATCTCTATTCCAGTATTTATAGTGTGCATCAGGAGGGTAGAAAGATCTACCAATTAAACTGTATCCTGTAGGCTTGGGATCCATGTTTTAATGTCATGGTAGGTTTTAAAATTAGTGTCATAACAAGGAGCATAGTTAATAAAAATAAATATATAAGCTGTGCAGTTTTCCCACTTCTCTGCAGCTTTTCCATCCTTGGGCTGTTGCTAAGATGCTGCTTTTCTTGTGATTTAAATAGATACTTAAACATAGCTGAACTGAAAATTAGGAAAAAAGTGTGGCTATATGCATGCAAGGGTACAGGAGACATCAGAAATGCATCATATTAGCAGGCATTGAAGATTCTGCATTCATACTGGGATTAAAGCTTTTGGATTTTGTGGTGAAGTCAAATCATCATCTTGATTTGATTGCTTAAATGTCCTGACAATTGCTATGACAGTTTTCTTTTAAAGTCACATTGTGTTTTCCAGTCATTTGTATTCAAAATGACTTGAAAAAGTAATCCCATGTGTACTTGAATGGTGAGCTCAGCTGAAGCCTGAAAATTAGTGTCTTGGGTACTTACAGCCCTTTCCAGGTCTACCTTTCTATGCAAGTGGTTTATTAACTGTGTCGTTAGATACATTTGAGCTGTCTCAAATTCTGAAATGCCATTAAAATTCTTTGTTTCATTGGAATTATTTTTAAATTGACCTGGAAAAGTTGCATGTCACTTAAAAGCAGGGTTGACAAGTTGCTGTATATTTGAAGGTCTCCTCATCGGTCAGCTTTCTTGGGTGTCAAATGTAACAAAAAGCCTTAAAATCAGTTTTAGCAATGACAGAACAAGAAACCTGAGGTAGTATAATACAGGTTTTATCAGATATTTGTTGGATCATGGTGCCAAGAAACTTGCTGTGTGGAATCTGTGCTAGTCTTGCAGTCAGGACTTATCTTATACCATCATCTGTCCCTTGACTGTGTGCAATTTGTGCTGGGTTAATGCTCGGGGTAGAGCATCCTATTTTTATCTGACTAGTCAGTATGCACTGCTTTTTGGCAGCCAAAACACATGGGTGATTCTGGATGAGAGTCTGGGAGTCCTGTTTCGTGAGGGGGAGACCACATCCTGGCTCTGTGGTGTGGGCAGATACAGCTTGTGTCTGGCAGGTTTTGTTAGACTGTTATGCACTGCCTTAATATATGACTTCAGACGAGCTAATAAACCTTGCATACCCTGGTCTGCTCCATGGAAAGCTACCTCTGATCGCTCAGTGCAAGGGTTCATTGAGTGTCGCTCAGCATTAAGTGCTGAGTACACCCTACATTGTGTTCCTCAGTGCCTTCTCTGGGGTCGTTCTAGTTTAGGCACTTCTCAGCATCTACATGGGTTCTGTAACTTGTGCCACACTAAATCTGAACTGCTTTGAGTATGGGGAAGCGTGATGAAAGTATGCATTCTGGCCTTGGAAGTGCCTTTGGAGTTGTTAAACCCTGGCAAACATTAATAGTTCCTCTCCCACCGCCAAAATCTGTTTGGCCTGTGGGCAGCCAAGCTGATTGAGCAAGCAACAGGGGCAGGTGCTGAGTGGCTGGCTCTCACACAGGCCTGAGAGACTGCAAGGGAAGATAGACTCAAATAGCTCTCTCATCTGGATTGAATGGAATTTTGCTTACAAAAACCTTAAAGGAATCTTTGCAGGGAGAAATGAGTCCTCAAACAAAATAAAAGATTGGGTTTTGTCTTGTGAGGTTTTTTCCTTCCCCGTGTCCTTCCTTCTCAGCAGTCGGCAAGAACAACTCACTTTATACTGACTATTTTTTATCTTTTGAATTGGAAAAATCATATAAAAGAAGTTATTGGCTGACTGAGTTTACTCCAGTTGCTTTAGATGAACTTACTGCCAAATGTGAAATAAGTTCAGAGCATGCCAGTTGCAAGTGAAATAAGACTTAATTTTCTAAACATAAAATTATGAACAATAGAAGTAAATGAGTTTTTCCATCCCTTGGCTTCCATGTAAAAGGCATTACCCTCTGGGAGTCCAAAAGGAGATTTAGAGACACCAGTTACATAAATGCAGGAATTTTAGCATTAAAAGTATTTTCTAATTACTGGATCTCCTCCATTACCTCAGCTACAGCAGACTTGCTTAGTTCATAGCCTTAAATAGTAGAAGTAGGATGAAGACTGAAAATGTCAGGACTGTGTTTAGCATATGTTTTCAGAAAGGTAAAAAATTTATTAAATATTGCCAATTGTTGAGATTTTTATGTTTCAAATTAGCTTGGTTATCCAGGTGAACACTCACTGAATTTGGCTTCTGGCAAGTTATTCTTATAAAAAGAAAAAACCAAACAACAACCTAACACTTCCATGAAGTTTGCAGGAAGAACTCCAAGATGCGTATTAAATTCTGGATGAAAACCGGAAGCAGTGATGAGTGTGGAAAAAACATTATTTCGTTCTAAATGCATTGATTTCAGTTATGTTACTTTCTAATGGTTTTCTGTTACTTGGATCTTTAATATGCCTGGCATGAAGCAGCCGACTATGTAGTACTATGAGGGATTAAAATCAACCCAAGGGTAAATGACATGGTTTAATTGCAACTAGAGAAAATTTAACCTGTGCGTATCATATGGTTGTTCCTAGAAATACACGCAGGGCAGCAGAAGTCTGGATGGATGAGTATAAAAATTTCTATTATGCAGCAGTGCCTTCAGCCAGGAATGTACCTTATGGCAAGTAAGTCACAAGTACTTCTTTGCCCTATTCATGTATTCCTCATGAGACAGCACCTTCTGAGGTGAAAGCAGTGCTAGCTCTCATGTGTTATTGCTTTAAGATATAGTTCTACGGTTCTACTTTCTTGAGTTTTCTGTGTATTCCTTAATGTATATCAAGACACCAGCCTGACTTGGAAAACTGCTCCTTTTTTTCCCCTCTAGTATTCAAAGCCGAATGGAACTCAGAAAGAGACTTAGCTGCAAACCCTTCAAGTGGTATCTTGAAAATGTTTATCCTGAGTTACGGTGAGTTTTGGCTGAATTGATGATAGTATGGAGTTTTGTTTTTTGCCCTCCCCAGAAATCATCAGTTACTCTTTCCCCTTCCTTGGATTTAAAGGATGTTTTTTAATTTATTCATGAAAGGAATGATTTGCAGGCTTCTTTTGTTTGTTTTTATTAGTTCCATTCATAAAGAGACATTTTTCCCCTAGTAAACTCCTTTTCCTTTTTCTACTTACTGCGACTACAGCTGCAGTGGCAGGTGTTTTAGAGAACAGGGCCCAAAGGACTCAAATTATGAGCCTGAAGTTAGTCTCCTACATAGGCCATTTGTTTAAAAGTGCACTGTTCTGTATCCGGTTGTTGCCCCTTAAAGGCTTTTGCCTTCACCAAAGCACATGCCTGACTGAGTGAGGAGGCTGAATCTCAGCACAGAACAAGTAATGGGAGTCGGCAGACAAGAGAGCCTTGTCCATTTGGCAGACCAGGGTAGATGCTGAAGCCTTAAGAAACTGAGTCTTCTGCTCTTTCTGTCTCTTGTTCGCTGTCACTGGATAATCGCTAACTTGGGGGGGGGGGGGGGGTTGAAGAGGAAAATGAGGGGTAACTTTGCTAACAGTCCTGGTAACATGAATGCATCCTAAGTAATGAAAAATCCTCAAAGAGAAACACTTTTTTTGAAAGGCTAAAAAAGGTTTTTGTTCAATAACCCGTTAATAAATGTCTGTCAGATATAAGTCTATGAACTGGTTTGTCTGCTGTCAACCTAATATTGGTAGTGTAATTGTAAGATACTGTGTTTGGCTTATAAGAATACTCATTTTTTTCCTGGGGGCACCTCATGTCAGTAGAGTCAGGTAACTGCTAGTGGCATTTCAGGTTGGAATGCAAAAGCACCAGCCATGATAGCCCAGTGGAACATGTACAGAAACACACATACTAAAGAATCTCATAAACTAGGATGATGCTGAGGAAGTAAATTATTCTTTATTTTTCTATTAAAAGTGCCAGAGCATATTTATTTTTGTTTGATTTGTCAGAAAAAATATACCTTGTGAGCTCTGCTGGAAAATGTGCTATCATAAGCATTACTTACGTGTAATGTTGTCTTACTCTGTGTCATCTCTCATGTGCTCATTCTGCTGGCCTGAATTATTGCACTCGTATTATAGCCTGAAGTTTTAAAAAGACCTAATAAGCCCTTTGCCCTTCACTTTGGGTTATGGGTTTGCCTCAGTATTTCCATACTATATGAGTGTACTTTATGTGCAAATAGATATCAGCAAAACATTGATTTTTTATATATATATATATTTTTTTTTTTTTAATTCTTAACCCCTTTTCTAACATTTCAGTAACAACAGTCTGGGAAAAATGTAAAATGTCATATTTCTGCCACAAGCTAGCTTGGCTGAAAGAACAAGAGGGCTTGATGACCATAACTGATAGTATTAAGCTTGAGTGACCTTAAATGAGGACGTTAAGTCATCTTTAATTAGCTTTTTGTGCAGAATTTGTATGTTCATCCTCATTTTCTGGTACAAGTCTTTTTATATTCTGTCTTAAGTTTGCAAGTTTATTCGTGTTTGGTCAGTTCATGATGAGATAATTGCCTTCTCTGTTCAGAAGATGATTGAGATTTCCAGATAGTAGTCATCACTCATGTTTAACCTGTCATCTTAAAAATACTCCAAGTAAAGACAAGTTTTAAAAAAACCAAAACAAAACAACAAAAAACCTGTATTAAGCAGATATTTCTGGTTTTATTTTAGGGTACCTGATCATCAAGATATAGCTTTTGGGGCTTTGCAGCAGGGTACCAATTGCCTTGACACTTTGGGCCATTTTGCAGATGGTGTTGTTGGAGTTTATGAATGTCATAATGCCGGGGGAAACCAGGTCTGTATGCCTTTTTTTTTTTTTTTTCTCTCCCACAATATGTGATCTCAAATAAAAATAGTAAGTAAAACTTTTCAACTAAAGCAAGTACTGTGTGCTGGTGATAGGAAGATGAACCCCAATCAGCAGATCAGTTATTATAAGATTGGCTAAATAACTTCTCCCTCAAATATAATTTTGCATTTTCAGGATTAGAATCTAAGCCTAGAGATTCATTCAATGTGCATCAGATTACCCCTTCCTTTGTCTCTATTAATATTTGTTTTTACACTAGAGGCCAATAACTTCCTTTCCCGGAGCTTTATGCTTGTATAGAAAGCTTTTTTCAAAGAATTGGTGTGTTTGATTTTTTTGGGGGGAAGGATTTTTACTTCAGAAAAGATTTAGGTTGTATTAAGCAAATTGCCTAAGGCCAGTAAAATAGAAGAATGCTTTACTGTGATGCCCTATTAGTCATTTCAAATTTGTGGTAGCGGGATATAAAAAAAACCCCACCAACTGGTCTTAAATCCCTATTTGGCTCTTCTAGAAAACAGAGGTGCCTAAGTGTCATAATCCTATTCATTCACAATAAAGGGAGTGTTTTAACAAATCCTTCCTAATCCTACTCTTAAACTAATTGCAAATGTGTCAAATCAGTAAATGAGAGCATTAATTATTTCAAAGAATCTATTTCTGCAGTTGTGACTTAGTTATCATGAAGTCTGTGCATACGTGCTCACTGTTCTGCGAGCTGCTTTGTTGCTAAATTCCTTTCAAAATCAACCTGACTATAAATCAAATGTAAGATTAATACTTCAAATACATCTGTTAAAATGGAGTGCTGACCACTTACAAATCAACTGTTGAATGAGTATCAGAATTTTGCTCACTCTGTTTTAAGTTAGAATGGTAAAACTCTAAATTCAACTCAAGACTAGAGTAAAGGGGTTATTTTCTGGAAGATGTAGCATACTGGAGAAGAGAAGGCTCCAAGGAGACCTTATAGGGGTTTTCCAGTATCTGAAGAGCTTACAAGAAAGCTGGAGAGGGACTTCTTACAAGGGCATGTAGTGATGGGAAAAGGGGTAATGGCTTCAAACTGGAAGAGGGTACATTTAGATTAGATATCTGGAAGAAATTTTCCACTATGAGGATGGTGAGACACTGGAACAAGGTTGCCCAGGGAAGCTGTGGATGCCCCATCCCTGGAAGTGTTCAAGGTCAGGCTGGATGGGGCTTTGAGCAACCTGGTCTAGTGGGAGATGTCCCTGCCATGATAGGGGATTTGGAACAAGATGGTCTTTAAGGTCCCTTCCAACCCAAACCATTCTATGATTCTGTGTTGATTTGAATGCATTGCCATAGTACATTTGAGATACGCCTGTTTTTTCTTGTCATTAAAGAGAATATATTTGGGGAGGCTTTTTCTTTTACCTTTATGAAAGTACACTCATCTTTTCATAACACCACAATGGCTTTTAGCAGAAAGGCTGGACATGTCAGAATTGCCTTGGTGCAGAAATATTGGAAGTTTCTGCTGATGTTGTATATTCTCTGTAGATGAACAAAATTATGTTCCTCTTTCAAACTCCCCTCCCCTGTATCTGACCCTCCTTTCTCTGTAGTTTCTCCTGTGAAGCTGACCTTGACAAAGAAATGTACACTTGCTCTGAACAGGTCTCTGAGAGGCCATGCAGAAAAATTAGGAAGCAGAATGGGTCAAAAAAAGATTTTTATGTCCAAGCATAATTTGTGTTGGAAGGAGTGAACAGCATGGGAGAAGAGGGATAGGCAACAAACCAGAGTTATTAAATCTGTATTGTGTGGTTTGTACCTATTTTTATCAAGAGTTTTTTTTTGGGGGGGTGTTAAGAGTACTCAAACATTATAGGCCTTCTACTATAATTTGATGAGTGTACTCTGGCTTACGCTTAACACGACTTTTAAGTGCAAAATTTAAGTAAGAATGGGATTTTTTGCCCTGTCTCCCCCCACCTCTGCTGAGGTTACGAGAATTCCGTGGTTTAAAAGGCAGGTGCCCAAGTCTGAAGGGCTGAAGGAATTGTGGTGTATTTGACAGCTATGTACAAATATGTAGGGTTATGGTAAGGAGCTAAAGGTAAAGCCATGTGCACTTAAGTGCAAGGGGAAGGTTTCAGGACAGTGGTTCTTCCACTAACTTTATGTTTCTGATTTATGACTCGGGCTTTTTTCAGGTGTCCTGATTTTCAAATTGTTATGTAGAGCTATCCTATTTCTAGCCCATGCACTAAGCACATAGACTGCTTGCAACTTCTCTTCTGGTGCGGTGGAACTTGCTCAATCTGCATTATAGCTAGTCATAGTTTCTTATGGCTGGAGAAAAGCATCTATACACCGTGTTTCGTAGCATAAAGGGTTGTCACATAATTATCTCCAGCAGCAGAGCTTGGAACTTTTTTGAAGCAGTACCTGTGACTTTTAAATGTGTTAATTTCTTGTGTGACTTCTGTTGTGTCTGGGGCTCTTGCAGCCTTTTGATGGAAAGGTGAAGATGTATAAAGCAATATTGTCAAGGCTCTAACTTTCTCTGACTGCAGGGTTCTCCAACAAGTTTTACCACTTCCCTGGCCGTATTTTCAGCTGTCACTACTCAGTATAAATCTTATAAGGGGGCCATCTGTTTCAGGGTTGCTTGTGATTCCTGATAAGCTCTGAAAATAACTTGTTTAATTTCTTAAGTTGTTAAAAGTGTTATTAATGATTCTTGTTGACATCTTAGGAACTGGACAGAGCTGAGAAAGCAAGTAATTTTGCTGTCATCTGAGATTAACATATGGAAAGGAAAGTTTTCAGCTTAAGGATTTTGGAGACAAAGGGCTACACAGAGTCTCCTGTCTTTGCTTTGTTTTGCATAGTTGTCATTATTCTAGTACTTGCATAATATGGTACCTATCTAATAGCTTGCTACCTGTACAACGGCGATTTTATGTAATCGTGTGGCTTAGAGTTCTGATTGTTTCCTGAGCATCTGTTCTCAAAGAAATTTAATAACTGGTAAATCTGCTGAGTTCAAAAGTGATTACATGAGTGAATAATTCAGTCACGGTATCAGAAAAGAAGTAAAAAAAAAATAATAATAATTAAATGGGATAGGATTAGTAATTTAATTTTTCTCTGAAACACTGATTGCTTGCAAAATAACATTTGAGTGTAGCCAGGCTACCCAATATATCTAGCGTTTTGTCTTATACAACTCTGAATTCTCTTTAGTTGCTGGAGAAAAGCTAATTGTGCCATTTTAAGTACAGACGAGAACAATTTGGATAATTAGCATGGTTTCAGTGGATAGATCAGCTTTCTTACTCTAAGGACAATTAGACAAATGAAGACAAGTCTGGATTCTGGAGACCAAACTTTTGGAAGGGCATGGAAAGTCTGAACACCAGTGCAAGATCAGGCCCTTTAGATGGATGCTGAGATCAAACAAGCTGGGCAACAATACATACAGAACAGCTCGTCTTTGCTCTCTGAGTTGTATACTTAAATGCATTTCAAAAAAATTCTGTTGTAAATCATGCCTTGGATAGGAAGCAATAATCTCCCTCAGCCCTTGAGTTTGGCCCTCTTGTGTATTGTTTTCTGGTGGTCTCTATCATATTAAGAACTATTCTTTCCTCGCTGTAGTACATATGCTTTGTTTAGAGTGTAGGTAGGGTTGCAAACCACATTTTTAGAGTTTATATAAATTTTATATATACACACATATTTTACATATATATAAATTTATCCTACATATAATATATGGGGAGTATGTAACACACGCACACCCCCGTCATACATACATATATATATATATAGAGAGAGAGAGAGAGAGAAATAAAAATATAATAGGACAAATGTTTTAACCCCGAGGATTTGTGTGACTGCCTGCTGTACTTGTGCAAAGCCAGCAGAGGGAGCAAACAGCCAGCCCAGCCCTGCACTGACTCTGGGGTACTGAAACAATTTTTCCCTCCCCTGCTTTATGGGAAGCAATGGGTTCTTCTAATGCTCATACAGAGCTATTTACAAGATTTTAACTGAGACTGCGTGTGCACTGTGTCCATATGTTCGTATACACAATTTTGTACACTTTTTTTCTTCCTTTTTCTAGGAGTGGGCCTTAACAAAGGACAAGTCGGTGAAACACATGGATTTGTGCCTTACTGTTGTGGACAGAGCACCTGGTTCGCTAATAAAACTTCAGGGATGTAGGGAAAACGACAGCAGACAGGTTAGTATGTTGTGAACGCGCTCTGCAAACAGTGGGGAAAACAAGGGTTGTGAATGAGAATCCAAGAACATGCCCTGGTAATTGTATCTTCTATCCATTCTACTCATCACTGTCTCGCGGTTGTTTCTGTGTGTAAAGTTAGGATGTGTGACATCTGGGCAGAGCAGCTGGAAATAGCTTTTCTTTTCACATGCCAGTGACAATCTTTTAAGAACATACAGAGATTTTATCCCAACGCTGGCCTTATGCGAAGGTTTCACCCAACAGCATCGATGTGTAGCAGTCTTCAACTGCCACGTCTGTTTTCTGAAATAGAATATACATTCCACAATGTATTTTTGAAAGGTCTTATTCAGTGAAGTTTGAAGATAATGTAGTCTGTGTGTCAGAGTGTGATTTGGCTTTCCTTTCCTCTTTTCAGCTGTGACCTGTTTATAACAGTACTAGACTCCTTCAGCTCATTTTTATTAATGCAGCATTGTAACTTCACCTATTTTCCATGGCTGAGGAAAATCACATTTGCAGAGTCATTCCATCTTTTTGATCTAGTCCTATAACAATTCATCTCTTTCTGCTAAGTCATCAGTTCTGGTTGTCTGCCAGCTTCTTTGCTTCTGTGTCTCAATTTTTGCAGACAGATAAATGAAAGCCTATTCCTTGATGAAGGAAGAATATTCTTGCCACTCTTCAGAAGAGGAAACTAAGGAATCAAAATTATCTTGATTAGATTTAAAGGCACAATATGTGAGAAATACAACAGAAAAAGCTTTTACTTTTTAACATCTTGTATTTTGGATTTATTCTGTCCTTGGCATCACCTTGGGCAAAGAGTTTCTGAGACTGCAGATTGACTGGTTGTCTTCTGTATAACTGTAAGGTGTCTGACAGATTTCTGTGAAGTTGTCTTTAGTGATTGTGCTTTTTGCTTCTCTATGTTGAGAAGTGTTGTGTTTTGTGGATGGGTTTTGTGATTTTTATTTTTTTCATCAGACCAAAGGTTTCATACAGGTAAGATGGCGGGGCAGCATATTTGAGAAGTGCTGATGTAGAGGAAAATGATTTGGTGCATTCTGTATCTATTGCAGTGCGTCAGCTGAATAAACAGTTGTTTTGGCAGGGCTTGCCAGAACTTATGTACTTGTATTCAAGGATCATCTAAACTGCATACTACTATTGCAGTTTTCACAAGCCAGGAAAGTTTATGAAGACTTCAAATGGCAGGATGTAGAACTCATCTTTTCCCTGCTTTTCCAGCTCAGTAACTGTATTTTTCTCTTCCAGAAATGGGAACAAATTGAAAGCAATTCTAAACTGAGGCACGTTGGCAGCAACCTGTGTCTAGACAGCCGAAATGCCAAAAATGGTGGTCTCACTGTGGAGATCTGCAGTCCTTCTTTGTCACAACAGTGGAAATTCACACTTAATCTGCAGCAGTAGAAGGACTTACAAGCAAAATGCTGTTTCATAGACGTTGGGCAAAGTTTTGATTGAATTACTGATGTATTTCTTAAAAACTTTCCACGGAACTTATATACCTCAGTATTCCACCTTTATCTGAAAGTAGGAGAGTGCTGAAGCCGACAGCAGGGATCCAGGAGACTTGGAGCACTGCAAAGATGTCACTGAACATGACTGCAGCACATTTCCTTCTTGGTGTGAAGACTTCAACGGTTCCTTTCTGTCTTCAGTTATGTACTTGCACAGCAGATAATTAACTCTAGGAACAACTGATGTATGATAAAAAAAGGATCTGAAGAAACACCTGTGGGGAACAGGGTGTGGGAGGGAGGGTGGGAAAAATTACTAGGAGAAGGTCATTTGGAATCTCCATTTGCATAGAAAACATGGTTTGTTGTTTCCAGAAACAGAAGTGTCATTTTGAAGGCTTTTTTTTTTTCTCCTATGTGTACTTGGTAATTTGAATATGAACTTTTCTATGATGGACTCTAAATATAAATATATAAAAGTATATATATTGTCAGCTCCCAACGGTTTATATCAGTTCTCATCATCCTATAATTATCAAAGAAGTGATTGACATATGTATAACCAGAAATGGGATTGGAATGCTAGGAGAGTGAAACTTTATGAAGGTGCGGATTTTGTGCTGCTGAGTATGATGTCCGTGCTAACACTGGATGCTTTTGCTTTGCAAACTGGATCTACTTCGTAACACTTCACCCTCACTGGAGATCGTGAAACTCAGGAGGAGAAAGAAAATAGCAGAATAAGTCAGTGCATCTGCACAGATGATTGCTCGGATTGTTTATTCCAACTTGGAAATTCATTACATGTGCTCTGGACATCGTTAAACTTGTACTTGATATTTGTGTTGATCATTTCTGTAGTACTTTGTCTTCAAAATACTTCTTCCTTTGTTACAAAATTATATAAACAGTGCAGATCTTTCATACAGCCATGTGGGTTCAGCACAGTTTTATTCTGGGCCCTAATGAGAAAAAATTTTGTCTCAAAGCCCCCTTTTGAATTGTAGAAATAAGATAGAATAGTAACGTCACTGAGAGCACAAGATCTGAATTTTAATTTGCAAGGATGAGCAGCTATGTAATATCTCTGAATTGCACTTGCTTAATTTATAGACCTACTACTGGGAAATTTTCTTCCATTCTGTTTCTTTAAATGGAGCTTTTGAATGGATTCAGGCCTGGCTCTGGGAATCAGCCTGGATCCAGCAAATTCTATGTGTTTTTAACCATAGAACCCCATGCATTTTGCAGCTTTAGTCCAGCTGATGTCATTTTTATATTAAAATAATACTGCCGAAGTTAACCCCAACTTTGACCTGTCCTTTCTTATGTTTGCATAGACTGTATACTTTTTTATTAAAAGCAAATGCTTCAATGAGCTTTTAAAATGAGAAGGAAAGGTATATAAGTATTAATAAGTGATACAGCATTGACAAAAATCAGTGCAGACATGCAGTGCTAGAATGTGGTTTTGGTAAGATGATGGATCTTGGAAAAATGTAAAAGTTGATCATAAGGAGGTGAAAAGCATCTGCTGTACTGTAGTATGCTGGTACAGTTCCCCTCTTTCTTTGTTCCTGGAAGTAGAGTAGTTCCCTATTTTTCATTTTCTGTTGGCTGCATCTGTACACTCGGTGTAGGGGTGGTACTCTTCTGGGCAAAATGCCTTTCACTGTGCTAGTCAGTGTGCCCATAAACACCTTGTGTGTCTGAAGTGATGACTTGCAAATACCTGCATACCTTTTGGATGGGGGCATTAAATCTCGTTTCTCCCATCCATCATCTGACTTTTTTATGAATAATTAATACCTTTTTTCCCCGCTGCTTTGCAATCAACTTTCTTCAAAACTTGCCAGTTCTAGAGGCCATGCAGTGGATAAACTATTTTTTCAGCTTTTAGTCTTTCCCTATCTGTAGCTTTTAACCTAGCTGAGAACTTGAACGTGATTCATAAACATAGCAGTAGATTATTTCATATTCTGGAAAATAAATGGTGAAATACGGGCTCAGCAGCAAGTCAATTGTTAGAGGTTTTGAAAAATGGAATTTAAAAGAAAAAACCCACTGCTCAGCCGCTCCCATGGAGGTATTTCCATTTGCAACTTTGATCATAGTAAGGGTAGTACTAACTGAAATCAGCAGTTGCAACTCTGAATATTGACCTGTCTCTTAACTCTGAATCAGAATTGCCAGTAAAAAAAAAATAATCCATATTCCATCTCTTAAGTCTTTAATGTCAACTGTTATCTTGTAAGGCAGGAATATTTTCACTAATTCCCCACGGATGCTGTGCATAGGGGTTTCAATATAGGAGCTGTACATTAAAGACAGCATTGCTTTTCTTTGAGAGAACACACAAGAAGTGGTATCCTTTTGTTATGTTTACATGACCGTGTGCCAAAGTTACTTACTGTGATTTTAGGGGTTTTTAATGTTGAAGAAATTTGCCCATTTGAAAGATAAATTAAGAGCCCTTGAAGCAAATTGCAATGGAGTCTCCTGAGAACTTTTCTTATTGTCTTCAGAGCAAGAACGGTGATATTGTTTTGCAGATTTTCGAAACATAGTTTGGAAACTGTTTTTTCAGTTGGTTTGAAAAGTCTGCTGTACAGAGCTTGTACTTTGTTCATTTTATAGATGGAAACCATCCTTGAAAAATTGTTTAACTTAAATAAAGAAGAATGCTTTATAGATAAATGTGTGGCGGTTAATATAACTCATTAGAACCGAGAAGTCTGCCTGGCGCTTGTAAATTGAAGTAGTATTCAAATGCTTCAGTTTACTTGTTTCATAAAGTTCCTGTTCTAAAAGTGTGTATATGTGGGTGTATATTTGTATTTATGAAGAGATAATTTGTCTGTATTTAATATAGTTGAGAAAACTGTCTTATTCTTGGAAGCTGCTTCACATTGAAGAGTGAGTTAAAGCTGACTGTAGTCACCTGAAAATATACTGTTAAGGTACCCTCCCTCCTGCCCCATTAGGCGTGATCTTCTCCAGACTTCCACTGACCTTCTCTGCTGCCAGAAACCACTGTGTCAAGTGTGATGGGGCCTCCTGCAGCCTGCAAGGTGATTGCAGCAGCAGCAGCAGCTCTCCGGGTTGATTTGGGTCCTCGTCTGCTCACATTGTCTTTCTGCTCTCTGTTGTGCAGGGCAGCAATTCAGACATCTGTGGTGCACTGGAAGCTAGATCTTAAATGAACTTGAACTGGCACAGTTGGGGAGGGAGCAAATCCTCCATGGTAGGTGATGGACAACTGTGAAAGTGTGAGATTCTCCTACTGCTGTAAGAGTAAGAGGGGCTGCAGCCAGGGCATGGTGCTTGATTGCAGTGTCACCTTGGCAGAGGTGGGCTCAAGCAAAACAGGCAGGGGAAGGTATGATGCTCTCCAGGAGGGTAAATGGGAAGCAGGAGAATCAAGGAGGTAAAAAAAAAAAATCTCATCTGTGATGTTTTGTCCAGCTTCAGAGATGCCTCGAGTCAGATCTTGGGGCACATCCTTCTTTCCCACTGTGGCATACAGGACTAGGATCTTTGCTCCTGGTCTAAGGAACTTAGTTTTACAGTTAGCCCCAAGGACACGTCCTGCACAACCTGCAGAAGCATTTATAGGAAAGATTTAAGCACTTCTACTCTTTTGATTGAACTTACTTATGCTGTAGCAAAGGAGAGTTCTTGGTACAAACCTGCTTTCCCCGTGTGCCAGTCAGTGACTAGCTGGTACCTTCCAAGAAGTCGAAATTAAATCAAGCAAATAGCTCTTTAATATTTATGGTTGGCAAAAATACAAAGGCCCTGTCAAACTGAGTAAACAAAAAAAACACAACCTTGCATTTGCAGGTTCTGTCTGAGAAATCAGATGAGGATTCTCCATCTTAAATGACCTTTGACACCTGTCAGCTGACAGGTCATACTAAAAGATAATTACAACAGGCTTCTGGCAGTAGAAGCTTTTAATCTAATCCAGTGTTAAACGCAGAAGTCTGTCTCTCGTGTCTCTCTGCCCAGAGTCTTACAGGTTTTCTGTGCGTGCTGCTCTCAGTGAACTTCTTGGTATAAGTATCAGGACTGAATGACCCATCCAGCAAGTTTTGCATTACTTCTGACCACAACTCCATTGCTTCCTTTGCCTTATACCTAAGTATATGTATGAAAAAAGTTTCCCATTCAGTATAATTAATTAGCTGGAATTTCATGCTTTTTAGCCAGTTTCTATGCACAGCTTTACTGTACATGCCTGCCACACTGCATAAAACCAGATATATTTACATCCCTTTTATACAGGAATGTTTAATCTTTCCTCTTTGTGGATTAATAAAAAGCATATTTTAAATCCCGAAGTTTCAAGGAGATGCCTGCGTGCATTTGGTAAGGAAGATGAATATCGAGAGAGATTAAAAGGCTACCTCTACTTGAGGTAAGGACTATTCTTGTTTAAAGTCAGTCCTACAGAGCATTGTCCAGTTCCTGTTTGGGGTGTTACTGCCATAACCTTAGTTATTTCATTATATTTTTATATACAAATACCAGAGTGTACTTTGCCATATTTAGATGTATATTAAATGTAGATACTCTGTAGAATTTATGTGGTCCTGAGTTGCATACATGCATCACCTGTGTCCTCATTCAGCCGGAAATACAATTAATAATTTTGTAGTAATAACTTGTTATAGAACACTCTAGCAAGGGAATGATTTCAAATGAATAGAAACCACTGAAAAAAAAATAGCCTGGGATAATAAGCCATGATTACAGAATGAGCACAAATGCCAGGGTTGCATCTTTTGTGAGACTCCACGTTCTATTCACAGCTTAATATCCAGTAGCTATTTTAAGATCTGCTAGTAATCAAGCTTAAAAATTGGGAATAAAGACAGTCAGCAGATGTTCTCTCTGTACAGCCCTCCAAGAAGTTGTCTGAATGGGTGCAAAATACCCTTTTGATTTGATTTCTTGCAGCACAGCAGCATGTTGTTGCTCTGTATGCAGGAAGGGGGACCTGTTTGATTTGAAGTCCCTATTTCTACCCAGCAGATGTTTTTAATCCAAGGAATATTTTTTTTAATTTTCATTATTTTTATGGATCTGGAAGTAGCAAATAGCTACGCTTTCTGCCAGACCTGTATTAATGCCCAGCTTACCAAAGATGAGGTTTCATTGTGGTAAAACAAGAGTTAGGAAATGACTATGAAGAGTCTGCTCTGCTCTGGTTGCGTGGCGAGCACACTTCTGCAAAACCCTGTTCTCTTAACTTTTTAACTCTTGTGCCACCTTTCTTCAGGGCTAGAGAGAGGAAATAAGAAGTAATGAGCCTAGAAAAGATCTGGAAACTAATTTTGTGTTTTATTGTGAATAGCAGAAGTCTAGTGCTTTCAGGGATCAAATTCCACATGCCATTTTAAGAATTTCCTTCCTCTTCAAGACTGCTACAGATATAAACCCATAAGACCTGGCATTCTCAATAGCCTTTTAGGTAGAAGATGGCATCTTTGACATTCTGGTGTCTCTTCATTGCATGGTCCCTAAGGACAGTCTCGGAGAGCTTCTGAAGAAAACAAGTTTTTTCAGACTTCTGAAAACATGCCATGGGATTTTCCATTAGCCTGGATGCAATGAGCTTTGTGCTACATCTGAATTTTGACCTTTATTAGTGGTGCTTGGAGAAAGGCTTGTATGAGCTTCTGAATCTCCTCACCTGGCACAAAGGCGGTCCTGGGTTCCAGATGAGGCACCCTGGGCTATGTTGCTGGAGAAACGACGACAAAAAGAGGCAGTGGTTTTTGCAACCTGGGAATTCCTGTGCTGTGGGGTAGGTGAGAACCAGCCCCACTGATTTTGTTAGTGCCAATACTGTGCTTTTGTGATCCGTTTTGTACAGATGAAAACAATTTCTGGCAATGAAGGTGAAGAATTGCCTGCTCTGAGCAGAACTGAGCCTGGCAGGAGTGAGCAATGCCCTTGGAGCAACTGAGTGACTTTCTGGAAAGTTTAAAAAAATGAAGAAAAAAAGAAAAGCATTTTCTTTAACATTGAGAGGGAAAGGAATCTCTTATTCAGACCAGGCTAAATAAAAAGTCGTTTCATAGGGGCCACAAGGTGTGAGCCCAAATCCATGTGAGTTGAAGGTGGGCCTTCAGCCTGCTCGCTCTGTTCTGGCTCTGCCTCAATATTTGCGTTGGAGGGGGAATTCATGTGGGCCTCGCTCCCTGCGTCTGCAAAGCCTGGAGCAAGAGGAGCCTCAAACGGGTTTTTAAGCATTTTGTTGAGCTGGGTTGTAACATGTGAAGAGCTTTAGTGAGGTGAGGTTTTCTCAGGGCAGGGAAGGTTACCTCTTCTTCCCCTCACGGGGTTGCCCAGCTACCACCCCTCCCCTCACGGGAGATTTGGGGGGATTGCACGTACTGAGGGGAAGGCACCCACGGAGAAGATGTTTGTCTGTCTCCTTCTCTGTATGGTACGGTTGTTGCTGGGTTCACCTGTACATACCAGACCACTGTTCTTTTTTATCTGTGGGAAGTGGTTGTCCCTTTCCCAGCCGATGAGCTCCTGCTTGCCCGGCTTCCCTCGCGGGGAGGCCTCGAGCCCTGCGTCCTGCTTTTCTTTGACTATGTGCCCTGGAGCACAAGTTTCCTCAGGAAAGCCAGAGATGGCAGCAAGACAAGTTTCCTGCTGGTTCTGTTGTTCCAGTGTCCTCCTTCTGGCAGAACAGAATTTAATTTTTATTTTTTTTTTTTCCCCTTCACGATTATTATGGGCTGCGAAGAACAGCTCTTAAATTAGCCCTGAGGAGGTGGAAAGGTAGGGAAAGCTCGCTGCGGGGAGTTTGGTCTGACGCATGTAATGAGCACAAGCTCTACCTGATTCCACTGATGAACCCTGTCATATGCACAGCCCTCTCCTTAGTTTGTTTTTGTTGTTTTAATTAACTTTTGGCAGCCACGCCAAACAAAAGTCCTGTGCCTTTTTTTGAACCACTACTGCAAAATTACAGCAAAGCTCTTTGGCTGTAGCTTGGCTTGGGAGGCTCGGATCCATCCAGGGAGTGTTTCATGAAATTCAAGGCCTGTGTGAAGGTGCCAAAAGTCCGAAACATCCCACAATAGTGACCCTTTATCACCTTTTCCTAAAAAACTCCTGCTCCATCTTCTCCCCACTCGTGTGCTGTTTGGCCAGACATGATTTTGCTGCACGTGTGCCCAAGTGATCATTTGCAGACCACTTTGGGTGGTGGTGGTGAGCTGGGAAGGGCCAGCTCTGGGTCCTTTAGCTGTGCTGTGCCAACATGCACCCATGTGGGTAAGGGCCTGGCATGTGTGACGTGTCTCTGAAGGCTGTCTCTCTGTGGGGGAGACCCTCCCTCAGCCCTGGGGGCTGTGGAGCAGTTGTGTTGCTCCACACGGAGAGGATGCCCCAGGTTTGTCCTGTGGTGGCTGCTGGGGGTGAAAGCATCCCAGAGCATCTACCTGATGGAGCGGGAAGGCAGCACGTGAACCCCTTCTGTGCCTGGCAGCATCGATGGGCAAAGCAGGATTTAGGTCACCTGCTTAGGGAGCGGTGTGTTTTCTGCTTAGTGCCTCAGTCACACAGCCACGAGATGGCAACAGGAGGGAAGGGCAACTTTTGAACCAGACTGTAAATCCCGTAGACCCCAGATAAGGTGTTTTGCTTTGTTTTCAATGAGGGAAGATGACTTTGCAATTGCTCAATTTTAAGTAAATATGTCTTAAGAAGATAGAGCTGCTCAGCTGTTTCTGGATGCTTCAGCCTTTGTGTAGGATCCCCAAGAACAGCAGCAACACAAAATCTCATCCACTGCTGATTTTCATTAACCACAAGAGAAACTGGGTTAAGCTCCCTCAGGCAATAAAGCCCTGCAGGCTGCTGCGAGGCTGTCATTGCTAGAGAGGCTCTCTCAGCTGGGAAAGGGCACTGCTGTCTCGCAACAATGAACCTAACCAGGTTATAAATAACTCCTTGTTGTTTAAAAAGAAGCAGTTAGAGGAAATTCTTTCTCTCGTTCTATTCTAGTTTTCTCCCTTTTGGGTAGTGTCAAAGTGATTTGGTAATTTGCAGCATGAAAGCACCCGTAAAACTGAGGAGAAAACAGGGTGGTGAGCGCATGGAGAGAAGAGCAGGGTCTGGCTGGGCTGGCATGTCTGGTGGTTAAACCTGCTGCTGACACATGAGGTTGGGTTCCCACTACATCACTGCAGGACAGGATTTCCAGCACTGCTGAGGTCAAGACTGTAGCAGGAATGCTCCCCTGCAGCCCAGTTCTGTCAAGCACCAGGTCTCCCTTGCTCAGAGCGTGCCTGGTCATCACTCCTGCAGGCTGCTCTGCTGGGAAGTAATGGGAGAAACATTCATCCCAGCACCTTGCAAGATGTCCATGATATGTGATTTACAACTGGGCTGCTGAACCACCCTCTCGCAATAGATGTTTCCACTGAAATTTGGTGTTGATGTTAATGGAGTCCTGGGAAACAGATCATTCATGGTGACCTGTGGGAACCAAAGTTCAGGAATCTCTTTTGCTGACTGCATGAAGAATAGAAAGCTGTTGCTGGCACCAACTCAAGTCTGGCACCTACTTCAGTCTACTCAAGTGTCTACACTCAGCATGTGTGCCTTCGCCCCAGGCCAGGGGGAAGGCAGGTCTATTTTATGCAATATAAAACTCGCTTCTGAAATCACTGTAGTGCACAATGCCTTGAAATTGGCTGCTGTTATCCCAGGTAAGAGAGTGCTGCTGAATATGGATGATTTGTTTAAACTACCCAATGTCTGTTTATTGCATTGGCCAAGACCCCTGTAAGGAATACAGATGTTTAGCAGCTGGTCTGAGTTCTACTGGTCCTTTCAGGTAAGTCAGAGCTTCTCCTTCCTGGGGTCACATGAACCAAGTTCCTGGCTGCAGTAAAAAAATTTCTTCATTAAAAGTGCTGGTATCTCTTCTATTTTAATAGGTTTATTAAACCTGATTTACAGTATTTAATAGCACTGATTCCTCAGTCTGGCTGCAGACTGTGGGTCATCATCTGTGTTTGGTTTAGTAAATACTTGATATTACCTGGTGTCTGAAAAGGCAGAAACTGTGGAACTCTGCAGTGGCACTTCTGAAATTGCTTTTCTGAACAGAGCAGTGCTCTACCTGCTCTATGTTAAACATGGGATAGAAAAAAAAAAAAAAAAGATTATTTGAACACAAAGATGTTATGCATGTTATGCTAACCTAGCATCTCTTTCATCCAGTCTCAGAAGTAGCTCTGTACCGGGTGGTAGTGGTTTGCTGGGCACGGTAATGGAGAAGACTGAGAAAAAACAAATTGAAGAGACAATGAGAAGAGGAACAGCATGCACAAACTGGAGGAAAGCTAACAGGTATAGAATTATATTTTCCTTTGCGAGTGTTTCCTCTTTGGCTGGGTGGAGATACAGTTGCTTGTGTTTGGAGACCAGCTTTTTCAGTTCAAATGTTCAAGAGGTACATAAGTTTTTGTACATATGTATTAATTCATGTGTTTGTCTTCATCTCCAACAGTTTCAATGTTAAAAGGCTTTGAGATACAGATAGACTGGTAGGCAATGAACTTTTCCAATTCCTGAGACTGGTTTGCAATTTATTCTGGTGTGTCTGGCTGCAGATGCTAATCTTCTTCATAGCAAATTAAATAAATGTCTTCCTGCCTCCTGTCCTTTCCCTCACAACTTTCCATTTTTGTAGATTATTATTTGGCATCATTGTACCTTCCTGTTTGTTTTTAAATTTTGTGTCTGTCCAGAAGAGGTTGAAGTGGTTTGCTTTGCTGTTTCCCCAAGGGGTATGAGACAATGCTGCAATTTTAAATCCAGCCTTGTTCTTAGGGAGCCTGAATCTGGCAGAAGGAATATCTCACCCTTCTTTTAAGGTTGCAATCCAGCCTCAAGTCATGGCAGTATGAAAAGGAGCATATTTTGGCTTGTTGTACCTCGGCATCTTCACGTGGCATTTGCCTCTGGGTCAGTGCAGGGCGGGGGCTGTGCTGCGGTAGGTGAGCCTGTCTGCCCAGGGCAGGTTATTCTCATCCAGGTTTGTGGACTGTGAAGTCCCCAGGAGCCTGAGAATCTGCTTTACTGCTGCTCTTGCTTCTTGGGTGAAGGAAAGCTTGTGGTTTCCCAAGCAAAAACTGTAGCTAGAAACAGATTCTGGAAAAAAAAAAAAAGCAAGCTAAAGCTGGTAAAATACTTGAATCCTGTGCCAGTACCTTTGGTGCAGGTGTTCCCAGGGAATCCTGTCCAAGCCCTCACCTGGGAATGTAGGAACAGCAGAAGAGGGAGAGGTGTCTCTGGCTCCTCACTTCTCATCACCTTTTGCCTTTTGTTTTCTTGAACTGTCATTCCCAGAGACAAAGCGTGGCTGGCTCTGCCTCTGGCCTGGGCTGTCACTAAGGAAACTGGAGCAGAGACGATCTCTGAGGAGAGTTGAGATGGCTTTGCTTTGCAGGGGTCTGATGAGAGGCTGTTCATTACCCAGTGTAAAGTGCTTTTTCAAGCCTCAGATGAGGATGCTTTAAGAGCTGCTTGTGCTCTGACCAAATGATGGCTGGGGGGATCCTTCTTTGCATTGTCTGTGACTTGGCACTTTTTTCTCCCTGCTCCCCTTTGGGGATGGAGGGGCAACCGGATACTAGAAAACACCGCAAAATGGAACATTAGGTTTGGCTTAATTAAGAAAGGCTACATTGATGGAATTATTAATTGCAAATTCTCTTGAGAATAATTTCGCAGGAGATTTAGTTACTGCTGGCCCTGGCCTGATCTGAATGGATGGCATTGTTTTAAATGACAGTGCTGAGGTTGTGTGTGTCTTGATGTTAATCAGATCCTGGATTCCATAATTTCACAAATTAAATTCCTTGTTTTCTTCAATGAGTGTGTAAAAGACAATAGACATTGCTTCTTACACCTCTGATTATGTAGCCTGATCACACACAGCATTAGCTCTGGTCATGGCACATCCAGGGACCAGGGAGCAAAGCGATGTGCTACTGGGGTGGCTCTGCAACCGTGGCAGTGAACTCGGAAATTCTCATTTGCCTCATGACCCAGCTGAACGTCTAGACTGGTGTGTGTCTGGTCCCACTGCAGGGTCTTGTAGTCATCTCCTTAGGTCCCCCCTGCCTCTGTGTGCCTGTGGAGTGACATACAGAGCCACCCGTGGGTGCAGGTGCTGTGCAGTGTGTGGCTGTTTGCACCTTGTGGAGCCCTGCCACCAGCCAGGGTGTGTTTGTGCCCATCCATCACCCTGATGACGCACCCAGATGTTTCCAGGCTTGGCACTCACTAGGGATGAGCCAGCCTCCACTGTGCAGGTAAGCACTGTGGTTTGGTTGCTTCTTGATCCTGGATGTGATGTCTCAAAATAGAAGCCTGTGGGTTCCCCCCAAAAATACAAGGCATAGGAGAAAAGGAACCTGTTTCTTGAAGGAGCTGACTGTATGAAGTGTCCAGAGTGCCTTTTAGATCACACTAAAATGTCTTTCAGACTGGCAGACTAAGGGATGTTGATTCAGCTGCCTATAGGCTGAAAAGTTTTCTGAGAGCTTGGCTGTGTTGAGCATGCCAGAATCTTCTGCCCTCCAATTCTTTGTTACTAGCTGAGTAATTTAAAGTAAAAAGTCACCTCCTAGAGACTGGGTCCATAGAGATATTAAAGAGGTAAAGGAGCTTGCTGCTGGTTGCTTCTGTTAATGTTTTATTTTCCCTGAATATCTGGATTTTTATTTGGACAATTTAGATGCAAACTAAATTTCTTCCTATGGGAAACACAAGTTAATATGAAGAAATACCCTTGTCAACTTAGACACATCAGACACCTGAGAGATCACAGCAAGAGGTCAGTGTTGAGCCACACTAGCACCTACTTGGAGGATGCTCTGCATCCTGGTCCCTGGCAGACGGCTCTGCGGCCATGGGGGAATGAGGGACACAGACCCAAGACTTGGGGGACATCTTTATTGTGGTTGTTGGCTAAGACCCACTGTAACCCCATTTACATGTTCTCCTGCAAGGTTTCTTCTCCCTTTGTGGATTAAGGTTTAAACCAGGTCATAGTAACTCGTTGGCTTGGAGCTGTGAAAGAGGGATCATCGCTGGTTTTGCCTGCAAATGTCACTTATTTGCCGTGGAGGTCATGTCTTACATGGGCACCACTGGTGGTACAGACAAACCTTGCCAGGAAGTGGGTGTTGGCCTCTTCTCCCGAGTGAATAATGACAGGACCAGAAGAAAAGATATGAGGTTGTGGCAGGGGAGGTTTAGATTAGACATTAGAAAGAATTACTTTACTGAAAGAGTGGTCAGGCACTGGAACAGCTTGCCCAGGGAGGTGGTGGAGTCACCATCACTGGTGGTATTTAAGAAACATGGAGATGTGCACTTCAGGGCATGCTGTAGTGGCTGAGATTGTAGGGATTTTTTTGTGTGCGTATGGTTGGACCTGGTGATCTCAGAGGTCCTTTCCAACCATGACGATTCTGTGATTCTGTGAAATTTTCAGGAAAACCAAGATTGCATCAAAGTTGCTTGATGAAGAGTTAGAGCAGTGAGGGTGAAGGGCTGGTACCCTTTCAGCAGAGCCACCTTTGAGAGCTGGGACAGTTCCCCCTGTCCTTGTGCCCACTCCTCCCTGCCCTGAGGAGGCTGGGAAGCATTGCTTACTGGTGGTGGTGGGGCAGCAGTCCCCTTTCCTATGCTTGTGTGCGGACTGTGTTGAAAGGCTTTTAAAACTCAGTTCTTAAAGAAAATGCCTTTGTACACAGTGGCTGGATAAAGATGTCAGGCTTTCGCCTCTAATGGTCTTAGATAAATTACAGGCTCTTACTTCAGCAGTATTTTATCCATGGCTTTGCGCCTACCCATGCAGAGAACCATGAAATACCTTCCCCACTTATTTCAGAAAAGAATGAGACAGAAAAGCAACCGGTAATATATCTGACTGTATTTCAAAGTTGTTGATTGTAAACAAACTTTGTTGAAGAAATAAAATCACATGACAAGATATCAGAGTGATACTATAAATCCATTTTGTTATTGTTGCCACACTTCACATTTTTGGAACTCAGAATTTAGCTCATGGTGTACAAAACTCGTAAAAATTTATTGCAAGCGTGCCTTTGTGTAGAACAAAACTGGTGTCACAAAAGTAGTTCCCTGTCCCATGCAGAAACACAGTTGTGTGTCTCTTACCATGAAGAGGTCACACACCTGCATTTCCTGAAAGACTTGGCTGTTACAAAATTGCTCTGAGTGTTTGAAAAAAAAAAAGGGGGGGTGTATGCTTTGCCTCCGAATTTTAAATTTTCAATGGAAACCTTTAGAATTATAAAGAATATAGAACTTTTCAACAGAACTGGAGTCGCTGATGTTGTGAGCACAGCCCGATGGAGTTAGTGGGAAAGCACTTGGCCAGGCACGGCCGGCCTTTGCGTTTGGTACTGTCACTGCATTTGATGGAATGTAAGTGGCACATACCGAAAGGAAATGAAAACAAAACATAGAGGGGAAGATTCCTTTTCCAGAATCCCCATTTGTCCTGTTTCTACTGTGGCACTTCCTCAGACTGTCGCTTCCATGCTGTGCTGACATGCAGCAGTGCTTTGACTCCAAGGCTGACGACTACTGAACATCTATAGCATAAGGACAGGCACGGAGTGAGGCCAGGGATGTAGCTAAAGCAGGGTTGGTGTCACTAAAGCAGGTGTGTTAAACATCGGCCTTTTCTTTGTAATTCGAAGGCAGCAGGGGAGGGGGGTACACATGCTGGAAAGATGGGAGTTAGAAGGGATCACCTGGTGCCTCTCCCTCTGTGTGCCCAACCTCTGAACTTTCCTCTGCCTCCTCAAACCCACTGCTCCCCTTGAACTCCTCCTCCTAGCAGACTGTGCTGATCAGCCTCACCTGTATGGATCAGATTAATCTCTGGTATAAATCTGAGTTTTGCTGTCTCTCATCTCATGGGGGGCAAGTTATTTTTAATTTCTGTACTGAAATGCCAGGCAAAGATTTGGCTTACAAGTAGAAGAAAAATCCAGGTTGCAAAAGTAAGTCAGAGAGACCTGCAATTTGTTTTCCATCAAATGAGTAACTCCTTTCACAGAGAGGTGTGAATTGTTCAGCAGTCACGTTTTGCATACACCTTTTGACACAGATTAATTGGAGAACAAGACCACAAAGTTACTTTGACACCAAGTGGGTTGGGGTTCTGGACAGATGAACCTAGTGTACTGGGCTTTGCTTTTCAGTTTCCAGGTTTGTTTTTTTTTCTTTGTAACTAGTGAAAATAGGACAAAATGCTCTGTTTGAAGTCCAGAGCACAGCATAAATACTTGAAGAGTGAAAGCATTTGCCAGCTGCTTTATTTTAGAAACAGAGTTGCCAGGGCTGGGAGGAAACTTCATGGGCCTGGAATCTTCCCGTCCCTATTAAAACTTCTGAGATTAGCTTGACTATGAAAATCTCTTTATTCAAGGATCCTGCATCCCAAATTGCACTCGTCCCTTCCCTCTTTGTTTATCCAATCGGGTCCTGCACATCGTGGCCCCAGAGGACAGCATTACAGTCCTTTCCCACTAGGTTCTTCATCCAGGTCCCCCAGGCATTCAAGGGTTGTTGCAGTTACATCAAATGAGCACTTCTGCAGAGTGATGTTTTCACGGATAAGATTTTTTTGCACTACACATCGTGTGGATCACCTTGACATCTAATATAAGCAATTATTTACTTCAGAACAGTGATACAAAAGGGATTTACCACTTAAGGCCTTTTCGTGATACCTAACAGCTGTTCACCAGACCCATCAGTGTGGAAGGGTTTAAAACAAACCAAAACACCAAAAAACTGCCCAGACCACGTCAAAGGCCCCTCTTTGACAGCGATCCAGAGCTGAGGAATGTTGCAGCCATTCCAATGGGAGCGGTGGGTGTGGTGATGCTGATACCTGTTTTGGGTCCATACAAACCCAACTGGCAGCACTAATGGGGCAAAGCAGGCAACACCTTCACAGTGATTGCAATTAGAGTATAGGCTTCAGAAATAATACCCTGTTCCATCTGAGATTTGCAAAATAGCAGAAAAGATCAGCAAAGTAATACTATAAAAGTAAACTGAAAAGCCAACTCTCTGTTGTCGCATCTGCCAGACTGACGAAGAACCTGCAGGATGATTTGGATGTGCTCTAAATCCATGGAATGAAGCAAGCATAGGGCAGGAAACTCCTCCAGGGCTAGATTTCTGAAGACACAGAGCTGCCTCTCAAAAGAAGAGGAAGAGACCTTTTTTTACAAAGCACAGATATTCTCCGCTGTGCCTCAACAATGAGATGACGATACAGAGGCTTTTCCAGTTCATAATGCTTCTGGAAACAAAGGTAGGATCGGGAAGAACTGTTACAAGAAGGACTGTACATCAAGTAGCACTGGTGATAGGCTTGCGTTAGAGCAGATGATGACATGATCTGTCTGTGCACAATATCCTAGTTAATCACAGGCCCGATATAAATGTGTTTTGAGCCTAGAGTTCCTTGCCTTTGTGAAGCATTGCTAGCAGTCCTTTGAAACTTGAATGTTCTCAACCAAATTGAGATGAGCTCTTGTTTTACAAACAGCTAATCTTACATCAGTCCTAGCAACAAGAAAGTGCCATGGCAAACTCCACAATAGAGATGGATGGAAGACTTCATATTCCATCTAAGCCTCAGTGACTTTTCTCAAGTCAATTTAGTAATGATTTGTCTGAATTTCGCATTGATTACTGGACTATAGCAGAGCTTCACGTTCTCCGTTTATCTCCTCTAAGCCTCTCTAGGCAGGCTGGGCTGCTATGTTTTATCCAGTCTTCTCTTACCTTCAGTGCAACTTGGTTTCAACTCATTCCAGCCTATATGGAGTAAGGACCCTGTGCTGATGAAGTCCCACAGCCCTTAGTTCATGGTGGAACTATGTTCACCATGCTTTCATTTCTTGTTTGGAAAAGTGCATTTGAACAAGAACTAAGTCACTGAAAATGCAGAATATGGACTTAATCAGCAAGAGTGAAAACTCTACTTCACAGTTTCATCACCCCCTTATCTGTGCTGTGCCTTGGTGTCTGATTAGGAAAGGGGACACTCCTATTTGGGGAGTTAATGATGTCTCATGAGTAGTGCTGAGGTCGTTAAAGCACTTTGCAATCCTTGCATGGAAAATAGCACAGATGCACAAAATTATTATAATCCCCCACTCATGCCTAAAATCAGCTCTAGGACTGGGGGACTAAGACATGTAAGACTGAGATAGTTTCACTACTCACCAGTCTAGAGAGACTACTAAATAAATGTCAGAAGGAAAAAACCTCTTCAGCCAAAAAAAAAAAACCAAAACCAAAAAAGCCACAGAAGTATAGCTGGAGGTAAAGAATGGGAATCCTGCTTTGAGTTGCTGTCCTTAATGTCAGTCTGGAAACAGCTGAATTAATTTTTCTCTTGGAATTGTCTGAAGGAAACAAAGTTGTACCTATTAGAGACACTGAGACTTCTATAAATTGGGATTCTTGAACTACTTTGTAACTGCTGAAAGGTTGGGGCTAGAGAACAGAAATCGAAAACAGAGAAGAGATTCCTTTAAATTGTGCCCTAGTGTCAAGTGCACAGATGGGCTGAAGTAAAAAGTGGCAGAGTTTCTGCAAGCCCTTGAAGCATTTTTCAACTGAGACAACAGCAGTGGAAAAAGGTTTTCCAAGAATGGATGGTGGCACGATAGACATTTCTTGAAAGAAGTACTGTGCATAGAATGGTCTCAGTTCTTTGAAACAAAGTTTGCATACCATAAATAAGTAATTTTCATTTTTCAGAAGTACGTGAACAGAAGTTCAGTTCAGCAGGAGAGAAATGAGCTTTGCTGCCTTGTCTATCAGCTGCAAACTTTTTTTCCCCCCGGAAAAAATTAGAGAAGTTCCTCTGTAACCTGGTTGGCATTTCCACTGCTTTTTAGCTACTGCTGAGCTTAAGATCTCTTACCCAGATTGTCTCAAGGCTACAAAAAACCCCCAAGGAATCCCAACTTCCTGTCATTTCACAAGCCATTGCACAATTAACACACACATACACACACACTATAGCTAGCCTCCTTGCACTACTTTGAGACTAACCCCCACCCTCATTTTTCTCCCTTTAACTGGGGAGAAACTTTAATATTAGTTACAAGCAGGTGGGGAACCAAATCTAAGCCAGTCTTTGCAGTAAAAGGTAATGCTACAGAAGCTGAGCTGCAGTTAACAAACTTTTGCCTTTTAAAAATGATTCCGTTTCTTCCTTAATTACTTTGCCTTGTTTGTTGTAACATAGAGAAAGTGCAAGATGCTTTTTTAAGAAGGAGAAATCTTAACTTTCCCCAACCCTATCCACTCCTAGTCAATAAATGGAGAAGATGATGTGGAATAGTCATCTGTGGATATAGGCTATGCTTTGGTGGGTTTTGCTTGTTGGCTTTAAGAGCCAGAATGCAGGCATTTTGTACATATAAATATATATAAATATTTTTGCTTACTTATGGAATGTTTGTGCATATGTAGGGCACCAGTTCAAAATGATGAGGGATGGTTAAGGCTAAGAAAATGAAATTCATTGCAAAGCTATAATTTTGTCTTAATTTTTCTCCTTTACAAAGGAGACTAAAGCATCTTCCCTGTAATAGTCAGCCACTGTGTAATCCCCTGTCAACACCAATTCTAGGGAAAACTACTCAGGACCCAGTCCCTGAGGCAAAAAGCTAGGACCTCATGATTTTAGCTCAAGTATTTCACAAAATTAACAGCCTACATTAGTGGAAAATTAAACATTCCAAGGCCTTGGACCTACTGTCACCTGAAAAAGAAAAGGCATTTTCTGTATGGGATGGCCTAGATCCACACGTTTAAGCATACAGCGCAATGTAACAATTGGCCAAGGGCTTCAGATCTATCTCAGGGGTCTACAACATAGCTGGAGAGTGCTGTGCTTACTCCTCAGAAGTCCTGTGAACCTCCCCACCTCTGCTGGGGGCATGTTCACTTTGCAAATGCTCCAGCATTGCAGGGGAACACAAGGAAGCTGGGCTCCCAGCAGCTACTGTTCATCCAAGCTGTCCCAGTAGCAAAGTTCCAGCCAGACCTTCCTTTACTGCCCCAGTTTTGGCTACTATATAAATTTACAGGGCATAATGAACTTGTAGCTACTCTTCCTGTTGCAATATTGGCTGGCATTGCCTAAAGCAGGGCACCAAGCAATAAGAACACCATTTGCCTTTAGGTACCTTGGCGGAATTCCCTCAAAAAAGGAAATCGTGGACTTATATTGCTGAACATTTCTTTTTCGTGCCTCACACTAGCTCTTTTCCCTCTTTGAATACTTCCAAGACCAACAAGAACCAGTCACCACACAAACTCAGTCTGAAGAGGGGTGGTCTCAGTTCTCTGCAGGACCAAGAAGTTTTGAACTCATCCTTGGGCTTCCATGCAGCTTGGCATTGCCAAGAACCAGAGTGGTACAAACCCTCTCCTTCCTTTTGAGGCCAGGAGATCTCAGTGCACAAGGTTTTGTCCTTTCTCCTGCGTTTCTTGGGTGGAGACCTTGTGGACTGAGCAGTGAAAAGGCATGCTTAGGAAACCCGCTGCAGTACATCGTGCAGCTGGCAAGCAGAGCAGGATGTGTGGGACAGTGCCAGGCTGTATTGTAAGCAGAACCACCAT
Source organism: Calidris pugnax (assembly GCF_001431845.1). Classification (NCBI taxonomy): domain Eukaryota; kingdom Metazoa; phylum Chordata; class Aves; order Charadriiformes; family Scolopacidae; genus Calidris; species Calidris pugnax. The sequence continues at coordinate 27,322,697 of NW_015090922.1, forward strand.
GGAGCTGGCCATCCCCTTACTCTCCCTGCAACCAGCTGAGATCTGCTTCTAAGTCTACTCCAAAAAAAATAAGACTTTGGTGGAAATAGATGTCAGTGCAAGGATACTCTTTGGGCTAGTCAGTAATTTACTAACCCCTGCTGGACTCTTCCTCTATTATGATTTCCATGCTATGCATTTGCACATCACATAATGATGAAATCTGATGAGTTCTCAAATTCATGTTGATTACCCTCTGTTGTCTCTTGCCAGATAGATGCATATAACCTGGTGAGGTTTACACCGATAAATAAATCACTCCATCAATCACTCCATTCCTCTTCAATCAACCACAGTCATTCTTCAGTAAAATGTTTCAGGCTTGGGGCCCTAAAACCAGCTGGTCCTCTAAGCAACATGTTTTCTGCCCAGGAAGTTAATGCAATTGTGTTTGTGTCCATCACTGCTAACCTTTAGAACACAGAGTTTTTTGCTGATTGAGTTGTGGACTCACATCAGTAATGTGTAGAGGGCAGGGTAGTATTTTACCCCAGTATCAATTCTCCCGTTTTTCAATCATGTCTCTCTCTCTCTCTCAGCATCGTCTTCCAAAGCTTCAGTGGCCTTCAGATTCCACCAGCACCAAAATGTGGTGTTTCAGCCATGGACACCAGCTCATGACGATGCTTGTCCTCTGCAGCGTTACTCAGGAGAACTCTTTGGGCTTGCTCTGTTTTAGTGAGGTTTAAGGTATGGTTGCAACTGGGCTTCTTCCTTTTTTTGTAAAACACAATGCTATGTTATTTTGCTAAACATGTAATCTGCCTAATTACAACTACTGTGACAAGCCCTGCATTCTAACAAGAATAATTCCTACAGAACACCCCGCAGTGATAATGGGAAACACACTGCTATTAGTGACTTATTTTTTTCTTGCCAACTGTGTATTGAATGAAATTCTAAAATGGACCAAAAAAGTCTTGACAGTTACAAAAGGAAAAGAAAGAAATCATTGTTCCTAAAAACCTAACAGTCTGTTACATTAGATTTTTAAGCAACATTTAAGATACAGTTGAAATCAAGAAAAAATATAATTGTTATACTTTGATTTCTCACCTGTACACTGACCGTGGCAGTTAAGATGTGAGGCAGTATTTACTTAGTGGTTTACTTACTGTTAATACTTACAGAGTTACTCACTGCTTGTGTACAAAATGTTTCAACTTGGTTAAAAAAGAAAATAAATGTAATGTATTTTCCATTTTAAATTCACTAATGTATTTGGTTTCTCCAAATTTTGCTGTGCTCTACACCTGGGATCAGATTGCCTTACATTACGTTAATAAAAATAGAGGAAAACCAAAAAATAATCAGAAAGAAAAAGTCTTGACTCGTCCTCAGCTCCTGGCTGCCTGCGTGTGAAGGTTTTGTTTGTCAATACACCTGCTTCAGTGTTCGTGCACCTGAACTGCTTCGTGTAGCACACCGGGAGGACGGCAGCCATGCCTACGGGGTGGCAGGAACTCTCCGCCACAGCCCACGGTGCAGACTGATGTCACTTTGTCCCCAAATTGAGTAACACCAAGTAAGGTATAGAATTCTCTGTAATGCCCGCCTAGGACTGCTGAGCTACGTCAGCTTATGATAAGCTCTTAGCCCAAGAAGAACTTTACAAGATGACCCTGCTCAACAAATAGTATTGAGATGATGACTAGCTTAAGTCTGTTTCTGGTGTACAGATTCCCACAGGGCATTCACATAACGCAATTTTGTGTCAGCTTTTCCACTGGCACTTTCTGCAGGACATGTTTACATCCAGCTCCTGCTAGGAACAAAGTTTCCACCTCTCTAGTGGCATCACTTGGCATTTTTGGATAAGGACAGCATTGGTGGTGTCACAAGTTCCTTGCTTTGCCGTTCCAGGTGTGGTATCTTCTTCTGCTTACCCTCCACCCCCTGCCTACCCCACCAAGAACAATGCATCAATGGGAGGGTGAGGTGTCTTCCAAACCCAGAAGCTCCTTTACAAGTCTTTCACCAAACTGTGCGCGGCTATACCTTGTCACATGGTAGGCCTCTGACATTTTGTAGAGGATGTAGGCATTGTTTATAGCGATGCTGATGGCAAACCAGAATACTTGCTGCCAGGTCTTGTTTGGTTTGTGAGAAATGAAATACCTAAAAAAAACAAGAGAGAAGGGGAGGGAAAAGCACTGTTCAGCTAAATGCTTGCAGCTGAGATGCAAGAAATAACCCCAAAGATTCTGCAGTCCCAAAGAGAAAGCAGGCCCAGGACTTAATACCTAGTGCAAGTATCATCTGAATAAATTTTGTACAAAGTATGTAACAGTCATTTACGTTTAAGTTGCACAATTTTGGAAATTTCTAGCAGCGTCTAAAAGAACCCCACTTCCTTGCTCTCAGAAGCAAAACGTCAGCAACACTCTCACCTCTTCACTGCTCTACATAAGTAAGACACTGATACAGACTCCTTGAGCTCACCTGTGACAAACATCCACGTGATAGGAGCTGTGGGTCTGAATCCCTTCAATTTGTAACTAAAAAAAGCCTCAGGCACATTACGTTACACTTTAGAGAGGATTGCTGATGCTTTTCTCCTCTTATTTATCTCTATTGCCAGCAGAGAATGATTTCTGCTGCTGTCAAGAGTAGGTGGGAGGATGTGGGGGTAGAGCCAGAGCATGCAGTGCTGGTATGTGGAGCACCTCTCCATAAGGCAGAACTAGAAAAGACTGACATCCTTATATTTAGGTTCTGACTAATTCTAGGACTGCCAAAATATTCACTCTTTGGTCATAAGATTTCCCACTTTCCTACTTTCATTTTTTTAGTAACCATTTAAATCTACTACCTCATCTCTTTTTCATATTGATTTCCTCAAATCAGATGCCAGCATCGGTCTCCAGCAAACACCTCTTCCTCTTTTATCTTTTCTACTGAATTCTTGCTGCCTTGGAAAATCCCTGCTGCTTTTTCTCTCTCCTCAAATTTTAATTCTTGAAATGTTCTGTACCTCTTCACTATTCCCCCAGCCAAGCTTCACCCCTGTTATTCTTACTCTTTTCTGTTTCTCCCTGCTACATTAAGAGCTAACACTGAGGACCCCAACTGGAATTCAGGAGCCAAAAGTTCTACATTCTGCTCTCCCAGATCACCTAGATCAGCTTTACATCCACAACTGATTGTATTTATCCTTCTGACTCCAGGTAACACAAGTATTACAAGTATCAAGATTATCATAGATAATCACTTAAACACCATCTGCTGATAGGGGTGGAGAGCTGAGCTAGCCTGAGAGACTTGTGGGGCTGGTAGACCCTTGTTGAGTTTTCTATTTAGCCTTCAATTTGATGTTTGATGCTAAGAACATGTGTCTCAAATTTTTTGTGACTGGCAGTTGGGAAGATAGAGCCAAAACACTAGCCATGCAGCTTTTGCCCTTGCGCAGAGGCAGCTTCTGATCTTTGATTGAAAGAGGAGTTTTGTCAGAGATTAATTCCATGAAAGCAGTATTGGTCCCTCAGCTGCAGCTCAACATGGACAACTCAAACATTGCAGCAACAGAGAAGAAGTGAAAGAAAGACACATGAACACATTCTTACTTACTTGCTGTATTTGTCATCATATTTGCAGATATAGCTAAGGTGAGCAGCAAAGGCTTCAACTGCCAACGGGCATGGAATTTCTCCGCTTTTTCTCTTAATTATAACTCCTGCATCAATTAGAAACATAACAGTTTTAAATCCACATGATAGATCTACCTATTAAAATAACAGTTTCTATATACAGTTTATTATAAAATAAATCTTATTGACATTTTCTGCCCTGAATCTATGAAGTTATATGTAACAGAGATGCTAATTTGATTTTTTTTTTTTAAATTGGTAATATATTGAGCTAGTGGAAGGGGAAGAAGAAGGATCATTTTTCAGTTGGAAATGGAAAGGTTTTGGACACAAACCCTTTTACTATAGGTTTAGATTAGCTATTAGGAAGAATTACTTTACTGAGAGGATGAGTAAAGCAAACATACAGTACAGGAATCTGTTCCCTAACTTTTGACTTTACATCCCCACAGAGTTTGATGATCTCCAGGGTATGGATCACCTCTTGCTCCAAGTCTATGACACACTGTCGAGTGAGGATCTCCACTCTCTCCTCAGCACAATGCTATTTTTCTCCAGGTCTAGAGAAGCACAGGCTTGATTGCATCCTTTTTCAGCGTTATTTCACTACAGGTACAGTTCTGGGTTTTCTCATTTCTCAAGCCTTCAAACTCTCATTGCCTTCCTTCTGCCAACTCTTTTATAATCATCCCTAAAATGCTCCTCACGTTCTGATTACAGACTTCATCATTTCATTCCTTCAGCTGGAAGTCTCATTCCATCCATTATCCCTGTCAAGCCCCCTGTGCTGTCCTAGCTGGCAGGCTCTATTTTGAAGCAAGACTTACGACACATACTAAATGTCATGTTACAGCTGAGCCACGCGGCAATTTATTTGGAGTCTTTAAAGTCTGATTTTTCAAGAGTCCAAAATTATATCACCTCTAAATTGTTCAATACGCTCTCCTTTTACCTTTGCCTCCTCAAGCTAGGTGTAAATGTAGCCCAAGGGGAGGGGGAAAAAAACCCAATCAAATAAATGAACCCTTCATTACAGTCACATACTTATTGTAGCACTTTAAAAATCCTTTTAATGAGTTCTACAAAAATCTGGCCAGCATGAGGTAAAAAGAACTGTTATACCACCAGCCTGCTGCATCAGTGCTGCAAAATCATTTACCATCCCACCTGGGCAGGTCAGGAAAGAGTAAGTATATTCCCGGTGCCAGCTTTTTACAAAAAAATCCCATTTCTCCTCATGCTCTCCTCTCTTCTCTTTCTTCCCCTTCTCTTCCTTTGGAGGATTTAGATTTCCTTTGCAATTTGCTTTGTATTCACAGCCCTCAAAAAATTGCATTGCAGTGGCAACTATGTGGGTACCATATACTCCCTCTCGCTTTCTATTATATTCCACATAACATTCCTCTATTTTGAGAATATAAATAGCTTTATAGGCACATTATTTGTATAGCCTTTCCTAAGCTTGTTTCGTAGCCATAGGCCACCTCTCCAGGGAAGACGACTGCCAGAGCTGGGTCATTCCTAGCTGCAGGTCTCTCTGGCAAGTGGTCCCAAGCCAGCTGACTCACCGGCACAGTCGATGAGTTATTTCCCCTCCTGGTCCTCCCCCAGCATCGCTGTGTTCCCATCCCTGGCAGCACTCCAGGGAACACACCGCCCGCGCTGCAGCCCTGGCCTGCCTTTGCCTGCGTGCTGGAAAAGGTGGCCTCCATGCTGCCATGGGGGACAGGCATCACCTTTTGGGTTTGAGGGGGTTTTTAGACTTTTTTTTTTTTTTTTATAAAAAAGGTTTTTTTAAGCTGTGTGCTCGTCAAGCAAAGCTTGAGAAATACCACCCTGAATGAATCAAGCAGAAAGAAAAAAGCATACATATGTCTGCTTCCTCAAAACACTTATTCTAAGCAAATCCGTGATTTTAGGAGTTAGAATCGTGTTTTTTTTTAATTGGAGGCTCAGTAATACTAGCACTTGCACTCACCTGGGCAAACACTGAGATTGCACAACCTAACAGAGGGGGCACTCCATGTTTGAAATGCTGTGTGGCTTTTTATCAGGGCTCAGATTTGTTACAATTCTTTATCAGAATTGCAGACAGTACAAGGCCTAGTTTTCAAGGTGTTCCCATTAGTCCTCCAGCCCCATCCACACTGTCACTATACTTGGACAGGACTCCCTGAATGTAGTTTTACAAAGGACACATGGAAATAAAGTAAAAACCCTAAGTTTCCCCATCCTGAAACATGCTTTTTAACTAAAAAGTATGCTTCTTTCCACAGACTTTCGAGTTCTGGGCCAATTTCACAAGTGTATTTTTCCAGGAAACTAGATTTCCACCAGACAATCCTCACTCCAGCTTCTCCTGGCCTATGAACTACACAGGGACTTAAACAACCGCTTTCTACAATTGTGATGCCTCCACATCATCTCCCATCTTCTCACAAGTCACTTGTGAAGTGCCAACATACCATTTGCAGCTCTTCAGTCCTTGTATCTGTGGCCCAAGCTTTGTTTTCTATCCTTAGCTATTGCTTATTTAGCTTTCTAATACAGCTGGTTAGTGAAGAGCAGCTGTGAAAGCTCTTCTCAGAAAGAAGCTACTTCTTAAAAAGATCTTGGGTTCAACAAGCTTTTGCTAAAGATGTCATCCTGCTGTGCAGCAAGTGAGGCTGCTGCCTACTCTGTCCTGCTTCATATGAAAAATACAAAAGACTGTAGTTATTTCTAGAACATAGCAATGAAGATGCTGGGAAAGTGGACACCAGATCTATAGTGGAAAAACAAAAATGCAGCTTTGATGACCCCAGAGATGGAGTGGTTTGGGACAGCAGATACATCACATGCTTTAGAATAAGGGTAACCTTTTACTCTCTGGGGGTCCCAATCTCTTTTGGTTTCTCAATTCTTCTGTAATACAGGCACAAAGGAAAATTAAACTCAATTTAAAGCTTAAGGGAAATTAAAAACCCCACTGAATTTTGTTCTAGGAAGAAACTTCATAGTTGATAGCACAATAAGCAGGACATTTTTGCAAGACTACAGGAGTAAGATTCATCCTTTACCATCTGAGATGATGTATTATGACATGTTGGTTCAAAACATCCATAATAAATAACTTGCTGCATCTAAGAATAGTATTCATAGATCAGCTCTGACAAGTGTACTGCCCTCCTGGTGCCTCTGGCTTGGGTGAGACTTACACTCTGAGTACAGGCAAGATTTACCTTCTCAACTTTCCTTTAAATTGCAAATAAGTATTAGCTACATCTACCTCTTTTCTCATCATAAGTTTTGGGTTGACTGTCCCTTGCCTTCTGTTTTTAAGGTTTTTCTCTTCACAGCCTCCTCCATCGCTGTCAACATTTATGCTCAACCAAGAGCAAACGTGCACCATGCACTGTCAGGCAATCCCACTGGTGCCAGTCTCTGCCCAGCTACCCTGCCTGCTTTAGTCCCCTGTGCCCCTACCTCCTCTCCTGTCTAACACGTGTATAGCTGGTGTCACTGGTCTGTGCTGCAGGCTGACCCAAGGAGCATAGACTCTTCCTCTTCCTCTCTACTGACATGCCTTAGAGGAGACTTTGGTGGTCCATCTCCAAGTTGGTTTAAACTAGCTTTCCTGCACTGACTTTAGAGATGCCAAATCAGAAGCAGGCAATCTGGTTTCCTGCCTTCCTGTTGAGTCTCCATCTGTTCCCAGTTCTCCATTAGAGACACTTTTCCCCCTCAGCACCACTCTTTAAAAAGCCAGTCTCTGTTTTCTGCTCTGATTCACCATGAACTATGTCAGCTGTCCCAGACAGCATTTGGTGAGCAATTTGTTGGGCAAGTCTTGCCCATCACACATACAGGTCCTAATCAGTGGACGTTAAACTATCTCACAGATGCAGCCTAAAATCCCATCTATGTCAAAACAGACCCAAGGTCAATCACAAGCACAACAGCTCATATCTCTATGTGCTGTTTGTAAAGGAGGTTGCCAGTGCAGAGTCTGCTTGTGCTCCCTCTTTTAACAGGGCAGTTAATACTGACATTTACAGTTACAGACAATTTTTCTAGTGATTTTTATTAACTATAAACAAATGCTCCCTGATAGCCTATAAAAACCAGGTGACAGGTAGTGGTAACTCTTGTCCAGTTACTGCAACTGAATAATCTAAATCTGGAAAAGGGCACAAGGGAAACAGCACGAATCCTGATGGTGAACACCCCTCGTAGGGAGTAACACTACTCCAGGGACTGGCATCAGCAGGGCCCCCAAAGTGTCATATTTCCTTCATGTACGTATTTTCAGCATTTGTGATCAGACACTGGTTCATCCAAATCACCAAGTCCTCACTCTGCTGGGGTGCCTGGCAGAATTCCTTGGGATCAGCCACTCTTTGCAAAGGTAATGAACCTTCTGCCAAGGCATCAACCAACACACTAAGGCGACTTCTCAGCTTACCAGACAGTAAAGCTGAAGTCCTTAACTTTGCTTCTGTATCCTGTACACACATGTGAGAGTCACTCAGGATTCAGCACACGAGTGTACAAGATGCCTTTGAATTGGTGGCTTTACATTTAAAGTTTGAGGTTAATCTTATTTGTCTGAAGCAGTTCTACATAAATCTGAATAATAAAAATGAAAAGTAACTGAAACAGTAATTTCACTGAAAGATGAATTTCAAAGAGTTAGCTTCTTACAGAAGCTTCTTATAGATATTGCATCTTACAGAAGTTTCCAAACCTTAGAACCATTTGTATACTTTCGAAAAGGACAGTATCAACAAGCTCTTTGCAATTATTCGAACTGTCAAAGTTATATGTTTTGGTTTCTTCTCATCAGCTGCTAAAATCAATTTAATGTACAACAGGAAGCCTTAATCCTATTTACTTCTGGCAAAAAGACATTTGTTTGTGACTAAGTTTTTACTGGATAAGATAAATTAATTGTAGGATCTGCTCAGAGTTCTAAGTACATCATGACATTTATTAATTTTTCTGTAGCAGCAACCCTACGAGATGCTTTGCAAATGGGGCTAGTATAGTGTTATACAACAAACATCTTCCCTTCTCCTACCATCAGCAAAGATATAATCTTTATACCTAAAAGGACACTGCCTCCACCAGCTCAGGCAAAGGACGCTGCATTAGCAGGAGGCTTTTAACCTTTGTATGGGGAAAAAAATAGCTGTAGGAAGACACAAAAGGGAAGTAATCACTACTGTTACTGTTAATCTAGGATATTATGATCAAGCTTTGTGTTCAGGCTTATTATCAATCTCAGTGGCTCATTTTGCCTTGTCACATAAAGCATGTGCACTTTAGAGATGAGCAGTAGGAATATTGCTTACCTTGTTGAACTGGTGAATAGGCATTGGTCAGAAAACGAAAGTGCCCTTTATTGTACCAGCAGATCAAAGACATGTTTCCCTTCATTCTTATTCTGTACTGTCCTCTGGACTGTGGAGTTTCAGGGTTGTTCAGCATGGATGGAGGTAGGCCTGTGCAGTCACTCTTCCTGGTGCTCAGCAACCCGCAGCAGTAAATCTCTGCATGTGAACAAAAACATTCCCTATCAGCAAGACATTGCATGGACCCAGAAAGCAAGAGCCATGGAGCAAGTCTGAATGACCAGATTAGACAAAGAACCTGTCCTACAACATTCTAGTGCAGCAGATATGTTAGCCAACTGGCTGTCTCCTGTAATAACAATAGGATACAAAGATTTGTACCCTTTATCAATGTCTCTGGAAACCAAGAAAAGTGCAGAAGGCTTACTCTCTAGATGAAATGTATTGACATCTCCTGCACAGTCATGATGAAATGACAAGGAGAAGAATTCAGGGTATCTTCCCAACAATAAAATCTGTGCAATAATCTTCACAACATGTTTAAAATTGGACTGAAAAAAATCCCAATGGCGATGTGCATTATGGAACAAATCGGAATTCATGATCCAAGAGAATCTTTGATGTTTAACTAAGAGAATAAATTGTGGAGGGAGCAGAGAGGTAGGGAAACCTATAGCATCTTAGATGTTAACTGAAATAAATTCTCCAACATGACTCGCACGATACTTTTAATCACAGTATACATAGCTGACAAACTCTGGTTTACTGCTTCACTGTGCTGCCTGGTTCTTGATTTTCAGCTCACTGCTCCTTGCACCTACATCACCTGGTGTGTTAAGGAAATACTGCTTAAGCAATTAAGAACCACTGAAACCACTGGCTGATTTAAAAAATGCATGTGTCAGAAGGATGGAGAAGGTGGAAATACAACTTCAATGAAAATGGATTTTAGGGAAAGGAGATAAACCAAACAGTGCCCTAGTTGAGTGAGCACTAACCTTGTCCTGCACAGACATAAGAGGCTCCACAGGCAACACATTCTGCTGTTCACAGCTTCATATGTGTGAATAAAATCTAACACCAAAAAACATGTCTCAATGCAGCCAGGTGGGTACAAACAGGATTTGGAAATAATATTAAAAATTACAATGCTTGATTTTGTCATTTGGCTGTGAAATAATAATTTTGTTAGGCCAAGAGAAGCAGATCTTCTTGATCAAACTAATTAACTCCTGGAAATCTTAGATGGAAACTTCCTTGGTCTCCCTAGGTTTTTGTTAACCCACCTGAATGGAAAAAAAAAAAGATGGGCATTGAAGCAGGTGACATCTGTGCACATCTTTCATATGTCAGCAGAGGCTTTTGATAATTTAAAGCTCATCTGTCAGCTAAGTCTACTTGATCAAATTTTTCATCATGCTGAATTTTGCATGTTGAATAACTGGACAGCCTTACAAGGATATAGTGTCTGGCTTCCCCTGAGCATGTTACCATTTATGTGGCTCTTCTGCCTTTGTCCTTCTGGGATGACTTAAGCTCCCAAATGCAGGTGCAGCCTTTGTTCTTGGTTCATATAGCCCTGGTACACTGAGCATCCCCTCAACAGCTCACAGATACTACAGGAATACTAATATAGTAATTGCTAATACTCATTATTTGGTCCAGTTGCTGCAGGCAGGTCTACAAGGAGCTAAGGCTCTTCCATCAGAAATTTAAGACTCATGCCAGAAGGTGGTCAACCAACACAGCAATGGGCCAACTTCATTTGGAAGGAGAAAATCTGCACTCCATTGTTATTTCTAATGAATGAGTCAGTCCCTGGTAAGTTCTTTCCATAAAAGACAACGAAAAAAGCCTAAAAAGTCTCACAATCTATATAGGAAGAAGTGCACCACCAATGGAAGGCTGTTTTTTTTTTTTTTTTTTTTTAATTTCTTGTCTTGCTAAGAGGTACACAAGCAGTGAAGGTCATGTACCTGCAAACTTTGACATTAACATAGCAAACTTTTAGAAAGCTTTATTCTAGCCAATATTAAGATCTTCCTGCCTTGATAACAAGCCAGCCTGAGAAGCATTTCCTTAGCCACCTAAAATTTATGACTCACTGAATGGAGATGCTTATTCTCTCCAGGAGAAGCAATGGTATAAGAACAAGCTAATAACTACATTATTGTGCTAGAGTTTCAAAATAGCAACAGCCATCTCTGAGATGCCCATAATAATTAATTGTAGCCTTTCTTTTAGCTCAGGCAATAAGCCTGCAGAAAGCTTCCAGCAGATGTTCCACTCTTCACACAGAATAATGGGAGCCATTTCCTCTCTTAGGAACACGCTGTGGAATTTTCCTGCTGTATAGTCTATAAAAGTGCAGTACTTCTGCAGATTTATTAGCGTCTCTCATCATGGATAACACCCTTAGTCTGTTGAGTTTTTAAAAATCACCCAGTTACTATAGCAATAGAAGAAATAAAAATTATGCCCATCTGGCTCAATGAAGTTTTTGTGCGTAATTAAATCAGAATCACAACAGGTGTTTGCCACATACACAGGAGTCAGTGGAGACAGGTTTTCCTCCTCTGGTCTTCTTAAACTGTAACTGCAATGTAAATGCATACACCTAAGCTAGCTTAGCAAAGATGGGGAAATGGGGTGTAGTCACCCAAGATTCATTCACAGGGTCTCCAGGCCTCAGCTTGTGCTGAAGCTTTTTTTACCACATCTTCATTAGTACTATTTGCAAAGGCAGCCAGGCTTGAGTTAGTTCAGGCAAAAATGCACATTCTGCACTCATTTATCCTGCATGCAATGGGCTGAGTCAGAGGTAGGGCAACTAGCGGGCCTGCTGTGGGAAGGAGATGAGACCTTGCTTTAGTCCATGTGCTGGAGTTGCAGGATCCTGCAGAGCTTGTGGGGGCGTCATGGTCACCCAGGCTGGCAACTCCTGCAGCTTTGCCAACCCCAGGCACTCTGCTGAACAGAGCCAGCTGCTCCTGCTGGTTCAGAAGGTGCAAAAGGGACTTTTGGGGAACATATGTTTAAGGAAAGCCCAGGACACAGGGCTTTAGGAGGTGTTGTCCTCTTTAATGGACAGCAGTAATGTTTAAAGGGGGGGAAAAGAAACATGCACTATGAATGAATGTCACAGCAAATAACAGTGACAGCTGTCTGCTCACAGAACAGAGAATCTGGGTCATTTCAGTGCAGGTTTGCACTTCTGTTCAGAGGCCAGAAAAAGAAATGCTTTGCGTGTTCCCTGAAAAACAAAAAAGAAGTCTATTCAGGTTTCTGATTTTGAAAAAAAATCAAAGTGCTTTGTCTTATTTTCTGAAGCTTTCTCAGCTCTTGATACCTTCATACACCTCAGAATTATGTTCCCTTGACATCCCTTTATATTACTGGGCACATATTCTCTACTGCGGTACAGTGAAGGTCCTATGTAGCAGGCTTTCAATAAAGAACGCTGGTTTTTGCAGTAATACATCTGTAGGTTAAGGTTAGGAAAAGCAAACAATAGTTTAGTTCCACAAAATTCTTCATAGGATCACAGGATCCTATGGATTAAAGGATAATTCAGGTTGGAAGGCAACTCAGGAGGTCTCTAGTCCCATCCCCTGCTTAGAGTAGGGTCAGCTCTGAGGTCAGACAGTGCTGCTCAGGGCGTTATCTTGTCTGGGCTTGAAAACCTCTGAGGACAGAGACTGCACAACCTCTCTGGGCATCCTGCTCCACTGTCCTCAGGAAAAACCTTACATCTAGTCTGAACTTCTTCTTTTGTTTCAGCTTATGTCTGTTGTTTTTCATCATTCCACGATGCACCACAGTGAAAAGCCAGCTCCATTCTCTCAATAACCTCCTCGGGGAGTGTAAGGCTGCTATTTAGCCCCCACACCACCCCAAAGCTTTCTCAGGCTGAACAAGTGCAGTTCACTTCCCATAGTGAACATGTGGTCCAGCCCCTGGTCAGGTTGGTGACCCTCTGTTGAACTTATTCCAGTTTATCAGTACCTTTCCTGTACTGGGAGGGTGTTGTCCAAAAACGTGCTATATAGGAGGCAATACACATGGGGAGTAGGAGACAGTAATTGCCTCCCTCAGTCTACTGCAGTCCTGTTAACACAGCCCAGGATAGTGTGGACCATCTTTGCTGCCAAGAGATGCTGCTGACTCACGTTCAACTTGCTGGCTACAAAGTCCCCCAGGTCCTTTTCATCAAGTGTTTTGAGAAGAACAAATACATTTTTGGTGGTTGCCTGATTCTAGATTTTCCAGAATTTCCTTTAGTTCCTTTAAATGTTAGTTTAGGTTCCCAAAATGTTTATCGTTTCTAAGCATTTAAATCTCCCCCTATTTTCTGTTGATAGTTACAAAAAACCCCAAACAACATAAAGCAGTTAAGATCAATACCAATTTCTTTTTGCTTTCAGTTCTCAATGGGATCTTTCTCTTTCCACTACTGATCCTGCTCTAGCCCAGAAACAAAATTTTCTTGAGTAAGAAAAGTAAATTTGTCAGTTTAAGAATAGAGCTTGAACTGTCCTGAGCACCTAAGCATGGATGCTCTTCAACAGGCTTTTGTCATACTTCTTGGTCATGGTGTGGCTCTGTTGAGATTTAGTTGGCTGTACACCAAAAAAGCATTAAGGTCATTGCTGAGGACAACTGTGTGAGAGAGAGATCTCTCTGCTGAGTCCAGGCGTCTCTGCCTGCCTCTCCCCAAATGTCCTGCCAATGCAGTAGGATCCCAGCAGGTGCTGGCAATATATTAGCTGCTTTGCAGCAGTCAGTAAACACCATCTCCTCCCAGGGCTCTCACTGACTTCAGCACTGCTTGACATCTCTAGCATCTTACCTCTCCCAGTGTCTCATAGTCATTCCAGTTCAACATTCCCTCACCAAACCTGTGAGCTAGCCCCTCAGTTCCATTTAGTTCTGGAAGCAGCTGTCAATTATCATAAAAAGTCTCATGAAGCCATATAACAAATCATGAACCAAACTGGAATCTCAGTATAACATTAGCATATTTGATCAGATAGTAAGTCAAAATTGTATGCTTTAAAAAGACATTACTGAATTTGCTACCTGCTGGAAACTGTTAATTTGAACGATCTGTTCAGGGTAAAGACCATGAATAATTCACCCCTGTGAACAATTTGAATTATCTGTAAGTAATAAACACTCAGCTGGTTTAGTAGCCACACATCTTTTTCACTAGGGTTATGGACCAAGTGCGTCATGACATACTGTTTTTATCGTTCCCCAGCTGAGCATAAAGGTTGCAACTCAGCAGTCAAATTTTTGTCTATCAGTCTTTATATTTAAACCTGACATCACAGGTACTATGAGTATGTGGGGTATCCTCTAAATTTTTTGGACCCTCATTTTGCATCATTGCTTTGGTAGCCTTAAAATTGTAATGCTTATAATCAGCTGTGAACAGAGTCATTTACTAAAGAACAGTCTCCGCTCAGAGAAAAAACTCCAGTGCACTATAAATATGCTTGACTTCCTTCCCATTTGGCTGTTTGAAGCATTTGGGAAACCATGACTCTTTTGTGAGAATATAGCAGTATTCCACTGTACTCTGTGAGCTTACCTAAAATAATGTAGGAGTTAAGTCCTGCACTGACCTCAACAGAGACAGCCCTCAGTGCCAGCAGTCTTAAGTGCTCAGCTACAGCACTGGTGCAGCTCACTGGTGTTCTCATTTCAAATTAGAATCAAGATACGGCCTACAGGAGAGATGGGGAAGGGCTCTTTATCAGAGAATGTAGTGATAGGATGAGGGGTAATGGTTGTAAACTGAAAGAGGGGAGATTTAGATTAGATACTAGAAAGAAATTCTTTAGTGTGAGGGTGGTGAGGCACTGGAACACGTTGCCCAGAGAAGTTGTGGATGCCCCATCCCTGGAAGTGTTCAAAACCAGGCTGGATGGGGCTTTGAGCAACCTGCTCTGGTGGGAGGTGTCCCTGCCCATGGCAGGGGGGTTGGAACTCGATGATCTTTAAGGTCCCTTCCATCTCTAACCATTCTATGATACTGTCTCAATTCCCAGTTTTTTCCCCTGCTTTGGGCCAAATTTCATTAATATAATGCTCTAAGTGGATATAATATTCTGCAATGCCAAAAAACATGCCAAAAGCAAAACTCGGTTGTCAGTGGTGTGTTGGAAAGGGAAATGGCCCTGCAGCCTCCTCATATGTGACGCATAATGGCAGAGTCCAGTCTTACTGCTACGAAGGATCAATTCTATGCACCACACTGACTCTGAAAGGCTGTGCTGACTGAAAAACGAGCCAAGAGTTACATTGAGATGACTGTCAGTGGTGCAGGAGCCTGTAATTTAAGGGAAGTCATAGAACTGTTTGGGTTGGAAGGGACCTTAAAGATCATCAAGTTCCAACCCCCCCACCATGAGTCACAAGTCCTCAGTATTTCTGAAAGCAAAGTAACACGTGGCTCTTTTACACCCCAAGATGAAGGGGCATTTGACAGAGAGAATGTCCTGAGACTACTCTTTGGACTAAAAAGAAACTGGCTGGGAGAGCCATATTGATGGACACTCTGCTAGTAAGCGTGCTTTTGCTAACGTAGAGTTTATTATGCTTTCTAAACTAAAAACTGTGCTACCGACGCATGTTGATACCAGCAAAAAAGGCAAACTTTACTAGGGCTTTTGCAATGGAATAAAATGTCATCTAGAGAAGTCACATCTTTAACAGATATTAAACCAGCAATGATTTCTAAGGCACAGCTTTAAGGATTCATCCCATAACCTAGTCTTTCACAATGGGAAGAGAAAAACAGCAGGCAGCTAGGAATCCCCTGAAAAGTCCCCCAGGCCATATAGGAGATTAGACCTCACATTTCCAAAGCAAAGAACAAAAGCAAGGGCTTTAAATAACCTTATTTAGAATGTTTTTACATCCTCATTTTGAACTTCAAGAAGATTGAAAGAGGAAGATTTAAAGAGTAATTTCGAAAGTCCTCTGCATAGAACCTTTCCATGAATGAGAACTTTTCTTAGAGATGACCAACTTATCTATACAAGGATTGAAATATCAGTGAAGCCTTTTGGGAGTTTTTTTTAATTCAGTGGCAGGAGACACTGAGGTCTGTCATTAATAAAACCCAGTGAGTCACCCGATACACACCTTGCTTCTCAAATTCTTCAAAGAGATTCAGGCTGGTAATGCTTGGGCCAGTGAAGATGATGTAGTTCTTCCCAGAGGCGTTCTGACAAAGGCTTTTGGCCACCATACTGTGAAGCTGCGGTTTGTTCTTCAAAGCATCCAGCCCGTCAGCACCACTCCCTTCTTTGAGATGGACATAAATCTGAAATGAGAAATGGTAAGAAAAATCAGAAGGTTATAAGGAATCCAGAGGAAGCAGATGCAAATGCTAACGTACCTGCTCAGCTCAACTGGAGACAAGCTGAGAATCAAGGCCGCAAATACTTTTTATAAACTGCTAATTAATCTAAAGTCGCTTTCAAGGGGCTGTTGCTTTAAAAACCCCTCAGGTTAGCTGTCACAGCTACCTATAAATGCAGCGTCCTTTGCCTCAACTTAAGGTCTTCCTGAGGTTCTTGTCACTGTTGTGCAGTTTGAAGATTGTTTGCTTGGCAGGAAAAGACTCCAGTCATAACTGAGATTACGTGTTGTACTGAATCTGCATAGGCTTCAACGCTGCCAGCAAAAGGAGAGCATGGGAACTTTGGTTTCAAAAAAGGCCCTTCCAGGATGGCCAGAAGGAAATGTCCCATTAGCTTCGCTGCAGTAATGTTCAGATTTATTTCTGCTGGCAGCAACCATTAGGCTGTGACGCAACTGAGTGTGCACACCCCTAAATGAGAGGAGCCAGCAACACACATACCCAACCAGCCAGAACACCCTCACCAAACTCTCCAGGCACAGCGCTAATTCTTACATCCTTTACTTCCATCATGATTTGGAGACAACCCACCAAAACAGATTGAACCAGGAAGCAGGGTACGGAGTGATATGCTGCTGCTAATAAAAATGCCTGGCTCATTTGTAGCAGGCTGCAGTAGCTTTAGCATGTAGCCTGTGCAGTCCACAATGCTATGGATTTCAAGAGAGCTGTCACCATCATCTGTAGGTGAACAAACATGTTTGTGTTAGAGTGCAGGAACATTTATCCCTTTGTAATATGACTACAATTAAGCAAACGCAGTCCAGCTAGTATACCCAGCAACTGAAAGAGCACTGAAGTAAAGCTATTCCTTCATTCTTGCAAGTGGTCCCTCTAGAAGAGGAGTCTTCTGCATTGTCATGCAGAAGGAGAAAGCACATAACCCCTTCCTTTGTACACAGGCCTTCAATTTTATTTCACTGATAGCATTTTACAAGCATAACATTCACCAAAGTTGAACATCTATTAAAATAACTAGGCAGCTGACCTTCATCTTGTTCTAAAAGTCAGCAGAAATAACCTGCTGGAAAGAGAAATGAGAAGAAGCAGACACTGTGCTCAGTCACTCAAACAGTACTGCAACACCATGGAACTTGCAAAGATTTAAAAACGCACAAAAGTGCAAATTTTCTGAAAAATTTCATTTTTTCTGGAAGGCCTGCCTTTGAGACTTTGGCTCTGAAATACTTTGATCTTTTAGGAATTCCAGAAAATTTTACCCATCACAGACAAAGTTGAAACCTGCTCAGTATTCAGGGGCAGGGAAAAGGAATTTTGCCTTGTTTCTTGGAGTGATGCAGCCACAACAAGCTTTCGTTAAACTTGCTTGAGACTTCAGCCACCCAGATCATGAAGCATAGCATCTGGTTCTCTTAACAACATACTCCTTCATAAAGGAAAGTTCATTACACTGCTCAGAGAACAAAAATGGTCACGTTTGCAGTAGTGCTCCCAGTAATTTATATCTCAATGATCTTAGAGGGGAACAAAATTCAATTAAACAGCTTCTCCCTATTTTAGATGGTGTATCTCCCAGCACTGGTATTCTAGACATATTAATGTAATATTCCCCAGCAATTCATGTATCATGGAACAGACCCCAGAGGAGCATGTTATTTATGAAATCTCTGAGAAATGAGACATATTTTGTATATTAAAGTAATTGAAGTGCTAAAGAACCAAGTTGGTGCAAGGATGAATACATGGTAATTCCAAAAGAAAATTATCACAGAATTGTTGGAGTTGGAAGGGACCATCTACAGATCATCTAGTCCAACTCCCCTGCCAAAGCAGGATTTGCCTATAGGACATTACTCAGGACTGCATCCAGGTGGGTCTTGAAAATCTCCAGGGAAGGGAACTCCACAACCTCCCTGGGCAGCCTGTTCCAGGGCTCTGTCATCCTCACCTAATGAAGTTCTTCCTCATATTTGAGTGGAACTTCCTATGTTTCAGCTTGTGCCCATTGCCCCTCATCCTCTCACTGGGAGCCACTGAAAACTGTTGGGCTCCATCCTCCCCCAGACTGCCCTTTAGATACTTACAAGCATTAATAAGGTCTCCCCTCAGCCTTCTCTTCTCCAGGCTGAAGGTCCCAGCTCTCTCAGCCTTTCAATAAGGCTGAAATAATATTTCATTATATTCCTTAATAATCTATATTAAAACAAAGTCTTAAATATACATTATTTACCTTAAAAAAAAATAATAAATCCCTTCTCTGATAGAAACACTTTCCAGATGAGGACAAAAGCAGGAATGTGTGCAGACTCCCTGACTGTGCTCCACTCATTTTTGAAAGCTGTCAAATTTGTGCCTTCCCCAACGCTAAGGCTGAGGACTAGCTAATTACAGTAAGTAATTTAGGTTATTAATCAGGGCTCAAGAGAACAGTTTAACAGTGGAATGCATATAAAGGGCAGATTGTTCCAAATTTACAGCAAAGGTATTTCATGATTATTGGCATCAAAATTAAGATTAGGTTACTAGTATGTCAGCACAGAGACCACACATCAAGCCATTTTAAGGCAGTGGAGACAAAAGATGCAGACAGATTAGTTTTGACTTTGGATTAGCAGTTGAGCTGAAAACAAAACAGGAATCTCTAAGTCCAGGAAAGTGTCTTACACCTTCCCTCCCCTACCGCAGTAAGTCTTTGCCAACCAAGAGCCTCTCCTGCTCCGTGCTCCCTTTGTGTTCCCCTCTGTGTACCCCCTAAGGGATGAGACAGTCTGCTGGTAACCCAATTGGTCCCTCAACGTGACCTGGTTTGGGTCTTCAAGCAGCTAGTTCAAAGCGCACGCCCACCATGCAACTGTCTACTGAGATATCACTGTTTTCCTACTAGGATACTACATGCTCCATAGGTTCTGTCAGCAGAGTTCCCCTGTGCACCTGGCACCTTCCTCCTGAGCTCGGCCCTATTTCGAGGGTCCTTGTAATGGCCACCTTGTGATTTTCATTCCCCCTGCTCTGTTCACCTTCCCAGTGCCCTTTACAAAACATCTATATCCACTACTGAACCTTCCCTCCTCCTCCAATGTTAAATATATCCCCCTTTTTTCTCCTTGGGCATTTTCCTGCCTGTCCAAGCACAGCCTTTGTTCTTGGCACAATTTTTCCTGTTTTGGAGAAGCATCATTCAAAGCTTTATCATGCTGAGCTCTACTGGGAAGATGGGTGACGGCAGCATAATGTTGGAAGGCATTAAGGCTGCTGTGAAACAGCAGCTTGGTGCAGACAATTGGCAAAGGCATAGCTTTAAATATCCTTGCGAGTGCCTAGGATCTCATATGGCCTTTATTTCCCCTCTCCCTGTGCTCTCATCCAGCTTATTTTATTCTACCTCAAATGATTAAGATCCTACCTACTGAAGGCCACAGCATTCCCTCCTGTTCTATAATGCCTTAGAAGTGGTATTTAACAGTTAGCAGCCTGCAGAAAAAGCAGAGTTGCCAGAAATTGGCTGCAAGGTCTTCACAGGCACAGTCAGAAGCTGCTCCCCAAAAATATTTGTTCAACTGTTCACCAGAGCTTCTGGTTTGCCCTGTGACAGCATCAGAGCTTTGTGTTCTTTCCATGTGCTCCAACAGCAAAATGTCATCAGAAGTATAAGCTCAGCAACTGCTGCTGGACAACAGATGGAGATGTTGGCAGCAACATCCCCTGCTTCTGCGGGTGACAGTCAAAGTCGTGCTTCTCGAATATCTGCAGAGATCATTTCCACTGTGTATCCTTTTCTAGTGGCTACTGATCCATTTGATCTACAGCACCAAATGGCATAACTTCTAGAGATGTAACATCATTTGGTCTTAGGAGCCAACTACATGCTGAAGGTCTTTATTCTATAATGCTGAGACGAAGAAGGAGCTTACTCTAGTCATCCCTCAATTCTTCTTTTATCAGAACAGCTATACATTCAGCTCTACCATCTTTCTATCATTTAGTGCAGCCCTACTGCACCAGATACTTTTAATCCAACATGTTTTAATCCCCTGCACACAATATCAGCTCGCTCTCTGTTAAACTCACACTGTTTAACTCATCCCTCAAACCCTTCTCTCTTCTGCCTTCAGTTTCCATGCAGCACTCTAATAGCCTCTTCCCCTTAAATGCCTGACTAAGAAAAGACCTTCACAGTCTCTGGCTTGTCTTTCCTTCCACCTACAACTGCTCCTGCCTCCTTCCATCACAAACACAAAAGTAAATATCAATCAATATACCTGAATGCCAGAGCGACAGGGTATGGTTGAAGGCTGTGCTGAGCTCTTCCAAATCAAGAAAAATAGCACAAACTGTTCTGGGAAGACCATTTGCCTACACAGAGGCAATCAGAAATGACATCGCATTTCTGAGCAGGAGAGATGAGAGACAGGTCAATCACCTGTCATTCAGAAACTCAAACCAAGTATGTTAGGCTACTGAGGCAGACTGCTAGAGAGAGTGCTTCCAGAGGAAAGAAGATCTCAGAGTAGACATCTGTGGTACAAGCCAACAGGAATTTCTCTGCTCACTGCTTCTAATTTATGGAAAATTCATGTGGAAAGTTCATAAGGTCTTGCTAGAAACAGAGTAAAAAATCGAGCACTTAGGAACAAAAGCTGCACGTTTAAGAAGTGCCCTAGAAACTAAAATATTGGTGATTCTGCTAATATTCAAAGCTCAGATGGCAAATTGAAAGCACTTGTGAATAGCTCACCCCAAATACTCCACATTCATACATAATTGAAACACCCCAGGGTACAATTCTCAAATGAAATAGATGACATTTGGAAGAAAAAAGAAAGGGCGGGGGTAGTAATAAACAGAAGGAAGATTTTGAAGGCTACATTGTGAAAAATATCTCACAAAGGGCAGACCCTAAACAACCACAAAACAGAAGCCAAGTTTTCAGATGACACAATTATAAAAGCAAGAGAACAAAGAACAGAACTGACATACTTTTTGGATCCTGAATAGTTATTGAAAAAATAATTTCATTTTTCTATAGACTTCACAGGCAAATAAAGAACTTCTTCCTAGCACCACTTTCTAGATCCTGCCTTATTCTGTCTTCACCTCTCATCCTAAGCCCCATCTTTAACTGTTGCTGTTACCATTGATGTTGGGTGACCCTCCCCTCCATTTCCACCCCAACCCTTCTGCATCCCATGCTCCCCCCTTCTTTAATGCCCTCTTCTCAGCCAGCTCTTAGGCCTAGCTCTTCCTCAGCAACTGTTGGACCACTGATGGTGCTCTTACCGAGACTGGATCTTTTCATTGGTTCATTGTTTTGAGCTTCTCTTCATTCTCTGCCTACACTTCTAAAGGCTATTTTGCAAATAGCATGCAAGGGCCATGCAGCTTTCCCAATCTGTTCCCAGCTAGCTTTGGGGTTCCCTACAAAGCTCTTTCCTTGGCCCCCCTCTCTTCTCCCTCTGCCTCCTTCTTTGGGTGATTTCAGTCTGAATTAACACACAGATCCAGCTAACATATTTGTGCTGAGGACTGGCATATCCCTGTCTCGTCTGCACATGTTCTTCAAAGTTTCTAGCAAGATCTTCGTGAGGCTGGCAGAAAGATCCTGGTAGACTTGACAATGCAAGCCCAATATGGCTTAAAGTAAAGCTCTTTGTTTTCCTTCCCATGATATCCCTCTTGTATGTGATTTCTTCATCACATCACAACATCTTACCTATACCTCTTCCTATACCTTTTCAGTATACTGACTCCTGCCTGTGTTTGCCCTGTGAAGCCAGGCATCCAACCACTGATGCCAAACAAGGCTATATCTTCTTCCTTCGATGCTGCCCTTCTCCTGCCTGGTTGGAAATCACCACCAGCCTCTGCAAAGCTCTTTGTTTTGGCTCTTCAATACCTTTTTTAGGAAGAGCGTGCTAGAGC
Organism: Calidris pugnax; assembly: GCF_001431845.1. Lineage (NCBI taxonomy): Eukaryota > Metazoa > Chordata > Aves > Charadriiformes > Scolopacidae > Calidris > Calidris pugnax. The sequence goes on from NW_015090922.1 coordinate 27,344,968, forward strand.
TTTGGCTCTAGTTTTACTAAGAAAATTACTATTGAGCCACAAGAACATGTAGGGGATAATACGTAGTAGCTCAAGGACAAAAATACTTACATAAAAAGCTATAAAATCTTAAGGAAAAAAACCAGAAGATGGCAATTCAGTAACATCAAAGGACCCATCTCATTTCCAGGAAGCAACCAAACTGATGACCGCCTGGCCTCTGCGGGCTCCCCGGGAGTGGGGAGCATACTGGTGGCCAGCAGGGTGCTGGTCCCAGCTCCCCACTGTGTGAATTAGCCAGCAAACACTGCTGCACACATCCCACTTCCAGAGTCTCTGGGCAGCTGAAAGGTGCCCCAACTAAAGTGACTCACCATGGGAGGCTTGTTTTGCCTCCATCTTGCATGTAGATGCTAAACTTGCTGCAGCAGGGATTGCCTTTTTGTTCTGCCCACAGCACCCAGCACAAAGGTGTGGGATCTGTGAGGGGCATTCCTACGGCAAACTATTAAGTGGGGAATAGAGGAAGCTCTGGTGCTTTTATCCTCCTTCCCCAGGCAGAGCTGCACTGAGTGACAACAGCTGCAGAGAGGAGGCAACCACACAGGCAGTTTTATCATCAGAAACTCCAGGCACCACGGATGGGAACTGAAAAAATAACCTTAATTCCCACCTGCAAATAGACACTAGGACTGCAAGTAAACTCTAGGAGAGATCTTTGTATTAGGTCTCATTTAGATGTTTGGTTTTCCCATTTACCTAGAAACACGGTAAGATTGTGAACTCTACAGAAGTGAATGGGGCTGGCCCATTACACATCTGCAAAAACTACCTTCCCACTTAATGCCAGTGAGCAAGAGGAAAACAGACTTTTAATTGAGATTTGAGATTCTCAGAAGCAGACAGAACCGCATGCATTAAAAAGCCAGAGCCTGGTGGGAGCCAGAGGAAGAAAGCAGATAGGATTTTCCAGCCACCAGTGACTAACAAATGAAAGCGATCAAATTTCCTGGGATCCCCTCCCAGCCGGAGCCTGACCTTCAGAACCTCCTCAAAGCAGCCGCTGCATCTGTGCGTTCCAGATGCAACTGTTCCAGCAACAGAGAAATTATCAGGGCACTGTTTAAAGAAACCCAAGGGCTCAGACTAATCTCTAAACAGAACTTAAACAGGCTGAAACGCCAATATTTCTGAGCAGCTTTATTAAACAAATGCACAGATGGCTAACTCTCCTGCAACTCTGACCTTGAAAACAAAATTCACTCCAGGCTTATTTACCCCTCCCTTTCGCAGTGACTGAATGCACTTATGTGCTGTGATGTGAAATTAGAAATTCTTTGGGGCATCATCTCAGTTTCCCTAAATTCTGGAAGTTCTTACTCTGTAAAATCAGCAGGGTTATAAAACATTCAAGCTGACCGGACTTACCCTGTTTGAAATCAAGAATGAACTACGACATTGGCTTTAAAAGCGTGATTTTTACAGTGTTTTCTTTTTTTGCTGCAACTGCGAGAGACTGTAAGAAAAGAAGACATGATGCAGCAGAAAAGGCAACAGAAAGCAGCAGATGAGGCACTGCCGTTCGAGTGGGGTGAGCTGAAGTTATCCCCAGCTCTGCCACTAATCTGTGGAGCAACCTCAGACACCTCACTTCACTGAGAGCTGCTCCTCAGGAAGAATAATTTCTTACTCCCTCATGGTGGGGACACCCTGATCCAGGTTGCACTCTTTGAATACCACTATAGTGCGAGTCGCTGATCGTTCAGTAATGTGGGAAGACTCACGCTGCAGAGACACAGTCCTTTTCCTTAATCTGTTGTTCTTCAGGGTAAGCAGGGGAAGGTGGAAGCTCAAATTTAGTCCCACAGTGCAAGGATTTAAAGGACTTCATAAATCTTAGTGACACATTTTCCAGGGATATTAGTGAAAATGAAATGCATTATTGGAAGAACTTTCTGCCAATGAATAAAAGCAAGTGCAGAGCCCATATAGTTGGGGGCGGGGAGGGCCTGTAGGAAGGGAAGACTGTCCAAAATAGCCTCAGAGAACAAATTTCATCCCAAGGAATAGGAAAGGATATACACATCCATAAAGTCATCTCTTCTCCACCATGACATTTTTCTAAGTGAATAATTAGGTTGATGAGCTAATTCCATTACCACCTATCATAGTGATTAATATTGCCTGACTGTCCCTTTGCAGTTCTCTCTACCATCTACACACTGCTTTCAATTTTGTTGATTAATGGCTCTTTGGGCCAGGGACTGTCTTTAGGGTTATGTTTGTGCCATGGGCCTATGATCCAGGACAAGACACCTATGGGAATACCTTGTCCTGCCGGACTACCCATGGGATTCAGTGCATGGCACCAGCTTCCTTTGCTTCCTTCTCCTTCTGCAAAATGACCAGAAAACCTTCTTGTGCAGGAAGAGCTATGCAAGGACTAAGCATCACTTAGTAACAGTTACTCATGACCATGTTCATTCCTTATGAGCCATACAAGAAAAGGAAAGAGAGAGCATGACATGTCCTACCAGGACAAAATATCTAGCCTTGATCAGGTATTTGTGAACTTTCAGCATTTTTTTATGAGCTTTGTTGCTATATCTAAAATGAAAGAGAGCCCTACTAATCATATTTATGCTCATCTTTTACAAGCAAGTGCTCCAGAGTTTTGAGAGAAAAAGAGAGAAATAAGAACTGACACAAATAGAGTTTTGATTTAAACAGGATGACTTAACTCAGCAAACACTCTAAGAAAGAAAGAAGCAATTCTAAGCTCCTGTGGTCATTTAAAGTGCAATCAAGATATTGAAGTATTGGTTTGAAAAGTGTCTTAGCGGTAAGACATATGTAGGGAAATACATTGGAGGGAAATGAGGAAAGCAGGGAGAAGATGGAGCAGAGGACACCTGGGGTCCTGCAAGGTGGGTTTGCTGTTCTCTCTGAATTAGAAAGAAAGAAAGGAGAAGGCCCCAAGCCTTCTGCTGCAGCAGCAGCTGCTGCCACCTTGATGTCCCGCATCAAGGATGGGTAAAAAAAGCAACAGTATCAGGGCAGTTTTGCTGCCTACTTTGCCAAAGTCAGCCTTCCTGGAGCCCTTCTAACCCTCTGAAAGGTTTTGCTCATGTTCCCAGCTGCTGTAGACGTGTATTTACTTTGTTTGAATGATCTGTCCTTCCTGCGTGTTCCTACTTGGCCAGTTGACCGTGAAAAGGTACTCAGTAAAGCAGCTATTCACTGCAACAAGATGCTTTGCTTGAGAAATTCCAAAGCAGAGATATGATCTGAAATTGTGCATCCATCTCCTGGTTTGAGGCCCAAACCACGACAGTCCATCTTAAAACAAAGACTTAACTGTCAGGGTGGATTCAGGTTATCTGTATTACAGAAAGCAGAAAAGTAGTCTAATAGGTATACATTATTTATGTTATGCATATAATGCCTATGCACCTTATATCCACAAACAATATTTGGTTTTTATGCCACTTCTGTTCCATGAATGGCTTATTGGGCTGGATTTTTAACTGAACACCATTTGCTTAAAAAAAGCAAATAATGGGCCATCAAACAGAAGTATTCACTCATACTAAAAAAAATGATTCAGTTTTTTTCATGAGAACAAGCAGACAGAGCTAAAACTCCTAACATTAACAACTGCCCAGTGAGTTACCACAGAGCAGCTCAACACATGGCTTTAAAACACTGATATCTGTTTTACATTAGGAAATCAAACCTATCAACTCTTTTCATTGTAAAAAAAATACAGCACTGGGAAAACTGAGATGACCTCAAATGGAGATTTTTTAACATCAGACTCCTCATTCAAGTTTAGAGGACCTTGCTTTCGGCAAGGAACATCACAGACCTCTGGAGGTTCATTCCATTCCTGAGAGCCAGTCATATGTATCTCATTTTCCTCTTCTGCCTCACCTTTTTATAGGTATATATGATTCAGGCTTTTGAAGCTGAATTAGCCTGATTTATGAAGTGTTTATAGTCATATTTTATCCTGAATAAAATGACCCTGATGTAACCATGTGGAAACAATGAAAGAGGGAATTCATCCAGACAGTATTACAGAATATCTACATATTTCCAATTGTGTGCTGTAAGGTTTTTCTGACAGCAGACAGACATTAGACCAGTCAGTCCTTAACTATCAGGCAACATGTCCTTCCTTCAGAGATGGAGGCAAAGGTGTGCACATGAAGGGGGAAAACATTGGATTTTTTTCTTGTTTAGATCAATTCTCTTCCTATATTAAACACAAAATAAACCAAACAACCACCAAATAAGTGTTTTAAATTCTGCAAGATCCCTCGTAACTGTGACACATAACTGAACGTAACATTTCAAACATACCGCAGTCGAAGATCCCCATCCTCCCTAGACTAGGTTTTTCCATTGTAGCATGAACGTTCGTGTTCCTGTATATTCTTTTTCACCCTTCCCTAAGGTCCCTCTCACCCAATCATTTTAGCATGATGATAATTACAGCCGTCATGGAATGAAAGCAAAAGACAGCTGGTAAGATGATCCTGGACGTCATCCGGATGCAAGTCAAGCATGAGTATCTAATTCATCAAGGGAGCAGCAGAAATAGGGTGGTGCTGAGCATCTATTCTGTTTCATTTGACATTCCATTAATTTATTGTCTCAATGGACAGGATGGGAGGTGCAACATAATTATAGCTGGGCATCTGAAACCTCTGGCATGTCTGAAGACTTATTAGTTGGGTGGCAGTTGGCTGGGGGGGCACAGCAAGAGAGATCAGCAAACTTTGTGCTCGTTGTACCCATTACGCTTCAGTAATAAGCTGTGTGTGGAACTGGTGGAGTTCACCTTGGAGATTAAGGGCACTGCCTCTGTGTAGCAAATGACTTTCCAAAAGCCTTGAGAGAGGAAGCTTCCAAGGATGCTTCACAAGATTAATCTATTTTGTATTGGACAAAACAACTGCTTTAAAACCTGGGTGGAAGATGTACGATCCCAATTTTCTTCTCAGAGTGAATAGCATTATTGAAAACGCAAACCCCTGTTCCCAGCGAGTCCCTTTCCTTGCGGAGCTACTCAAACAGTCATAGTGATTCACGGATCAAATTTTACTGTTAGCAAATGTTCAACCACAGCAAATCCATGGGCCCTGCAGTTTTGACATGCATTCAGCCTGAGCAGGCAGCGTGCATGCACATCCTTCCTGCACCTCTGAACTGCTGCTCGGGAACATGCAGGACACCACATTTTCACAGAAGCTCTTGCAAAAGAGAAATATCAGAAGATATCTGCCCCCTCTACCCCTCTAGGTAACAAAATAAATGGCCAGATTTTTTAAGAGCTCTCAAAATACATCAGCAATTGGGTAAACTGAGAAACTGAAAACTTGTTCCCAGTTCTTTTCAACATGAAACCCAACCCTTTAACACATCTCCTGGTCGTCCTCATATCTCACCTTGAAGTCACATCAGATTTTATTTCTTTGGTAGAGAAGTAGAGGTGTGAAAAGATATGCAATAGGAAACCTCACTAATATGTTTCTCACAGAAAAATAGACATCTTGATACCGTATTGATTTAGTCTATTGGACACCACTGGCTATCACAGATGCAGGGTTATACTTAGAGAGAGAAGCTGACTCATTAAAAATGACAGACGTCACAGTATCTAGACATTTAGACAAACTTAGGATGTACAAACAGAGAGGCTTTTTAAGTCCATTTCATTTTAATTAGCTTAGGGCTTGCAGCCAGATGGACAGTATCAGAGACAGGCACCCTCAGTGAAATCATACAGCAAACAGAGCACCGGGAACTTGTCATCACTGTCCTTTGGACCTAATATCTGTGGGAGTAAGAGGCCTGCTGCATTCAGATTGTATGAAGAGAAGTGACTGGTACCTTTGGTCCTACAATACACTGAAAAGGAATCGAGACACCTGAAGAGGAAAAACCCACCTGGCAGATGAAACCAGTGGATGAGCACTGCCGGACCCAGAGACTGAATTTCCTCTTTTTTCTCTTGCGCAGCTCCCTCTCTGTGCATGTGGCAATGAAAACAGGATCCTCGTCAATCAGGGGCTCATGTAGCACCTGCAATTGGCAAGAAAAGAGAGGTGGGGGGAAGAAACAGAAGAGTACACAATTATTGGGAAAAAAATGGTGCTTTAAATTCTTCCAAGGAAATACAATTATTGTATTGTGCTTGTGCACATCACCTCATACAAAGGAGCGAACCCACTTTCGTTCAACGCTACCATCCAATAAACCCTAAAGCCTGGCCAGGCACATTCCATTGTGGATGGTTCTGCTACACCTGGTTTGCAAACATCGCAAGGCATGGCTCTCACTTCTCACAATCAGCTACAGTTTAACATCCATCCAAAATGTAGCCTCTACCTCTCACAATCAGCTGCAATTCAACATCTCTCCAAAATGAGGTGCAGGGTAGGGGGGTGGGGGTTGTTAGCAGCATCCTTCTCCAAGCTTCATCATGAGCTTCATCTTGTTTGGCAGAATGTCTTCCACCCAAACATCCCCTACAATATGTTGTAAAGTACACTCCTTGGTTACAGCAAAGGGAAACACACAGCAGAGAGGAAGAGAAGTTAAGGGAGAAAAAAATATTTTCTGCTGCCACTTAAGGAGGTGGTAAAGAGACAGAAAACATTTTTCCTGGTGGTGGCAGCTTCAGGGAAGCCTCTCTTGCCTCAGGAGCTGAAGAATTTGACAAAAGGAGACAGAGAGATAAAGGACCGGAGGCAGGAATAGAAAAAGACAAGGCAGACTGGAGCAAGTAATGAAAATCTGTGAAAGTGAAGACATTTCTGCATTCTGCATCCAGATGATGCAATTGGTTCCCTGTTCCTTATAGCTGTTGTGTCACACTTCTCTCCATTAATTCTATAGCAAAGTCAATAGGTTTTGCACTACAGAACCCACCTATAGAAAAGCACTACTACCTCCCTCCAGCACACAGGTAGCTGTGTATGACATACACATCCCTGGCTGCATGAGCTATGAGTTGTCTAGCAAGTCACTTGTCTTGGAAACTGTTGAAAAGTCTCAGCTGATGAATGCTGACCGAATTCAGACGTCTACATCTCAATCAGAGCAAGTCACTGCAGGCTCCCCTCCTAGTACACGCAGGGGAAGCAATCCCGGCAGGCCAAAACTAATACCCTTTTACAGACGGGTAAAAAGGTCAGATGGGTTATGATCTAAAGGAGACCATTCTTTCCCAGTGACCACCACCCCAGGAGGCAGGCTCAGATGTATCCACAAGGCAGAGGTGCTCCCCCTCAGATGGACCCTTTCCATGTGGGCGGGTGTGCTACTTTTGTGCACATCTGCTGGCAACCAGTGGTGGAAATGAGAACAAAGCTGCAGTAAACCTGAGAGCGATGCTCCTAGGAGAGATGTGGTGGGTGAGCAGTTAAGCACCAGTGAGGAGCAGCTGCTGGCCCCCTCAACACAAGACGTTTGTTGAACATCATTCTGTCAGCCCAAAATAGGCACCCTGTGCCCTCCCCACACAGCAGCGGCTGCAGACTTTCATTTATACGCACTCCACTTCTTAACAGCTCATAAAACATTCACAGGACCATCTGAAAGCACTCTTGTGAAATGTTCAAATTATAGACCAAAATGCAGATGCGAGCAAGGAGAGCTGCACACAAAGCTATTTGTTCTTAAAGCTGCAGCTGCCCCGTTTCCCCGCTGGAGCCAAATCCTCTTCCTCTTTCAAGGTCCACACAAAACACTGCCCTTCCTTTCCTAAGGCCACCTGGGGCATTTCACGCTTCCACCTCAGTGAATTCTGACAGTCTTTTGCAAATATTAAATGTGCCCTCATTTGCTTTTGCTTTTCTGCATCTTCCATGCAGAGGGGAGGACCATATTGCTTGGGATGGGGTTGGTTATATTCCTCATACTCCTTATTCCTCAGCTTCTGGAAAAGGCCCTCTTACCTGCCAGATCCCAGAGTGGTGTGGTTCAACTGTTATAATCTTCCCCTCTGTAGGATGGAGAGCAGCAGAAAGAAAAGGTTGTATAAGCATCACTTGAGGACATTTTTTTACTCTCTGTCATTAGTTCAGCTCCCTCCTCTGCACCACAGCATCAGCTCCCATCACAGCAGCTCTACTGCATCCTGCTCACCCTTCGCACTCACTCTTTCTGCATTCTAAGACACAGGAAAGCCTGTCAGCCTTAAATTTAGAAAGCAAATTAAGATACTGAAAACCTTTCCTCATCTTCCTCTTCTCCCTGCCCACACTCAGACCTGCCTTCCCCTAGGACCCAGAGCTTCCCCTCCTTCCCCTATCCCAAATGTTTAAGTCATTCCCATTTCTTCATAAGAAGACTAATGCTGCATCAAAATCCCCACTGAACTGCTAGAAAAAGTGAATGAAAATGGAAACAGATTAGGGCAAGATTTGTGGCTGCTGCAAAGAGGGAATGTGGACCGGCAGGGAAACAGAAATGAAAAGCCAGGAGCTTGCTATTCTTGCTTCCTCCAGACGGGAGGCAAGTGTTGTCACCCCTCCATATGCAACCACTGCTTCAACAGCTGTAGAGGACTGCAAGCAAGTCACTGTATGGGCTGTCCCTGCTGCTGGAAGAGCTGATCCCCATCTCATTTTCAAAGGCGGCAATTTTTGGGGGACTTTGACATGGTTTTCTTGTGACAAAAGTTACCCCTGTTGTCACTGGCCAGTCTTATTAGTTTGTTTACCCTCCTTCATTTGCAGTCTCCTTGCTCCATCCGTAATCTCAAATCCATCTCTTCACCAAATCCCCAAAGTGGTGGTATTTTCTCCTTCCCCATTCTGGCTGTCGCTGCAATACTTGCTTTTCCAGGAGTGAGCTTACTGCCCCCATGGCATATTCTTTCCTGCTTCTCATCTTCCCAGATAAAAATCTACTTGCAGCCTTAATTGACTCCTACATATATTCCTGGCCGCCTCTTCACCATCTTTGACTCACTCCCCAAACCCTCCCATCTTCCTTTCATGTAAGTTATATTGTGGATTTTTAAATATAAATCATCCCCATTTTCTTCTCTCAAATTCCCAGTTTTGTTCAGGTCTAAGAAGCTCCTAATCTAGCTGCTGCGCTCCCCCAGCATTGTGGGTTATTTTTCCTCTTCTTTATAGCCATCCTCTTCCTTGCTTGATCTTCTTGTCAAGCTTTCATTCTTTGTTTTCCCCTCAGTATGTACATGCATTCCAAGTGTTGGAGTTCCACCTTGGGGTCTTGCCCCTCTAGCAATCGCTCCATGTCACATCTTTCATTCACTGAACAAAACAGCTACCCATTGTCAGGAGTGCCTGCCTTCCTTCTCCATTTTAGATCTCCAAAGCTCCACAGTTCCTCTGATCCTGCTCTTGCCACAGCCCAAATAGGCTTTTAGGCAAAGTACAGAGCCACTAATTCTTTTGAAATTGGACTTCCTACACTCCATTTCCCTAGATAATCAACCAACATGTCCTTGAGATAGTTCATCTTCTTTTAGCTCCTTGACCATCCCCAACACAGGCTGTGTCTTCAGCCTGCCTCCTGGAGAAACTGCCTCAGCTTGCCTTGTCTCTGGTTTTTGGTGGGTACAATCCAGTTGCAGAGTCCCCTGGGCAACTGCACCTGTAGGCACAGATTCAGCCATTGCTTCTGCAACAGTAGCTTGTGCTTCTGCTTCTTTGCTCCAAAGCTCCTCCCAATTAAACTAAATTCTCTGCTAGTATCTGACATCTCTGCTTGCGTATCTGTCAGTTCTGATTTTATTACGCTGTGTTTGAGAGCATCTCCCTCCCCTTCAGATAACCCCTTGCTATTTCCTTTTTTGGTCATTGCAGACATCCCTCTTCTCCTGCTGCAGATCTCACTGGCCAGTGAATCTGAATGTCAGTCTTTACCTCCACCTCCTTGCAAAGTCTCCTGAGCCAGGCAGTGCCTGCATTTTTCATGCTTTCTGAGTAACAGCTCAAAAATATTACTCCTTTTAGAGTAACAATCCACCCACCCAGTCAAATTTTCATCCAAGCCCACAGCCATCCTTCAACAGTTTTCCTTTTAGCCTCAACATAAGGCAATTCTGCCCTACAGATTGCTGTTGGAAAACTGTTCTTAGTCCATCACACTGGTCACATTACTTTTCTTTATTTCTCTCTGACAGCTCTTCTGCAATGTATCAGACAGATCCTTTCTCTTCAATTTCAAAGTCTGTCTGGCCTATCCACATTTCACTGATCCTCTTTGCCATCACTCAAAGGTTAACTCCCACTTCCGATGGAGCCATGATTTCATGCTCCTCTGCCCATTTGTTCAGTCTTCAATTGACTCTCTTTAAAGAAAAAAAATACGTTCTTACAGCGCTCCATTACCATTAGGCAATTTAAAAATAGCCATAACAGTTCATCACTTTATGCTGTCAAACTCTCCCTAAAATCTGGCTTCATATGACGACCAACTGGCCAAGAGGTAGAGGATATCAGAAATTTAACTTGCTATTCAATATTGTTATTGCTTCTCGGTCTTTCTCTTGTTCCATGTCTTATACTTGGCCAACATTCTCTGAATACTTACATCTTTGTGTTACACTCACAGAAGCCCTAAGACAGAACAGTCCTTGTTTGGGATCAGCACCCTTGCTCACAAAGAATCATTCTGAAAACAGGAAAACTGAGATAGAGGCGTCACTTGATCAAGATCTCATAATTTGGAAATGCCCAATACCAAAGCAATATTTAATCATGAAGACACAAAAGAGCTACAAGTTGATCAGCCTGGTTTTGCCCCTCTGTTTTCAGAGAAAGCTGTCATCTAATGCTGTGAGCTGGTTTGGAAAAACTATGTTGAAACTGCTTAGCTGTTCCCTAAGACACCACCAAAAGTGGGACACAAACAAGCCCCCTCATAACTGGCCAAACTTTAGCTAGAGGTCAGAGATCTCTCTTTTTACCTGGGAGTTCACACCTGCCCGAGGTAAGGACTTAAACCAGCTGTTCCCAGCTGATGTTTCACTGGGCAGATGCAGAACTCTTTGGTTCCAAGATGTCAAAGAGAAGGTACCCTGGAGGGAGAGGGAAGAGGAGAGTGCTCAGAATTGTGCTCCTGACTTCTCCCACACCAGTCAGAGGCAGGCAGAGACAGCAGTCCTGTCTAGTCACATCCCGCTGACAAGCATATAAATACTCAGCAGGCACAGAAGGATATTTGAGCAGTGATGTTATTTTCCTGAGCTCCTCTGGTTTCTGGAATTCAGTGTATATCCTTGGCAGGTGAGTACCCTTGAATTTGTTGCAGTATACCTCCTCATCTCAGGCAGGGCATCCTCCCTGTCTTCAGGCTTCCACAGTAGCACTGAGCTGTAGACAGCAGCAGAGCTAAACAGCAAAGAGACGACACTGATTCCAGGAACAGACAGAAAACTCCACCTCTTCTTGCTCAGGTAGAGCCAGTAGTTATCTATACAGAAGATGCTGGGGAAGTATGGGATGCAGAGAATATTCCTGTTATTCCTATCCAATCTAGGTCAGAACACCATTTTTTTTTTACTTCAGAAATTGAAGCTAGCACTTCTGATACACAATTATAATATTCTGGGCTTTCAATAACTTCAATGAGCTGGAAAGTAATTATTTCCTTTTGTTTGCCTGGTATATTTAGCAAAATAATTATAATTCACTAGATGATTGTTTTCTTTGTTTTGGTATATTAGCATAGTTCTTTCTGTCTCTGTGTTTCCTTTCATAGAAACTGTGGTATCATTTTTTCATGCACATTTTTGGGCAGGGGGCTACACAAGAGAAAAAACCCCTAAATATTCTCTGACAAAAATTCCACTTGAAGAATCACAGAATGGTAGGTGTTGGAAAGGACCTTCAGAGATCATCTAGTCCAGCCCCTCTGCTTAAGCAGGTTCACCTAGAGCAGGGTGGACAGAAACACATCCAGGCAGGTCTTGAATATCTCCAGAGAAGGAGACTCCATAACCTTTCTGGGCAGCCTGTTCCAGTGCTCTGGCACCCTCAAAGTAAAGAAGCTTTTCCTCACATTGAGATGGAATTTCCTGTGTTTCAGGTTGTGCCTGTTGCCCCTTGCCTGTCACTGGGCACCACTGAAAAAAGTCTGGCCCCATCCACTTGACATCTGCCCTTTAGATATTTATAAGCGTTGATGAGATCCCATCTCAGTCTTCTTTTCTCCAGGATAAACAGACCCGGGTCTCTCAGCCTTTCCTCATAAGAGAGATGCTCCAGTACCCTGATTGTCTTCACCGAACTCTGCTGGACTCTCTCCAGTTATTCCCTGCCTTTCTTGAAATGGGGACCCCAGAAGTGGACACAGAACTCCAGATGTGGCCTTACCAGGGCAGTGTAGAGGGGGACAATAACTTCACTTGACCTGCTGGCCACGTTCTTTTTCACGCGCCCCAGGATACTATTGGCCATCTTTGCCACAAGGACACATTGCTGACTTTTTTCACAAAAAATGTGAAAGCAGACGTTGCACTGCTGGCTGGACGCGGACTGTCTGCTCTGTCCATAGGAATGAGTTAAACATGGCATCTTCCTAAACTATGTTCTGTGAGTCCACACTGCCAGAGGAAGCAAGTCAAGCAAGTCAGTAACAAGTTTACCTACAAGTCTGAACAGCCTTGCTATATTCAACAGCAAAGAGCCCAAGTCATTCCTCTGCTTGATGCCATTTACAAGACATTAGCCTAGAGCTTTAGCATAAATCATGGCCCCAGCACAAGCCACCCAGATCCCATGTCACCCACACCCCATGAACCTCATGTTTAAGATACAGGTGTACAAATCCATTTTGAACTTGGGATTCCAGATATTACTGATTACAGAAATCTGTGCCCCTCTTCCCAAAACGCTTTCAGAGGCAGCACATCCAAAAGCCCATCTGAATTGGTCTTTCCTCTTGCCTTTTCCCTTTCTTTCTGTGCAACTGCGTTATTATTTTTAATTATTTCTATTATTTCTCACTGGGCCTGACATTCTGGGCTTGATGTTTACTAAAGTCTGCTAATCTGCACTCAAGACAATTTCTAGGGAGAGGTTTTTCCTGCTCTTTTGAGCAGATGGGGTCCACGTCTCTTGAGGTAGACAGTGTGCAGCCCTGTCTGATGGCACCCAGGAGGATGTTAGGCACAAGGCTCCTTTCGGGAGGAGGCCTGGAACATCCCTCAGTAGGCTACCAGTGCCACAATAGAGTATTTTTAACAACAACCTTTTTTCTTTCTCACAGAGTTATTTTTGAAGCTGTATTTTCGTGCTTTTTGTTCTGCTCAATACCACTGAAACATGTTGTATAGAAATCACTGACGTAAACACTGACGAAGGAGCAGAGAAGTGGAGGGGGAAGGAAGAGAACTGGGTTGTCATTACTTCTCCCCCCACATTTTTTTTCTTTTTTAAAGTAGCATCTCCTTACCAAGCTCAGCACAGGCACACATTTTGCTTGTAGAGAGTTAGATGTTTTGCATCTGCAAATAGGACGCTATGATTTTGTCAATTCAATTCTCAAACCTTGCTTGGGAGGGGGGGAAGGGAGAAGGGATATACATGCAAATCAAATTTTATCCTTTAATGGATTTGCACTCACAGCGTGTCCCACAGCACACCATTATCTGCTTAAGCAGGTTCACCTAGAGCAGGGTGGACAGAAACACATCCAGGCAGGTCTTGAATATCTCCAGAGAAGGAGACTCCATAACCTTTCTGGGCAGCCTGTTCCAGTGCTCTGGCACCCTCAAAGTAAAGAAGCTTTTCCTCACATTGAGATGGAATTTCCTGTGTTTCAGGTTGTGCCTGTTGCCCCTTGCCTGTCACTGGGCACCACTGAAAAAAGTCTGGCCCCATCCACTTGACATCTGCCCTTTAGATATTTATAAGCGTTGATGAGATCCCATCTCAGTCTTCTTTTCTCCAGGATAAACAGACCCGGGTCTCTCAGCCTTTCCTCATAAGAGAGATGCTCCAGTACCCTGATTGTCTTCACCGAACTCTGCTGGACTCTCTCCAGTTATTCCCTGCCTTTCTTGAAATGGGGACCCCAGAAGTGGACACAGAACTCCAGATGTGGCCTTACCAGGGCAGTGTAGAGGGGGACAATAACTTCACTTGACCTGCTGGCCACGTTCTTTTTCACGCGCCCCAGGATACTATTGGCCATCTTTGCCACAAGGACACATTGCTGACTTTTTTCACAAAAAATGTGAAAGCAGACGTTGCACTGCTGGCTGGACGCGGACTGTCTGCTCTGTCCGTAGGAATGAGTTAAACATGGCATCTTCCTAAACTATGTTCTGTGAGTCCACACTGCCAGAGGAAGCAAGTCAAGCAAGTCAGTAACAAGTTTACCTACAAGTCTGAACAGCCTTGCTATATTCAACAGCAAAGAGCCCAGTCATTCCTCTGCTTGATGCCATTTACAAGACATTAGCCTAGAGCTTTAGCATAAATCATGGCCCCAGCACAAGCCACCCAGATCCCATGTCACCCACACCCCATGAACCTCATGTTTAAGATACAGGTGTACAAATCCATTTTGAACTTGGGATTCCAGATATTACTGATTACAGAAATCTGTGCCCCTCTTCCCAAAACGCTTTCAGAGGCAGCACATCCAAAAGCCCATCTGAATTGGTCTTTCCTCTTGCCTTTTCCCTTTCTTTCTGTGCAACTGCGTTATTATTTTTAATTATTTCTATTATTTCTCACTGGGCCTGACATTCTGGGCTTGATGTTTACTAAAGTCTGCTAATCTGCACTCAAGACAATTTCTAGGGAGAGTTTTTTCCTGCTCTTTTGAGCAGATGGGGTCCACGTCTCTTGAGGTAGACAGTGTGCAGCCCTGTCTGATGGCACCCAGGAGGATGTTAGGCACAAGGCTCCTTTCGGGAGGAGGCCTGGAACATCCCTCAGTAGGCTACCAGTGCCACAATAGAGTATTTTTAACAACAACCTTTTTTCTTTCTCACAGAGTTATTTTTGAAGCTGTATTTTCGTGCTTTTTGTTCTGCTCAATACCACTGAAACATGCTGTATAGAAATCACTGACGTAAACACTGACGAAGGAGCAGAGAAGTGGAGGGGGAAGGAAGAGAACTGGGTTGTCATTACTTCTCCCCCCACATTTTTTTTCTTTTTTAAAGTAGCATCTCCTTACCAAGCTCAGCACAGGCACACATTTTGCTTGTAGAGAGTTAGATGTTTTGCATCTGCAAATAGGACGCTATGATTTTGTCAATTCAATTCTCAAACCTTGCTTGGGAGGGGGGGAAGGGAGAAGGGATATACATGCAAATCAAATTTTATCCTTTAATGGATTTGCACTCACAGCGTGTCCCACAGCACACCATTATAAGCATTTACATTAGACACAGTGATCACATTTCTGAAACCTTTATCTTCCACCCATTGAAGTCAGTGGCCAAAAGGATTAGATTTCATATCTTAATGAGAGCTCGGTCCCAACAATACCGTGTCTCTCACTGCCTGTTTTGTCTTGATGAAAATGCACCTTGCTGGCACAGCTTAGTGAGAGCACTGCTCCCTCCTCCACCCTATCAGCTTTTTAGACAGCTGTGCTGTCCTGTATTTATACAGGTATGATTTTTTTATTGTCTATAAAGTAGAAAAAACCCGTAATCACTCCCAATTTTTTTTAGGCACACTTCAATAGATGTAATGCATCTATGCCTTCATTAATTTTGTGCAGTGGGCAAAAATGTGATCCTTCAGAGTGGAAACAGGAAGAAAAAGAGGGCGACGGACACAACACCCTTTCCAAATGTCTAGGACAAATCTTTATATTCTGAAAACAGAGAGTTGATTGAAAAGTTATTTCAAGCAGTAACATATTTCATCCTTACTCCTTTATCTTTCCAGGCTTCTGAATATGACCAGTAGCAGCAGCTCCAAAAGGAGATCAATTATACTGGAACAAAGTTTAAATAGTGTATGATGAATATGACAAAAACATTTCTTTGTACTTTAAAAAAAAAATAAAATTGTTCAACTGTACAGCTGTAGTCAGATAACCACCAGCTGCAGAATTTTCTATATTTAGCTCCTTACATTGTCTGCTCAGTCTACGGAGCAGTCTCCCTACAGAACAGCATTCTGCTGTACCCCTAGCTGTATCTGCAAGTGAAAATTTATTGGAGTCCTGTTTATTTTTTTTCCTGGTACTCTAGAAATAGTTCCAGTTCTCTGGCGCTTTGGTTACAAATCCACAAATCGATAAGTTTTTCCATAGGAGTATCACCTGCCATTAAAAACCAGGACTGGCACAAGGAAAGGGGGTGCTGCTGAGGGCAACTGACAACCACAGTGAGCAAAGGCACCTACCCCCTGCTTATTGTCCCTTGGCCCAGTCGTGAGGAGGTAGCTGTGCGGCTGGACCATATGCCAAGCTAAGGTCAGGGACAGTCACTCCTAGCAAGCTCAACTCCTGCATCCAACCCTCCACCTGTAGCAGGAGCAGCTATGGGTTCTCACTGCACCAGCTCTGCCTTTTCCACTCTCCCTTACAGGAGCAGCCTGCAACCTCCCATTCTCAGGAGAGCAAAACCTAGTGGTGCCAACCTCACTGAGAAGTCTTCAGGCTTGTTTAGACCACTAAAGCAAGCAGCCTCAGCTCGGAGAGCATCATTCCTATTGAAAGATGTTGGGTACCTGCACTGCAGAGCTATAAGTCAGACTTTGCTGAGCACTGGGATAGGACAGTGCTGCTTTCTCTCATGCTTCGTGGAGGCACTGCAGCATGGCTTCACACTGTAAAGCCCCAGCTCTTTCTTCAGGCATCTGTGCTCTGTGCTTTCAGTCACAGCGCAACAGCCTAGAGCATGTAGGTTAGATGTTCCCTGCCAACAGCTTAACTCTTACCTGGGCTTGTGAAGGTCTAAAAGCGGAGTCAAAGCCATTCTGCAGAGAGTCCAGAAAAGGCTGGATTTTATAGAGGCCATGCGTTGTCTGGCTCGAGCGGAAGGCCACAATGTGGAAGTACTTCAGGATCTTCTCAAACCGTGATTGTGTCATGATGAGTGCAATGCTCTTGTTGCTGTAGAAGCCACTGCTCCAGATGCTGAGAACGGACTCACAGTGGTGGATGCTGGTTGATATCATGTAGCCTAAGAAGGCCTTCATTTCCGTCAAGGTGACATCAATCCAGGCTTCATCACTACCGAACCTCTCCTGGTACTTCTTGGCATACATGTTGGTTTGGACCACCATATTCTTTAGTACGTTGTCAGGGACAAAGAGCTGAAAAAAGTCCATGGCACTGGCAGTCAGGGGCATTTTTCGTGTTGGACCTAGGACAAAAGCAAGAAGGGAAGATAAACTCACTCCAGATCATCTCAAGGAATTTTAAAGCAGGATTAACTTTCCTAAAGCAGGAAAACAAGGCCAAAGTGACAGCAAGTCAGCTAACTCCTTTGAAAGTGTACTCACAGTCTGACAGATCTCATCAGGAAACTTTCCCACTACATTCTCTGCCTTCCTCCTATATGATAGAAATGTAACACACTCTGCATAGTTTATTCCTCTGCCCTGCACACTCAATAGTTTGTAGTGTGCAGGTCTGTGAGGCAGCATGTGTTTCATTTTTCCACTTATACGCTATCTATATCTTTTACCCTCAGCAGCTGTTGAAGCCTTTCTCTGGAGAGTTTTTTCCTTGTCCATATGCATGTCAAAGCAGTGCCTTCCCCAAAACAGCCCAGAAGGAAGGTGTTCGAGCCCTCCAGAGGGAGAGTGCTGCCCCCATCACAGCTGACATGATTCCTGGGCACTAGAACCTGAGCCCACCTTTTATTTTGCCCCTCCAGTTCCTGCCCGGTTCATTGTCGTTATCCCTGTGACTTTCAGATCTGCTTCCACTCCACACACACAGCCATGCAGGTCATGTCTATGCGCTTTTGAGTTGTGTGTCCCTGCCACCCCATCGGAGCCTTACCCTGCACTCTGACATCGCCGTGAGAGCACATCACCAGAACAAGTCAAAGACACCACGTGGCTAGTGTCACTGTCCCACGTCACAGGGAATTATTTTTAGCATTGCAATGCATAGGCCGGTCATCTTCCTCCCATAATGTAATAAAACTTGTGGTCCTGTGCTGTCATTACTCTAGCTTTTCACTGATCTTGCAGCTTCTCTGCCAGTTTCAACTATTCCATAAGAAGAAAGGGGTGGGGGGAGGAAAGGGAGGCTGTAAGGGTTGTCAGCACTGTATCAGTGTAACAAGGTTATCCTGTCGGACCCCAGATTACATTAAGCTGAATTAGGAACGTTGAGCCTGCAATACCAGTGACACAGACACCATTCCTTACATCCCTCTCTCCTCTAATTCATTCCATAAGCTAATCAAGCTCCATTTTAAAAGTAGTGTTTTTCATGCTCCCACCCCGTGGCCGTGCTTTAGTCACCAGGTAAGGGCTATGGAGACAGAGACATTCTCTATTTACCTACAGAAGGAATGAAAATCAATACACCTGAGAGGGGCACCATGGATAAACCCAACGGACAGGGCAGTGCTCGAGAGCAGTTCTACATCCCTGTGTGAAAGACAGTGTCGTGACTGTAGCCCTAAGCTAAGAGCTGGATCCAGTAAATACTGTGCCTTCGTTTCACAGCCTTGGGACTGTCTGAAAAACACTCTTCCTGACCAAAAGCAGGAAGCAAACTTAGGAACGTTGAGCCTGCAATACCAGGGACACAGACACCAGTCCTTACAGCCCCCTCTCCTCTAATTCATTCCATAAGCTAATCAAGCTCCATTTTAAAAGTAGTGTTTTTCATGCTCCCACCCCGTGGCCGTGCTTTAGTCACCAGGTAAGGGCTATGGAGACAGAGACATTCTCTATTTACCTACAGAAGGAATGAAAATCAATACACCTGAGAGGGGCACCATGGATAAACCCAACAAACAGGGCAGTGCTCGAGAGCAGTTCTACATCCCTGTGTGAAAGACAGTGTCGTGACTGTAGCCCTAAGCTAAGAGCTGGATCCAGTAAATACTGTGCCTTCGTTTCACAGCCTTGGGACTGTCTGAAAAACACTCTTCCTGACCAAAAGCAGGAGGCAAACAGCTTCTCATTCGAAGTTCTGCCTAACAAGAGCAAGTCTTCCTTGCACCACATGGCTGCTTGGATCTCAGCATCAGTTCTCCCAGATGAATCAGAGCACAAGATTTGCCATTCTGCGATCTGGCTCTGCAGAGATCCACTAATTTATTGGTCAGTTTGCATTGTCCACTACCCCTGTATCTCAGCTCACATCCTAAATTACAGCAACAACTATAGTTTGCAGAAATTTTTCATGAAACTTTACTATAAGGAACCACATAAATACTATGGTTGGACTTGCTCTTAAGCCTTAATGCTTGGGTGCACTCTGGCAAACTCAAGCTATTAGAAGGACAGCAAAAATAGCACCAAGACATTGAAACAGTGAATCTTCAAATTGAAAAAAGATCCAAAAATCCAAACAAAAGTGGATTATTTTTTTCCAAGTGCGGTGGGGAAAGAAACATATATTTAAAGATTACTTTCCAATTTCAATTTGTGAGATGATTGAGAAACTGGAAGCGAAACAGTTCAGTTGAAAGCAAATTCCTCTATATAGCAAGACCAGAGTAAAGACCCCCACACAAACCATGTTCTGGTTTCTAAGCAGAAAATGTCAGCTTAAATGGCAAAGGGTTTTCATTAACAAGTGAAAACTATGGGGCCAGATAGATATATTTACTTAACCTTAACTGCTATTGCGGTAATAAAGCCTCTTAACAAAGAGTTCTCTTCTGCTCAGGAGATTTATATTCTGCTGGCACCCACTAGACTGTTGTAGCTGACATAAAATGCTCTACAACTGATTCTGTATGAATGATTTACAGCACATCACTTCCTCCTTCCACACAGCTTAATCAGGTTTTGACATCCTACAGTAGATATGGCTTTCTGATACCAACACACTGCACCGAGCATATTCCTACTTATACAGAAAGTCTTGAGCAGCTATCGAATACAGCTCCAGTGCCCAGGCAGCCCTCCAGGTGAAGCACAGAGGCAGTTTTTAAAGTCTTGCCTTTAGAAGCAGAAGTTGGGAGTGGGGGTAACATTTTAAATCTTGCCTACAGCAACCAAAATGCAGCCATAAAGCAGTAAGTCTTACCAAGTGAAATATGTCAGTCTTGAGACAGGTAGACATGGACAATAGGGTGTACTCCACCTTTAGGAAGTCAAGAGCAATTAGAAGCACAAAAAGGTATGTTTGTATGTAATTACGTTTCCAGTAGCTGCACAAGTCTACCTTGAAAAGTGATTATGGAAAACTGCCAGGTGTACTGGATAGGACCGACCCTTCTTGCCCAGCAGTCCTGCTCCAGCCACACAGAATCTCCTATCTGCTCTCCTTCAAATAAATGTGCAAGATTTGCAGCCCACTCACCATGCAGAACCCACGCAGCTCTAAAAAAGTGAGGTGAATCACTTTCTGACTCAAACATCAACCTAATTGTTGACTAAATATAATTCTGAAAGCCCCTGTATAAACTCATTGTCTTAAAAAACAGCCTTTATTGGCAAAGCGAGCAAAATTGATTCATAATTTACTGATATGCAATAAAACAGGAGTGACATTGAATTTCTGTAGGAAGATAACTGAATTTTTAACATGAATTGGGTTTTGCATAGTTAATGACTAGTCTAAAATGAATTATTTAAATACGACTTTCTATCTAAGTACACAACATATCCCATATATAGAGCCAACTGCGTAAGAAACCTAAGTAGTGAATTCGCACATTTTAAGGATTTTTACATTGACTTAAATGGCACTTACCCAGATGAAAAGAGTTCAGTGTTCCATACATGCACCACTCACCTTTCAAAGCTTTACTTAGTCAAATAAAATAGTGACTTTGCCTAGTCTTCCATTCTCAGAAAGAATACACAGTTGTGACTGTAAATTTTGGATTTTTCTCTCTCTTCTGCCCTAAAGTGTGTGCATGGAGAATATCTTAATTTATGTAGGGTTTTTTTGCTTTATAAACCAATCAGGCTGCGGACACCCAGGGTGGGACAGAGCTCTACTGAGTAGCCTCTGCCCAGGCAGCACCCATGCCAGCACTAGCACTTTGGCCTTGCTTAAGTGACTTTGCAGAATGTGTAAAATAACATAAACTTCCTCTGTTATGATACAATGTGCACACACAAACTCTCCTTCTTCCTTCTCACCCTGTCCACCAGCAAAAACTTGCACGTGCAATCGGCAGCAAGTACCTTGCCAGTCATTCCTGCTACTAAAACCTATTTTGACCAGGTTCATTCCATTTTCTGTTTTGCACTCAGAAGCAATGTCTCCCCCGGAGCCATAGTTATTTAAATTGTAAGAATAGACTCAAAATAAATGAAGCAGCTAAGCAGGGAAAGCCATTTGTGTTCATACTGGAGATAGGATCGTGGAGCGGAGGCTGGCACCTCGCCCTTGGACTGCACACTCTGCAGAGCCCATTTTGGCTCAGCTCAGGGCAAACTGCAGCAGCCTTGCTGGGTCCAAAGCCTGGCGAGATAGCAGGCTGCATGCTCAGCTTCTCAGCAAACATACACATTGCAGAAAAAACAGAAAGATTTAAGAAAAAGTTCACGTGAAACTTCTGTGTGACCATCCTTCAGGCAGTCCCTGCGTCTCCTCCTACAATCTCTGGTCTTCTGTCTTGGATGGGCCCCTACCAGTCATATTTTTTCCCCCTGCTCCAATCCCACCAGCTTCTAGTCTTCCCTACTGAGCAGCACATTAGGAAAAAAAAAATAACAACTCCAAGTGGATTAACTGCTTCTTCCTTACTTAATTGGTTTGCAGGACTATGTAATTTGAGCACATTTTTAATAGGTTAATTTATCCTTTTCCATTTTTCCCATTCTGATAACCAACCATTATTTAGTAGCTCACAGTTCATAGACTCAGAATAAAAGATAGAAAGTTCCAAAACCTACCATAATCTATTGGTGGTTACAACATAATATACAAATCTTAAGGAGGTCAAAAGCATTGTCATTTTGGGTAGGATAAATCAAATCTGTAAGAAGAAAATGCAGTGCAAGAAAATTCTCCTTTTCCTCTCCTGTGCAAAAGAGTAAGTGCTCTCATTCAAGGTGTAACAGAGGTTCGTGATAAAATATCCTTGTACCTTGAGAGGCCCAGGTATCACCATATGTATGTCAATCCAAATTTCATGGTTTGGAAAAAAACATTGTACAGAGCTAATCCACGTTGACTTTGATATTAATTTACCTTCACTAGCAACTGGGCAGAACCTGAATAGGCACAGGAGTAGTAGAAGCATCAGATTAAGAATTTAGAAGTAATTTTATTTTCCTTTTTGCACAAAAATCTAACAATTCATAGTCATGCATGAGAGTAGCACATTTAGATGTGTTATGTACAGACAGATACCTAAGAAAAATCTATCCAGAACCTGTTATTTTTGGCAATTGGGAAGTATTTTCTCCTCTGACATACGGCATAGCTTTCAAAGACCAGGGTTTGAGAAGCCAATTAATTCCTTCTTCCCAAGTCCAAGCAATTAAAGACTGTTTTATATTCCTGAGAAGTCACCTTTCCAAAAGAACACAACATGATTTTTGGGTCTTATTTAAAGAACATAAAAAATTGCTGATGGAAGATTTCTGTCAGAAAATACACATTCATCAAAAAAATCATGATGTTTTTATAGAAAGTGTCAATTGATAAAACATGACAGACAGTTTAAACAATTGTTTATCTTTGTCAATGAGTAGAGACCAATAGAAAGAGCTGAAAAAACAGCAACAAAATGAAGACCAATGTTTTAATATTTCCCGAGTGAGTTTTTCAGAATTTGGTTTCACACTAAATTCCCTCACACAAGCTTTGGAAGCACTGGAGCTTACCTGGCTTGCCAGAAAATCAGTTTTCATATCAGCTCTGTTCTTAATGGCCTGGAAGAAATATACATCAGACCATTCTCAAACCATAGCCAGTTTGATGGCCTTATGACAAGCTTGTCAAGATAGCTTGAAGTACATGCATCTAACAATTCTCTTCTGCATTTTATTCCAGTTTATTTCAGATACCGCTCTCCTGTAGGAACTGGACAGCAAGTATCCAGGTCTTTAATCTAGGATATTATGCAGCATGTATTTTGTTCATCTTCATTAAAAAAAAAAAAGCAACCAAAGCTTTAGTGACAAGTCTACTTTGGAAAGTCAAAGGAGTCATCCTAATTTATACTAGCTGTGGTTCTGACCAATAGTTCAGGGCAAGTAGATGTTTGCATTTGCTATTTTGGTAGATGAATCTTACTTGCCTTTAGTAGCACTTGGCACAAGAACTCTACATAAATGATCAAAACACCATCCATACTGTAGAGTTGCTTGGAGCTCAGAGCCAACCTACGCAACAAACCACTACACAACTCCCAAACAGTCACTATATCAGCTTTCTTACATGAGAAACATGAAACCGGATGTGGTCCTTCCAAAGATGGTTCTGTTAGACCATAAGAACTCCCTCAGCAGCTCATGCTTTTGAGTAAGTTTTTACTAGATCACCTTCCCCAGAAACTTACTCTGTACTCTTGCCTGTGCACTTAGTAATACACACTCTTTTGCTCTACATTTGGTTTCAGTTAATTTCATTCTAAGCATTTTAGCAAAGTGTGATTTCACTGCACTTTTCCAACATCTATAAGCAAGCCTCTGACAATGCCTCCACATCTGCTCGTAATAATAGTAGTCACAAAAATTGCTCCAAACAGCTCCCATGAAAGGGCATTTTTCCCTTTCTTGCCCAGCATTACAAAGAACCGTTCTCCTCACAGCATCAGCAAAAAAGTGATCCACACCTTGCACTCTGACTTCTATTCATAGAGAGAATTAATAACTGGGTTGAAAAGTGATCCTAGGACAAATGAAAAAGGAGTGAAAACCAGCACACAGTTGCTTCATGCTGACTCTGGTCAAAAGAGTCTTTGGCCTCCACACCAGACAGCACAAGATAAATAAAAGAACTTATTTAGTAAACCAAACAGTAAAATTGAAACAAAATGGTAAACATTTAGCAAACTAAGGCATTTCCTGCAATTCAGCTTGCTCCCCTGGTAGGTACTGGACCCAGATTCTCATCTCACTTTCTTCAGCCTTATAGCAAAAGCCTTGAGCGTCAAGTCTAGCACGTCAACCTGGCACAGGCCAGGGACGAGTAACATACCTGTTCCTCCCCCATATAAGGTGGCCTTCCCACTTGATGTGACAATGGTCTCCCAAGGCCCAGGGTGATATAACCAAGACACCCTGCCCACTCCTCCTGCCCCATGCTGCTGTGCTCTAGCTGGCTGTTCAGCCTGGACAAGGTGGAGAAGACACTGTATGAAAACAGTTAAATTTCAGGGCATTCTCAGGGAACCAAGCAGGTGAGTCTTAAAGCTTTCCCATTGGCCAAATGTGTGCTGTGCCACCAACAGCATTGGTCTGAGAATGCGAACGTTTGAGAGATGCTGTGGCAGTCTTCCACGGAAGCATGGCTTGTTGTAGATTTAAGCCACAGTCAAAAAACAATTAAGAGAGTATTTATTTGTGTTTACCATCATGTTTAAAGCTACAAAGCCTTCAAGCTGCAACAAGTGAAGTAGAAAGAATAAAAAGCAAGTACTTTCACACCTTTAATTATACACTTACTTCATTTCTGTTGTGAAATCTTACAACCTACTAATCACCATTATCCACACCCAACAGAACCTCCTAAACACTGGTACACGGTCTTATGGTTAAAATAATTTTAAAAAGCCAAACACCTTGAAGCATCAGAGTCAATGCTGAAACAGTAGCATATCGTGTCAGTTTACACAATCTTTTGCACATTATTTATTTGGCTGTGGGACTGAACAAGCTTGTCCCCCTCATCAGAAGAATTCCTGCTACAGCTACTTCCATGGCAATAGTCCATTGCCCTTCATACTAACATTTTACTGCACTCCACCATCAGAGCAGACTGGCTGCTCCTGACAGTCCAGCTGACACTGAGCATATCTAGCAAGTTAAAGACAACCATGAACATGCTGACTCCATTCATCATCTGTAATACGGCTTTTGGTAGATCACAGAGCAGTTACACATCTGGCTGTGGGCACAGCTGTGCACATTTATTAAATAACTCTACAAAGCAGCACAGATAGTTTTATGTCAGCACATCTTCCCTTACCAGCAGGGTGACCTTCGTAACTAAATCCCAGAAGGCTGCTTTGGGATGATCCCATGGTGGGGCCCCCCCTGCACGGGCAGCTCTGGGAGATGTAATCCATCTTCACGTTTTTCTCTCCTGGGCTCCTGGTCTGTTCTAGTGCACACTGTTCATGAATACCATTACCTGTATGCAACTTGCTCCTTTCTGGCAATTTAAAATAAAAATCCACCTGTATAAGCATCAGCAATATTTATGTCAGGACCCTGCCTCCAAAGGGGAGGATTTTGTTTTCAAAAGAAGAAAAAAATAGCCTAGGCAAATCATCAGGACATTTAATTTATCTTTTGTAAATAAAAGTCAATAAGCAAGTGACCCAACTAATGAGATGCTGAAAGCCTTCTTGTCAACTTCTGCATTTACATGCAGCGCACAAATATGCCACTGAAAAATGAACTTCTTAGTTTTGAACATGTCTTATAAGGAAATGTTTTTTTGTCTTTTTTCAAAAATTGATTATTTAAAAAAAAAAAAAAAAAAAAAAAATATTTGGCTATTATTTTAAAGATGCTCAGTGGAGTCTACAAAATGCAAAACCTATTAAGATATATTGAAAACCATGAAGCTGAATGAGACTCATTTGGCATATCAACGCACATTCGAAGTATCTTGGTCTCCTTTGAATGCATATCTCATGTGAGTAGTTATCTTAACTTGTTTTTTTCACTGAGTTGACTGCCAAGGCAAAACCAACAAAGAATGTCTCATGCATTCAAGGTGGAATTAAAAAAAAAAAAAAAAAAAGAAAGAATTTATCAACTGGAAATCCAGACAGTTCAGTAAAGCATGAGAGACAACCTTTTCATACAAAAACATTTGTTTCAGTACATCCTGGTGATTCATCTCCATCCCACATGAGCTAAGGTAGATACAATACCAGTCTCTGCAATTGCTTCCCGACATTACAGCCTCTTCCTGGAGAAGACAGAGAACAGTTGTTAGGGTAAGCACGTAGGCCCCAAAGTGTTCAATGCTTCTTCCCATGCACAGGACTAAGCACCTATTGCTGCACCCACTTGGGAGAGGGCGATGAGTGGGGCACTCCTGCTGCAGCCAAACTAGAAGGGCTCAAAAGCCAGAATCTGCCCTAGGAAGCTGGTGCAAGGAACTCTATGGGAATGATATTCAGGCTATTTTTCCAAACCAGCTTCCTTTGGGCTGTACCAGCCTCCTTCGGATGTTACTGCTGTCTGTAGGAAAGCATGCTCATGCATTTCTAGGTGAGCTTCACAAACTGCCCAGTAAGACAAGGTTTCTCTGCTGTGCTTGCCCCAGGCTGGGAGACAACGGAACTCTTGTCACTTTAGAGATCATCATAATAAACAAATCAACACTTCTGTCACAGGCACCCTCATTTAAAGGCTGCACCATCTCTATCAGAGAAGATCATAACGCACCTGCATTTAAACAGCTGCTTTTAAACTTGCAGTTGTCCCACTTCATATTCTCCATGTTCCTCCCCAGGACCCTCAAAAACCTTGGGACAAACAGTTACAAACCACATGTTCCTTGCTGGTGCATTAGGCTTAGAGGCAGAAGAAAGTCTAAATATTTTCTTAGGATAGCTAAGAATATACAAGTGGAGGTCATGTATTTGCAATCTTTGCTAGGTCTAGGGCTTCTTTATGCACACACAGCATCACTTTGTGTGCTGTTTTCTTTTTGCCCATTTACTCCTGCCCCTTTTGTTTGACTGCCTTTTTCCATCTTTGTTCTGCCTGCCCTTAGAAGTGACGTCTGCCACAGGCTGTCTGAACATCCGAACTCAAAAATAGCCAAGCTGATGGAAAGTTCAATAAATGACTTCTATATACCATGCACATCACCATCCCTAATCCTCTTACTACATGTAGGATACATGACACACTCCACAGCACTCCAACTGCTTAGTCTTCCAAGTAACTCTTAAAAACTCACAACTTGCCATTTTTAAGAAGCCGGAGCATATCTTCAATTACAAAGTGTAAAACAAAATAATTAAAAAAATACAATCATCTGTGCAAAAAGGTGGATTCACTACTTGTACTGCTTGTGTTAACTCCAGGGTGATGCAGACATGTTTATAAACCACCGTGCCCCCAGGGAGGGCTTTCGGGGAGTTGTATCTGCAGAGAGTGAGCCAGAAGCACAACTTGGAGCTGAACAGCGCAGGGAAGTCAGAGCAGGATCTAGAAATAGCAGTCCCAAAGCAACACAGCTGCTCCTGCCACCTCTGCCCAGTTACTGTGTGCAGCCAAAGTAACCGCTCAGCAGCCGGCTGCCCCCACGGCCCACACCGTGCCCCACAGCTGGCAGGGCACAGGCAGGCAGGAACTAGACAGCAGAACTAGGTTTGCAAAGAAGAGCATCATCTGTTTTCAGGAAGGAGCTTCTCTCCTTCAGGAGAGATGCTTTGTAAATTTGGAGCCAAAGTACGTCTCCTCAAGCACAGTCTTAGTGTGCTGTACTCTAAGGTCAGGCAGGGAACAGATTTGGGGTCACCAGACAGGCACTGCTTACTCATAGCCATCCATCAGATCAAATCACAGCTACACTTAGAGATCATCTTCTCCACTCTTCTTGGGGGCTGCCAACATATTTTTTTTTAAATTTTTTTTTTTAATTTATTTTTAGAGTTGGAAGGGACCATAGAGATCATCTAGTCCAACTCCCCTGCTAAAGCAGGACCACCCAGAGCTTGTCAGAGCATGTTACTCAGGACTGCATCCAGGCGGGTTTTGAAAATCTCCAAAGAAGGGGACTCCACAACCTCCCTGGGCAGCCTGTTCCAGGGCTCCATCACCCTCACCGTGAAAAAGTTCTTCCTCATATTCAAGTGGAACCCTTTATGTTCCAGCTTGTGCCCATTGCCCCTTGTCCTTTCACTGGCAACTACTGAAAAGAGTCTGGTTCCCTCCTCCCTCAGCCCGCCCTTGAGATACTTGTAGGCATTAATAAAGCATTAATAATATGAACCAATTAAAGCTGAAAGAGCCCGTAGGATTTAATCACTGTAATGACATAAAAGGAGGAAGTAGCTTGTACTTCTCATTTTGGACCTAGCAGCAACAGAGACATCATACAGCAGAGATTTTCAAAGAAATTCACAGTCTGCTCACATTAAATAAATAAATAAATAATGGTTCTGGTGATGAAATCTGGTTCATATGAAGTAGTAGAGTGAAAGACAAAGCCAATAAATCTTTCTGCTATATAAAAACCCGGCCCAAACATCAGCTCCTTAAATCTTTAGGTATAGTTAACACAGGATGCACCTGCAAGATAAATTTAAATTAGTAACATGGGAACAACCACTGCAAAGCATATCCTTCTGTTTGCAAATTGCTAAGCACTTCACATTAAGGAATCCTACAGAGGCTTCTGGGCTTTATCACAACAGAAATAATAGCTTCCTATTCTGTAACCACAGATTAGGACATTTATAGCACAAGACCTCAGTGACTGGAGCTTCACAT
This sequence comes from Calidris pugnax, assembly GCF_001431845.1. Classification (NCBI taxonomy): domain Eukaryota; kingdom Metazoa; phylum Chordata; class Aves; order Charadriiformes; family Scolopacidae; genus Calidris; species Calidris pugnax. The sequence goes on from NW_015090922.1 coordinate 27,373,698, forward strand.
TTCCTAGCTATATTCTTCCTCTTATAGAAGAAGCATGCAATCTTCGCAGTAGGTTTCAGAGCAGATCTTGGATTACTATATGAGAGCTAAATCCTCCACAATTTGGAAAAATCTGTCTGGAACAAAAGCCTCTGACTGATTAGAGACCATAGGCAGAGTCAGTGGCATGCTTAAGGTAACGTCTTAGTAACATAATAATATGGAAGTTTCCAAGTATGTTTTTTCCTCTGTAAACCCTGGCCCCACGTCCTTGTATGTTGTTATCTACTTATTGATTGATTTTCTTTAAGGGGAAAGACATAAGCTGCTTTTTTCATATCAGGCCAGCTTATGATTCCATGATATGATGAAGGAGTGTGTTTACTCGGTGAGAAGTAACTGGAAAGGTTCCCATTTACGTAAGGGCTGTGAATTCTGACTGCTGCTCAAATACAAAGTGGTGCTTCCCTTCAAACTGCCTGCCCACCAAGCCAGAGCAAGTATTTCCTGAGTTCAGGAACTAGGAGTCAGCCTCCCTGAATGTTTTACTCTGTGACTGATATGCTCTGTGACTGATATCTTAGGCTAATCTGTGCTTCTGACTTATCCATGTCTCAGGCTGGCACTGGGACCTATGCCCTGTTTTCCTTTGCTCCATTCTGCACATTCCCAGCCTTTCCCAGCTGCTTGCTGTTATCTGACCTGACCTTCCCCAGGCTCCACTTCTCTGCCGTTTTCCCCACCTTTCCTCCTGCGTTTTTGAGACACTGCCATGCCTCAGTTTCCCATTCTTGGCATCTCACTTAAGTGACGAGATGAGGCTTATGTTAGTATGAATTCTTCAAGTCTACCACTGCTGTTTCTAAGGATACATTTTGAGACAAGGATGAGCTGTCAGATAAAACAAGTGGTCAGCTGGGTCACTGCTGGTTAGGAGCCTGTCCAAGTGTATGTTATTCAGTTTTAAGTCACAGAATAAAGATCTGCACGTATGCCAGGCCAGCCTGTGGCTGCTCAAAAAGAAAAATTAGATGTCTTAACTTCCTCTGGTTCCTGTTCCTCTTCTATCCCTTGCTCCCAAGCCCTGGCCCATGAGAATTAACACAGTACTGACATCTACAGTCATACTTCCATACAAATTTTTTTCCATCAGACCCTTTCTGGCAAGGAATACCTAATTAGCAGGTAAGCACAGATCAAATGATATAACTACTGGTGAAGGAGGTCTGCTGCTGGAGACTTTTTCATTTTGAATACAGTGTAATGTTACATGAAAATGTTGAAAGTTGTATTCCCTGCCTCTTTTCCTACAATCCACAGGTATGAGCATGCCGCACCTAGACACTCTTCAATCATTCTCAATGTTATGGAAGAAGCATTCAAAATCTTAAAGTGCGGATTCAAATTCTGTGGGCTTAAAAACAAAACACCAAAAAGGTGACATATGTATTTCTGCAAGTGAGCAAAGACAGAAACATATTCTTCTGTATAGCCCAGCCAGCCAGCTCACCAAAATCAATTTAATTTCATATCAGATGTGAAACAACTTACATAGAGCTGCCGTTCCAAGTCCCTTTCTTGCCTTGGCCAGTCCCTGTTGTCAAGGAAGTGCCCAACATCTGTGTGGAGCACATCAGCGTTTATCTGGGACCACAGCATTTTCTACAAGGACAACTCAATTCTCTTGATGCCTCACAGCCTCCACTTAAACAACAAACAATTGAGGGTTATTTAAGCATGGCAAAACTCTTCTTCCTTTTATTGCTACTGACATCCAACCATCTCTGCCTCTTTACCACTGTGCTTTCTAGAAAGCAGAGAGCCCCCATTAATGCCCTGAGATGCTGCCTCAGTCAGTGTTCATTTATCAAAAATGCCAGTGCCAGCTTGCTTTCCAGGAGAGATCAGTCTACGCTGCTGCTCCAGCTGGGTTAATAGCATTGCAGCTCTGGTGTCAAGAATGCTCATCTCTTTCCAGACCTTCTTTCATTTTCTGGTTTGGTTTTTCTTTTGAATATGGAATCCCCCAGGAAAAGGAGTATCTGAGAACCTCAAGTTTTGATCGCTAAGTTTCTCCTTGGCTCTCTTGACTTTGTGTGCAGAAACAACAAGGCAAATACATATTCTTCTTCTGTATCTCCGCAGGGAGGCTCCTGCTTCCTAAGCCTTCCAGACTTTACTGCTAAAGCTGGTTTTATATTATCAACAGATTTGCTCCTTTGTATTGCCCTTCCACTCCCTCATCTCTTGTTGCTACGTTCACAAAGTTCTCATTTAAACAACGGTTCTCTCCATTCATTATTTATGTTGACTGCCTCATAAAATAAAATTAAGAAAAGTAAGAGACCTGCTGCGTCTCATTCAACCCCATCAGCTTCTTCCATCATCTTTGATGCGGCTTCTTTCCTCCTCACTAACTGTGAATAGCCCTAAATAGGTACCATTTTCTCTTCCACATCAAGAATTGATTACATTCCTCCCTTAGGGCCAGATTCAACTAGGTCCTAAGTGCTATAACACCCGTCAATGTTTTAGCAGGGAAAAAAACTCTCCTTGAGATTATTAGCAAGGCTGTGTCTGGAGTTTTTATAACCTAGTGTGATCAAAACCTCAAGCCCTCTAGGCAAGTTAGAATGTTATTTATTTGGGGAGGAGGGAGAAAGGAGAGAGAAAACAGAGGAAGCAGGTGAACATACTGCTTTTCGTGACAGCTAAACACTAGCTCTGGGTCTGGTATTAAGAAATTCTCTCTCTGGGCCTGGACTGAAGACATCTTCTGCCAGAAGGTCTGGCAGAGCTGGACAGAAATGACCGCAGTCCTGCTTGCCAAGCACAGTTTGTTTGCCTACATGAGAACTTCATATCAAGATCTTGACATAGACCCTAGTGCAGTGGTCTCCAACATAGAGTGCACCTACCCCAGGGAGTGCACAAGACAATCTGTTTGAGTGCTGGAAGAAACTATTTTTTGGTTCTGTTAATAAATAAAACGAGATTTTTAAATAGCGTTTATTTCACCTTTATCTCATCCTTTTAAAATTTCTATTTTTGTGTATGTTTTATAATGTACATAGTATATTAGTACAGTAGTACATGTACATATTTCATAAATAAATATGCATAGATCAGAGTTACCTGCTCAAAAAACTTCTACTGATAGGGGTGGAAAAAGTGTTCTCCAAAAGTGTTTGGAGAACACTGCCCTACAGTTCTTCAGTAATAGCATTCAGGATTAAAGCAGCCAAGCAGACACAGTTCACCCTCATTTTAGTAGAGAGCGAAGTGCCCATTTGAATCCTATAAGCTTCAGCTGGTCTACCTGTAGGTTTTATACCAGTATAACCAGTTTGCTCTGAAAAGGGGTCATTTCCCTTTGCCCTCCCTACAAAATTGGGTTTTTTCTAAGAACCGGTTAATGGTGGTACCAGTCACAGGTACTTTTGCATTAGTATAGCCGTTTCTATGTCAGTCTGCTATAGTCTAGTAATATGCTAATATCATTAAAGTAGTACCCCATATGCATTTAAGCATGTGCTTATATGCTTCTCTGGATTAAAAGGATAAAGTACTATATTAATATTCCTCACCATTCACCTCAGGAGTTTTTTAATTTGTGTCATTCACAAATCAAAAAGATGTTTAACAGTCTTATGTTTTTCTCTAGTGGAAATAAGTTTCCAGAGCACACAATCATGGTGCAGTCAGCCATGCAAATTATTAATCCTATAAGCAAGACTGAGGCTGTAATACGCATAGTGGTAGGAAAGGAAGGAAATGTATTTTTATCACAAAAATCCTCTATAGTCTCTTCTCCAGTCCCATTGTTCTCCCTTCAGAGCCTTACGATGATCACTCAATAGATTGTGGTTGTTCTTCTCAAACCTTGGCAAACAAATTGCAAGTGTTGTGTTCTTCAGGGAACACCCGTTTTCCGTTTTTATCGTGAGTCTTAATGTTAGCTTCTGCCGCTTATACTCAGATCTGATAGCAAACTTATTACTGTTGCAAGTATATAAAATGTGTATCAAAAGCTAATTAAATGCTATGTTTAGGGAGAAATCCAGTCACACAACTTGCCTTGGAGTTTTAGGCATGTAACAGTGTCAGGCACTTAAGCTCCTCGCATAGCCAAAGCAAACAGGTTATATACTTTTCAACAAACATCAAAAGGGATTTCTTAAGAAGTTTTTGAGACTACAGTTTTGGAGTTAACTGACAACACTCATCTCTATTAGGTCTCTTAAGGTCCAGTTCAGCAGAGAGCATTTGAGGCAGATACTCAAACTTAAGCTACAGGGAACAAACTATGATTAGGCACCAGTGCAACACTACACTGAAGTGCCTGTATTCAAAGTGAGATTAGGCATGTTTCTTGTAGCTCTGGGTTGCTCCAAACAAGTTAGTGGTAGAAGTACTATAATGTCAAGTGATGCAGTCTGCATAAAAACAGGAATAACTATAAAAGAATGCGCAGTGAGAAGTATAACAGTGAGTCCTTAAGGACACAGCAAAAGAGGTACTTAGAAACTCTGCTTAGAAGACCTAACTCTTTCTACTTGAGTTTAAAAGCTTGCTTAGTTTCTACTACCCCATCTAAATTACAGAGAAGACAACTTAACAATGGCTGTCTACACCCGTGTTCACACAAAACAAAACTTAAAATCTATCGCTGTGTGTCCTTCTTTAGGAAGCATTCAAGCTCCACCAGTATGCAGAACAGTGAGTTCAGCTGGTCTCACAGAGGAAAAGAAAAGCAATAGTCACATCAAAATGGCTTAAACATAACATTTTGTTTTCTTTATAGAAGTTATCACTTGGCTTTGGCCACATCCTCCTGCCTCTAGAACCAATGTCTAGGCTCCAGGGTATACTGTGCAAGTAAGGGAAGCATCAGACATAGGAGACCTAATCCTCACCCCCACCAACAGAGGTGAGGGAGGAGAAGGGAGAACATTCCTTAAATGCTTGCCACAAAGAATTGGGCCTATTATGCAGTACATTAACCTCTAAATTTCCACTAGTCTCTTCCACGAGGCAGCAGGAGCACAGGTGCATTCACACCTCAGTCCCAACAAAATGCTCACTCAAAACTCTGCAAGGGGAGCTGACAACCCCAAAGCATAACCTTCACCCAAACAGAAGGTTGATTAATCATGGATTAACCAAACCCATGGATAAGCATCACTCCTATTAGATCTGAAACTCAAATTTTGTAGAACTGCACACTGCACTCCTTCCAGCATTTTAATGCTAAATTTGATGTTGTGGTGGGTGTGACAGTTGTTCACATATCGCATCTCCTATGTGCTCAGATCTGGAGCATGAGCTGGAGCGGGTGTGGGTGAGCAGTGTGGTCAGGGGCATCTGGCCATCACTTCGGTTTGTTAGAAGTACCAGCTGTCATTTTGATGTGACACTATGAATGCAATAACACACAGAGTCTGTTTTCACATAGTCTTGTCTCTCAACATCGACTAGCTTTTTCATTGCAGGAGACCCTGTTAGAGCCTACAGGCTCTTCTCACTTCAAATGTGCTGTCTAATAAGGATTGAACTCAAGCAAGCCATCTTTCAGCAAGGACAATTCAAAAGGCAGTCACCCTTATCTGCTATTTTTGCATCAGGTAAATGAGAACTCAATACCTGGAAGACCTTTACCTTTTCCTCCTGCAGAAATGAACCTGGACACATGGTGCAGAGCAAAACTGCAAAAATTCTGGCTTACTAAGCAGCAAAATTTGAACAATGAACCCCTGCCCCAGACTACCTGCAATTTTAACAGGAACAGTGGAGACATGGTGCCCAGCAGAGCCTAGAAGAATAAAAAAAGGAAGTTTCATAATGGCAAAGAACATGATGTTAAAATGTGAAGTATTTGTAGGATCTATATTAAGACGCAAGAGAAACATTCGTTTTTATGACAGCAAAGGATTCTAGGAAGCGAAATACAATTAGAGAAACTATAAATGCTGTAGCAGAGAAGAGCAGGTTACGAAAAGGTTATACTACAGATTAAAAGGATTCAGTAGAAACGGAAAGCTTCAAAGTAAAGTTTTGAACAGCTTTTGTTCTACTTGTTTCTTGCTCCTTTTCTGATTAAAGTATTGTGCTGAAGCATTCTCCCTTTAGCTGCCCATTTCAGTTTAAAAGGAAAGAACCCTATCTCCCTTTTATCTTAGGAAGAAAGCTGACATTAGAACAATTGGTGGCACACTGCTCGATGTCAAGCTGCTCCAGGTCAATACTCAGACCCCTTTTGAGTCAGCCTTTCAGCAAAAGACCTGAAGAAAAAGCACGGTTTGTATTTTAACATTTCACTCACTCAACTGCAATATCTGCCCATAAAATGCTATCAGATGTTTCTGCTTCAGCATACAATTCAAATGGCTGCTTTTAGAAAGAAACTAATGCTCACTTAGTTTCTTTTCATTGATTCAGGGAGTGATAGCCAACAGCCAAAAGAAAAGAGAGAGAGTCAAGAACTGGTAAAATCTCAACATTATGAACAGTGTCAAGTCCATTTCACATTCCTAGAAAAATTTCTTATTCAGTATCCACTTTGACAGTACCAATTCAAATATATCTATAGCTGAGTATTTTATACCCACCATCTGTCCCAGAAAGCAAGTAGGTGCTTGAACTACAATTTGCACTTGACAGAGCTGAACATGGTTTGTATTTGCCCCAGTTTAGTGGGGACTGCAGGATTAGGTATTCTCTCTCCACTTTATCCAGATCCTTCACTGAGAGAGTAGTTGTCTGGATGAAGGTAGATGACTTTGGGAAAGAGATTGTTTCATTTTTTACTAGAACCGAGTGTACAATCAAGATATTATTGGCAATGCTGGGCTGATCGCCTTAGTAGACAATAGCTGGATTTGTTGACCAAAATAAACCTTACTAATAATGAAAGCTTTTCTCTAATAAATCTCTCATTCTGCAGAGAAGTACGCACAATTGACATCTAAACCAGTGGTTTTCTAGGTAGCATTAAGCAGATTTTTAGTTATCTTTAGTGGAGATAGTGACATATTTAGAACCTTTGAACAAGGAACAGTAAGACCTTATTTGGAACCCTGTGCAATTTACCAACAAAGAGTTGGTCCAAAGCTGTGAAAGACAGAACTACCACTAGAAGTATGGGTGTATTCTTGCCAGGGAAGATTGTAAAGAAACCTGTTACTTTCTCATTTTTAGCCTAGGATTTGGTTTTTTTGGGTTTTTTTCTTTAAAAAAAAAAAAAAAAAAAAAAAAAAAGGAGGGG